>NW_026267143.1:1914314-1916722 GCF_000697945.3 Frankliniella occidentalis | reverse complement strand
ATAGGACCCTACTTTGAATCGACATAAAACTGGTGCCCCTGTGCGTAAGGTGATCCCCCACTTTAGGATCCGTTCAGTTTTACTAGAAGAATCTGCAGCCGAAATCTAGACGTTGTAGCTCCAATAGGCCAGAGCTAGTGCCGATTTACGTTGAAATTTCTGTCACGGAGCGGCCGAATGGGGGCACTTCTGGCTCCCCGGGCCGGAGGCACGCGCGCCCCACCGTTTGACGGGGCTGCAAAGCCATGCCTCTTGTATCGGTGTCTGATCGCGGTTCTGGCGTGTGGTCTGGTGGCTCAGGAAGTGGCGAGCTAGATCGCTACTCGTTTCGCCTCTCCGTGTCGTAGGTTCGACTCTTGGCTTTTGGGGGATTTTATTATTTTTTATTTTTTACCCCAAGGGTTGGAAACTGTCAGGGAATGTTCAGCCTATGAATAGTAACTGCCGTGCAAAGCCAGAACGCTGTGGGATGAATGGTTTTCGATAAATTGAAGATTTTAACAAATTTACCTACAGACCTACTTTGAGACGTTCAAACGCAGGTTTCTCGGTGCGCTAGCTAATCGCCTTTTGCAGGGTCTTTTCAGTTTTAATAGAGTTATCTACAGGCGACATTGGGGCGCTGTGGCTGCAATAGGTCCGGAGTTATAGTGCCGTTTTTCGAGAAAATGAAGATTTTCACAAATTTGTCTACGGACCTAGTTTGAGTCCTTCAAACGCAGGTTTCTGAATGCGCTAGCCAATCGCTCATTGCAGGATGTATTTAGATTTACTAGAGTTATCTACGGGCGAAATCGGGACGCGGTAGCTTCAATTGAACCCTAGTTTAAGCCGATTTATGTAAAAATTTGTGTCACGAAGCGGCGGAAAGGGGGCTATTTGGAGGTCCCCGGGCCTGGGGCCGCGCACCAAGCCGGCAGTAGGGCATGTTTTGGTCGTGACTGTAATACCGGGGCTGAATCGAGTGTCTGGAGTGTGGTCTGGTGGCTCAGAAAGTTGCGTGCTGGATCGCTGCTAGTTTCGACTCTCCGTGTCGTGGGTTCGACTCTTGACTTTTGAGGGTATTTTTTCATTATTTTTTTTTCAACTCTAGGGATTTGGAACTATTAGGGAATATGCAACCCTTGAATATAAACTGCCTTGCAAAGCCAGGTCGCTAAGGGATGAATAGTTTTCGAGAAATCAAAGTTCTAAAAATTTCGAACTACGAGCCTACTTGAAACGATATAAAACTGGTTTCCCTATGCGTTAGGTGATCGCCCACTTCAGGATCTGTTCAGTTTTACTAGAGTAATCTGCAGGCGAAGTCAGGGCGCTGTAGCTCAAAAACTTTCCGAGAAAATCGCGATTTACATTTTTTTTTCGACATCGGCCTGCCGAAAAGGTGCTTTCACGGGCCGACCGGGGCGCAGGGCCGCGCGCTCGGCCAATGGGCTGGCTTGTAAACCTGTGACTCTTATACCGGTGTCTGAGCGCAGGTCTGGAGTGTGGTCTGTTGGCTCAGAAAGTTGCGTGCTGGATACTTGTTTGTTTCGGCTCTCCATGTCGTTGGTTCGACTCTTGACTTTTTGGGGATTTTATTATTCTTTATTTTTCACCCCAAGGGTTGGAAACTATCAGGGAATTTTCAGTCTATGAATAGTAACTGCCGTGCAAAGCCAGAACGCTGTGGGATGAATGGTTTTCGATAAATTGAAGATTTTAACAAATTTACCTTCAGACCTACTTTGAGACGTTCACACTGATATATAAAGTGTGCAACTGACACACACTTTAAGGTGTTTAACACCGTGTAGCACACTTCTATGTGTGCAACACGAGTTTGAACAGTTGGAAGTGTTCAACAGGTGTGTTGCACACTTGTAAATGTTCAACCTGACCGACGAGCACTATAGCTCAACGCTCAAGTTAAACACTAAAAAGTGTGCAACACACCTGTTGAACACTTCCAACTATTCAAAACTCATGTTGCACTCATAGAAGTGTGCCACACGGTGTTAAACACCTTAAAGTGTGTGTCAGTTGCACACTTTATATATCAGTGCAAACGCAGGTTTCTCGGTGCGCTAGCTAATCGCCCGTTGCATGGTCTTTTCAGTTTTTTTAGCGTTATCTACCGGCGAAGTCGGGGCGCTGTGGCTCCAATAGGTCTAGAGTTAGAGCCGTTTTTCGAGAAATTGAAGATTTTAACAAATTTGCCTACGGACCTATTATAAGTCCTTCAAACGCAGGTTTCTGAATGCGCTAGCCAATCGCTCATTGCAGGATGTATTTAGATTTACTAGAGTTATCTACAGGCGAAATCGGGGCGCTGTAGCTTCAATTGAACCCTAGTTTAAGCCGATTTATGTAAAAATTTGTGTCACGAAGCGGCGGAAAGGGGGCTATTTGGAGGTCCCCGGGCCTGG
>NW_026267143.1:1913723-1914264 GCF_000697945.3 Frankliniella occidentalis | reverse complement strand
GCGAACGGTGAGTGAGTGCCTGAGTGTCGCTTCAGGCAGCCCCTAGTCCCCTACCCCTACCCTGCCTAACAATGATGCGCCAGTCAGTGTCAGACCCCTTCACTGCCCAACAATACTGAGCCACGGACGCCGGCCGCTCTGCCCGCCGCCCCTCCTCCTCTATGCCGCTAGTCCGCTAGTCCGCCAAATTTGAAGATAGCGCGTAATAAACAGCCATAAACAAATGCCAGCCGAATATGAGAGAATATTATGACACAGACCTATCCTTAAATTTGTATCATATGCTTTCAAGATCGATACTTAACTGAAATTCACTGACTGACTTGTATGTAGGCAGGTGGGATGGTTGGTGAAGTCAGACGATAGGCGACGCTGACGTCAAAAGTAGTTAGTTTGACGCTGCACTGACTGAGACCAGTACTTGTTCTTCTTGGGGATCGTCTCGAAAGTTCGCCCTTCCCGGGCAACTCACGAGAGGTGGGCGCCTGCGAGACTCAGGGTAGGCCATCCCGCGGCACACGGATGCACGGCAGGCAAGATG
>NW_026267143.1:1906657-1913048 GCF_000697945.3 Frankliniella occidentalis | reverse complement strand
CTAGACTGTCAGGAGCACCCGCCTATCAGGTGCTCCAGTAAAATTTTTGCTCGACTGCCCGGACCTACTTTTTGGATGATCACGAAGGTAAAAAGTAGACAAGATGTGGGACAAATGCGGTCCACACTTGCCAATGTAGGACAAACAAACTGCGTAAAAATTCCAAAAAATTCTTTTACTATCTTTTTTATTTTCGGAAGCTCACAAAAAATATTTGTCAACATAAGTCACGTACGTGTACACCATTTTGTGGAGAATTATCTTTTTTCTTAAATGCATCTTTTGACGGTTTTTGATTAAAACAGAAAACAAAGTTCGATCTAGTCTTGACAGGCTTGGGGTGAATGGAGACTAGTGTTATAACAGTGTGGGTGTAGAACGTTAACGTTGATAGCGTCTCCAATTACCACACTTTCCGCTACAATTGCATAAAGCTTCTCTTGTAGCGACAATGAAAGACCGCTCCGTGAATGCAATATTCACACCACAGTTTTCGTCGTGCATCCCTACAGATATGTGAAGAAGGCAAGCTTCTATGAAAAGCAGAGCTGTTGGGTGATGCGGATTTAATTATACTGATTGCCTGCCTGTTGACATTTAACAAACATGCATATGCCACACAGGAACCATAGGTGAAAACTATACATTATGGACCCCAAGAGGCTTCAATTATTTCTAATATCACAGTATGTTCTTGAAAATGTCAGCCAGATGCGTGTATCACTATTGGCCTCGATTAGTGGCGATCGCATGCACGGTTCACACACACAAAAAAATTAGGTGACAACAAACCGGTTGGTCGTGACAACCAAACCACGGCCAACTACACCGAGTATTATTGACGCAAGGACAAATTCGACCACTGAAAACTAAAAGGTCTTACTTCAGAGGGTTTTCGTAGAAGGTCGGTACTCGGAGAGCCGCGGTATAAGGTCAGATCTCACTAGGGTCGCGGTGTATGGTCGTAAGCCTATTTTTAGTCGATTTTGCGAGATGCATATCAATAGAAACAGAATAAGAAAATTCTCTTTTCAATGACAGGCTATGCATCTCACGAAATCGTGAAAAAATAGGCCTACGACCCCAAACCCTCTCGACCTTAGTTTTCAGGGGTCGAATTCAGCTGTCGTAACCAAACCTATTTGAATCAACTAAATTTTTCATGTGTCAATAACACTCGGTGTAGTTGATCGTGGTTTGGTTGTCACGACCGACCCGTTTGTTGTCACCACAAAACTCTCTCAACAAAGCCCCCGAACCACTTAAAAGTAGTTTACTTTTGGAAAGGGAAAATTTTAACTACAAACTATCGAAATCGTAAACCGTGCAATTCGATTACCGCTGGTAGAGGATGATCTTTACTGTTACTTGTACCTAAAACAACGCAATGAAATTCTATCATCGTACCCTAATTGTAAACTCCAATCATTTTCCATATTGAACTCTGGTTCAAATTTACGTTTTAAATAAATATACAGATAGATGCATCGGAAGGTCGCTTTGCACATTTGTGTCGTTGCGTCCAAGTCTTTCATCCACAAATGCAAGTTTTTCCGCTGGTATGGCAGGAATGTTTGACCATCACAAGCACTCTCATACATCCAATCCAATTTGGGGGGATTTTCAACGTTATTGTACAGTAACAACTTTGTTCCTATGAAGAATTGTACAATATGATACATAAAGAAAGACATGTGGTGCCCGACAGCTTGACCACCATGATAGCAACTCATAACCTTCCAATATTCTTCCTTTGGGTAACGATCAAGAGCTTCTATTTTTCCAAACTCCAACAAATAGATAAGCTCGTCACAATGACCCGCACAACATGATTCATATAGCACAGGCTGATTTTCAGTGTTTTCTTCTTTGCCTGGTTTGACTGTATCGGCAAACTCGTTGACTAATTGTATAAAGGATTTTCTAATTTTGTCTGCAAGGGCGGCATCCGGTCGTCCACCGAGCTTTCCGCCTTCAAATAAAGGGACCCTCTTTTCTGGGTTCTTGTAAAAGACTTTTTCCGTGGTTGTTTCACAATCCTCGTCCGAACAAATGCTATTGTGCAAGTACTCTCGTCGGTCTACAATAAGCTGAGCACGCTTATTTTTCACGTGAATTAGTCCGCAGGGTCCAGAAGGCAGAGAAACGCCACAATCGCGACGGGGCGTGAAGTACTCCGTCAGTAGGCTCCACAGCTCATTCCTCGACCTAGAAAAGGAGCACAACATTACTTTGCGGTCATGTTCCATTTCAAGCGCGCGAACTCTTATCATTCATGTACCGGAACGCACAAGCCCACACTGTGTATTGTGTAACCGAACAGACATAAACGTATGGTGCGATGCAGCGGGCTGGCACACGGTAAAAACAATGTATCATTTTTTGAGGAGAAAGGGAAAACTTTGAGGATCTCCCAGATTTGAGGAGAACTCCTTAAATTTCGCCTCAGATTTTGAGGAACCTCCTCAAATAATAAGGAAGAGTGACACATTTTTTGAGGAGACTTCCTCGAAATCTGAGGAGCTTTCCACAAACCATAAGGGAGTTCCTCAAAGTTTTCACTTTTTCCTGAAAAAAAGGGACATTGTTGTTACCGTGCAAACGCCCTTTGCTAATACAAAGGGAGACGTGGTACTTCGTGTGCGATGTAAAGCATAGCGCCTGTGCGTGCGATGACAAAGGGTCTAAAATCTACACATATAGCGTTTGGTTTCACAGTGCAGTGTCGGAAGCCAAAACGCTGCACGCGGTGAGATCGTTCAAAAGGGCTGGAATAGAGTATGACCCCAACGATTGATTGCCTAGCGAACGAGGAATCTATTGATGAGTTCATACGCTCGACATTTGCCATGAGTTCCTGCAATGATTTTTTTTCGGGAAAAATTTTGAGGTGGTTTTTGTCATTCTAGGTGGGGAATCTCCACGCAAAAAAGTCAAGAAGATCGGAGAGAGCTACATATGTATGTTAAGGAGGTGCTTTTCTTAATGTAGTTTCGCTTATATCAATCTGCCTATGCGTGCGATGAAAAAGGGTCTCAAGTGACAGAAGAAAAAAACTCTTTTTTCTGACACTAAATTTGTCTTTGTTTCGGTGACTTATATTTTTGTTACCATAACAAATTCATTTATTCCGTGTATGCAGAGAGGTCCTCGCCCTCAATCGTCAAGTTATTTGATGCAGGGGGCTCCGCTCCTCAACCGCCCCCTTGGGGAATATGGCCAATTTTGAAGTTGTAACTAAAGATTTGCTGCTCAATGATTAAAAGTTACAAAACACGGATGTTCTGTTCTTCCAGGGACGCACCTGCCACTACTGCCACTTCCACCCGAACTGCGTCCTGCTGAGCACGGCCCACCTCCCGCCATGCTGATACGACTCCTCGTCCCTGAAGATCCTGCACAGAAGAGGACAAAGGTTGAGTAAAAAGTTATAAGGCAAACATTTTGATTCATCTGCATCCAGAAAAATGGTGACTACACTGTACTGGAAATGCAAGTGCGTGAATGTCGCTCACCTGCAGGTGTGTGAATATTCATTCCTACACTTAGCAGGGTAAAGGTGTGAATTTTCCCTAGAAAATTCACACGTTTACCCCCTAAGTGTACGAATGGATATTCACACACCTGCAGGTGAGCGACATTCACATACTTGCATTTCCTGTGTAACTGTATAACCAAAACCAATGAGGACAAGACCACATGTGACGTGCGGAGCCTGCAGAGGAAACTGCGTCACAAAACGTGGGCAGTTGTGCAATAACAAAGACTCCGACTGGGTAATTTAGAACGCTAGACACGAGTTAACGTTATATTTTGGCAACTGCCCCGCTATACGGGCTCATCCCTCATTGTACCACTCGACCACGGAGACTGGGAGGCACGCCCCATCATCCCCGGGTCCCGGGTCATCCCAGAGCCGCGCGCCGCCCCCGCTGGGTCATTCCCAGAGGGTCAGCCAGATGTCGGCGCGGTGCCGGGGCAGGCCCACGCCATTGGGGATTTACTCCTAGATGTTGTGATGCCGAGTTTTGAATTTTACTGCCTGCCCTGACTTGAAATTCTATTATCAGCGTTTAAACTGCTAGTAAACAAACGGCCAATGTATCTCACCGTGTGTGGTGGCGTTAGGCGTCAGAAGTAAGCTCATAAAATAACCGCGCAGACCAAGATGTGTGAGGTAGAAAGATGTGCATATCCTTTCCCGTTTTTAAAATTTCGAACTTATAGGAAAATTGTTATCATCTAGTAAATTTCCTATACATGTTAAGAAAATTATGCCTACCAGACACGTATCGGAATTTTCCGATACATTTATGGAGATTTTCCTACACACTTCGTCCTTTTTCCATACACATCTACCCCAATGTGAAATTTCCGATAAATCTATAGGAATTTTCACTTCCGATACGATGTACAGGAGATTTCCTATACATGCGTATGGTAGAATTCCCAACATTTTTTACAGTGGAGAGCTGCGCATTACAATTTGTACTGTAAAATTTTACCCATGTGGTTATAAATGCTTTTGAAAAGTTTCTATAATTTACGAAAAGTTTAAATTCTACGGAGTCACGAGTGTTCCCTTTCAGACGTTAGTCATCAGCTAGGGGCAAGGCGGGAATCGCTCGGCTATCATTAGTGCAAATGATAACGGATTACGAGTGGTTTCCGTTCTGTTTTCACGTAAATTCAAGCAGAATTTGAGTGTGAAGGCTAACATTTTATGATGATTACGCATGATTACAGCCAGCGTTTTTGCACATGTACGCTGTGCAAGCTACCGTGCGTCATATACGGCGCAATACACGCGTAATACGTACGTACTTCGACCTAATTCGATGTAATACATTTAAATACACGCGTAAGATACAGGCAAACATCCGCGCAATAAACGCGTAACAGAGAGTAGTGTGTACACACAAATCCGGAGTGCATATCAGTCTGAACAGACTACATACATACCCACTTGAGATCGACTCGACGACTTGTCTACAATGCTGATGGCCGCGTCCCGTGTGTAGGCTCGGAGTTTACTGCGCTGAGATCGTCCGCCAGTGAAGCTGTTGAACGGGGCGCTCGCTCCACTGCTACGCGGTAGGTAGACCGGTGCGCCGCGCCGCGCCGGCAACACTGACAGACACAAGACACAAGCGGCGGTGGCGCGCCAACTTTGCCGGCCATCGATGGTGGAGGGGGGAGGGCTTTCGCATGGTTGCGCAATGCGTTTGGTAGAGAATCGAGTGGCTTGGGCGGAAGGGCCGTGGAGCAGCAACAGCTGTTTCGGCGTATGGAATGTCGTAGGTCGACAAGTCTCCGATCTGGCCGAATCTTTTAGATGCTACCTCTAGTTAGCACTAGGCAGAGGTGCACTAGAAGACCTTTAGGCAGCACTAGCATAACTCAACTTTATAATACTTCTAGGTAGCACCGATAACACAGCATAAACTGAATAATATAGAGAAAAGACGTGCCAGCTAGCGCGTATTCGCAATAGGGCACCAGGGTAGAGAGCACAAAGTCAGCTGGTACACCGGGAAGACAAAGGCGTAAAATTTATGCCCTTTTCGGGCGTATAGCTTAAAGCTTTTAAATTCCATTTGCCAAATATACGTTCTGCAAAAGGGCATACATGTCTAATGCCCTTTCAAACGGCATGAAAAATAAATGCCTTACTGAAAGGCATTGAAATCGACTAAAGTTTTTATAACCCGAAAGGCGTAAATTTTGTGCCTTTTTGTTCCCAGTAAGAGGGACCCGCTCGCTGGACCCGCTCGGCTTACAGGCTCGCCTAGGCTCGACTCGCCCCGACGGATGCCCGCGACGGGCTCGCTAGCTCGCTCGCTCGGCGCTCGGCAGGTGCAAAATGTGTTGCCTACGTTGAGGCGCGTTGCTGGTCTGCTCGGAACGGGAGGGGTCGCCCGAAGGTAGGCAATCCATCTGACACCCAGCGGAGACGGGCGGATACAGTTGGAGTAATGGTACTGATCCCACTGGTTCCACGCCCCTGAAAAAAACGTTAGTGCTAACGCTAAAGTGAAGGCAGATGACTTATCGAGGGGGCCACCACTCGCGTAATCCTGTGTACAGATGAGGGTGTAATCCCTACGTAATCATTAGGGGCCGTACCCAAACCACGTGACGTGTTCTTGGCAGGTTTTGACCACCCCCACCCTCCCCCCCTGTGGTGGCTTCGGGACCCCGAAATTTGACGCATTTACGACGATACAGAGCATTTTAAGAAAAAGTGCATGTTTGCTGGCATTCAAAACTTATTCAGTGGTGACTTTGCGATTAAACACGGGCAGATTTCGGTGATTGATCACGCAATTAACGGATTTGTGTTAGGTTTTTTTTTCTCCAAAATATGCTTCTTTGAGCAGGTAATTAATAG
>NW_026267143.1:1903564-1905852 GCF_000697945.3 Frankliniella occidentalis | reverse complement strand
TTGCAATTTCTTTAAACTGAAATCTATTATTAATCATCCTTTCAGTAACATTTTCTTCTGTTTTGAGTATTGTTATGACAACTTAACAGTTTAAAACTTACAATCAAAATTCAATTGGTTACTAAATTTATCACAATGACTTTGAAATGTTCATAATGATATAATATACACGCACACAGACACACACTCTCTCTCTACTTATCTGGTACATTTATATGTAGCTATAAAATTGTTTTGAATGGCAATTTAATGACTATGCATTCAAAAATTAATGGAAGACAACGCAAAGGGAAACGTCATTGATTTCATTAAAATTGCAAGCCCATAACAAAGTTACAGGCTACACTGCCATTTATGATAAGACTGATGAGCAATGAATTACATCTTACGACATATGAACTACTAAATTTGTTGTTCTTCATACAACAGACCAGAAACCTAAGTAAACAGCACGTTTTTAGTTTTTAACAGTATTAATACCTTCCCTTTGAATAGCGGAGAACTTTGGGTCCACCAACTGGTGCAAAAGTTGCTATAAATAATAAAATTGAGCTATTAAATTACAGAAACTAAGGTACACTAAGTAAAAGTACATAACAACGAGAACAACAACCAAACTATGAAAAATCATAAAAAGTAGAACCACAATTCTTTTCCATGTTGTGTATGAAAAAAAAAAAGAGAATCTAGTATACTAAAGCATTTCAATAAATATCAAAATATCATTATGGAGCCTGTTCTATGTAAATGTAAATCCAGATACAATGATCCATAGGAGGCAGATAAAATTAAGATAACCTTCAAGGCAACTGATTAAGATACATCTCTTCTTCACTAAAATTGTCACATTTATTCTACAAGTACTTAAACTTTGTATCTTATAAATGGGTTTGGCAGCTCAAATGATAGGTTACAGGTCTCACCATCAATACATATATATTTACTAATCAACAATAATAACAACAATAAAAGTCAAATTATCGGACAGCCATAAAGTTAACCTCCCCTGCCCATTCGGCGGGACTCGAATGCCGGCATTTTTGAAGGCATGCTGCCAGTGGTCGATGCGGATAAGTTGATGAGGGAGTCCTGCGACGGCACTGTGAGGTCTGGTCACCCCGGACACTACCGCTAGCTAGAGCCGTGAGGAGGGACACCGACGACCACCAGGTTGCCGTCTCGCAGAGGCAGCAACAGGTGGGTGTTGTTGGCCGTCGCGACGATGGTCTGAACGGGCACGTGCAAGGGGACGTCGTAGATCGGCCGCAGGCTGCAACAGGCAAAGAGGGGCGTATGTTAAAACATTGGTTATAAAAAAGGGGGGGGGGGTTATTAAACTCGGCCGGGCGGGGCGGCAGCTGGTGGTCCTGGAACGGTCCTAGCGAGCCGTCTGAGGTTCGATGAGCTGCCTTCGCGGCCCACCCGAGCCCTAGCGGGCTGAGCCTTGTCTTGTGCTGATCTGTTAGGTCGTGCTGCTCACCCGTATAGCCGGCTGATGGTCAGGTCCCCGGCGTCGTCCACCACCACCACGTTCTCGCCCACGGTCACGAGTCCCGTGACACGCCCCGACACGTACTTGCTGCCCAGGTGCACGCCGTTGACGCTGTACACGTGGATGGAGTTGCTCGACTGAAACGGAGGGGGCGGGTGAGACAACGGCTGTCGGGTACCCTACAGGCGCACCGACCACGGCGTGGCATACCTTGTCGTTCGCCGTGAAGGTGATGTGGCCCAGGTGCGACAGCGCGAGGTAGCCCACCTCGGCGCGCGGGTCCACGCAGCCCACCGGGTGCAGCGTGCGCAGGTACTGCCCGTCCCGGATGGTGTGCACGTTAACGGTGCCATCCTGCGAAAATACGAGAGGTGGCCGTCCATCAAAAGGGTTCAAATAAAAAAACGTTAACGCTAACGCTAACGTGAAAGCAGATGACTTCTGGCGATTGGCGTTGAGTTTTTACTCTCAACTCTGGGCGCGACAGAAGCGGTGAGGCGCTACGGGGCACAGGGCAGCTAGACGTGGCATTGAACGCGGCTTTGAACGCGGCTTTGAACGTGGCGAGCGTGGCGTGGCAATCGTGGCGTGAGCATAGCGCGGTGAGCATAGCGTGGCAATCGTGGCGTGTAGCGGCGAGCGCGGCGTGGTAAGCATGGCGTGGCGAGCATGGCGCGACGAGCAAGGCTCGGTGAGCATAGCGCGGTGAGCACAGCGCGGCGAGCACGGCGCGGTGAGCACGGCGCGGTGAGCAAGGCTCGGTGAGCATAGCGCGGCGAGCACGGCGCGGCGAGCA
>NW_026267143.1:1898438-1899055 GCF_000697945.3 Frankliniella occidentalis | reverse complement strand
GACGTTTTACGACAGCGCAATACAACAGTTTCTTACTTACTTGGGGTTGCTGGTTGAAGGGTCAACTTCAAAGGAGAACCCTCTGGGCGAGTGCCTGTCGGAGGGTAGCCACTGGTGCACGCCCAGGACCCCCGACCTCGTGACGGTGACCACAACATCGGGCAGGGCAGCCGCGAGGAAGGACCGCGGCGGCGAGCGCGGCGGAGACACGAAGGCGACGGCGTCCCGGTCGGAGGTGAGCTGCCGAGAGGAACAAGAGACTGTAATCACGCGGCATAGCGCCTGCAAAGCCGAGATAGGCAAGCCTGCCACGCACTAGAGCATAACGGGCTTGCCTACCCACAGGCGGCCAGCGAATCCACGGCCCACCGCAGCCTACGGTCTTAGCGCCTGTGAACCCGAGATAGGCAAGCACGCCACACATCAAAGCAAAACAGGCTTGCCCTCTCCATAGGCGGCCAGTGAGTCCACGGCCCACGGCGATCTACGGTCTTGGCGCCAGTGAACCCGAGGTAGGCAAGCCCGCCACGCACCACAGCTTAACAGGCTAGTCTACCCATAGGCGCCTCTGCGGCTCTCCCTACCTCCATGATGGTGAAGGGCCGGATCTTGTCCAG
>NW_026267143.1:1896657-1897923 GCF_000697945.3 Frankliniella occidentalis | reverse complement strand
GTGAGCATAGCGCGGCGAGCACGGCGCGGCGAGCATGGCGCGGTGAGCATGACGCGGTGAGCACAGCGCGGCGAGCACGGCGCGGTGAGCACGGCTCGGTGAGCATGGCGCGGTGAGCACGGCTCGGTGAGCATGGCGCGGTGAGCACGGCTCGGTGAGCATGGCGCGGTGAGCATGGCGCGGCGCGGCGAGCGAGGCGCGGCGAACTTGAACGCATCATTATTGAACGCATCACCATTGAACGCGGCAGTGTTAAAGGTTGGCGCGGCGCAGGATGGCATGGCAGGCACCACACGCACGCACGCACGCACGCACGCACACGCACGCACGCACACACACACACACACACACACACACACACACACACGCGGCGACGGCTTGGCTGGGCGCGGTGGCCCATTGCTTTATGCTCTTTTTTATGACGGCGGGTGATCGTTAAAAGGCGGCCGGAGAACGGCGACCAGAGCTGCATAGGGCCGCGCGGCAGCTGCTAGGCCTGAACAGCACTACAGGGGCACGGGCACGGGCAGAGGCAGAACCACGCGAGAGCCCCACTGCCTAAATACATTGGACTACTGCTTGCGCGTTTCTGCTGCTTTAACTGGCGAACTTTTAACTTTACGCTCTGGCAGTGCTACGGCGTTTCTGCTTTTGACGCTGACAACTGACAACTTATCGCTTCAACTAACAAACGGACTTTTGCACTTTACTTGAGTACAAGCTGCTGATTACTACGTATCATCTGCTAAAAACAACCACATTTCATTGAGGTCGAAATAAATCGCAATTATTACATCCCCAACGGTCACCAATGTGAAAAACATTCCATTTATAGGCGGTCATGAAAAATGTAAAAAACAACAAACACAATTTAATGTAATTTTTCCTTACCGCAGAGCCGGAGACCACCATGTCCAGCTCCGTCATGATGGCGACGCAGGTGACAGCCGCGTCGTGGCCGTACAGCGTCTGGATGGGCTTGGGGGCCGCCGGGTTGGAGGCGCCGCCACCGGAGCCGCCCGTGGCAGTCACAACGCCCAGGGCGCCGATGCCACCGCCGAGGCCGCCGCCGATGTGCCCGCCGTCAGAGGAAGCGCCGCCGCCCGCCAGGTCCCAGACGACGCATGTCGTGTCCCGGGAGCCCGTCACGAGGAACCAGCCACAGCGGTCGAGGGCCACGCACGTCACCAGGTCTGCGAACACAAAGAACAGACCCGTCAGCGCGCTGCTTCGCTTGGGCCAGCCCAGCCCCCAGCACACTACGGC
>NW_026267143.1:1890484-1892752 GCF_000697945.3 Frankliniella occidentalis | reverse complement strand
GCTCTCCCTACCTCCATGATGGTGAAGGGCCGGATCTTGTCCAGATGCTGGGTGAGGTCCGGGCGCAGCTGGCGGGTCGCGGCCTCGGCCAGGGACAGGCGCTGGGGATGCGGCTCCCGGAGGAGTTGGCACGGCGTCTGCCCGAAGTTGTTGATCATGCCCTCCATGGCCTCCCGCTCCACGGCGCTTTTCAGCGCGTCTAGGTCGACAGCACCCTCGTAACTGCAAGAAAAGTAAATGCCAAATACAGGCGATCAGCTGATGTGCGTTGTACCAAAGGAAACTGGAAGAGATGTCTCTTTGCACCACCATCTGTATAATATGGCTGACCAGTAGTGGGGAAGTAAGAAAGAAACACAGATTTGATTTGTGGAGGGCGGAGAGGGGGCCAAAGAGGGAGGGAAGGGGGAGGGGGGGCCATGCTGATATCTGATTCTCACCTGCAATAGTAGAAGACGTTCAAAGCTTCCACGGCTTTTGGCCCCTTTTGTTTGTAGCCAAATATCAGATCTATCCATTCGTGTATGTGAGCTGAGACATACTCGCATTCCTACGGAGAAACAAAATAAAGAAAACAATTAGTGATATTTAAGTCCCGCGATCCAATAGTAATGTCAGGGCCATATGTCGCACTAGAAAGGTACTTTTTACATGTCTTTCAACTGATAACACGCATTTTCGATGTTATATATGTTAAAGCCACCTTTTCTAACAAAAGTAGTACACATGAGGCTTTACGGGGTTCACTGCCTCACATATACTTACAACCTTTAGTTAGAACCAACCCCAGGAATGCTCAGTACGCTGCCCACTCACCAGCGCCCTGCGGTGCTTGAAGATGAAGTCCTCAGGGCTGCTGGCCCACGCCGGCAGCACCACGTCCGTGACGCGCTCCTTGGTGCCCTGCAGCAGGCCCAGGTCGAAGCCATTGAGGTTCTTGAGGAACTCGGGGAAGAAGAAGAACTCGGGCGTCAGCTCCTTGACGTCGTTTGGGTTGTCCATCAGCAGCTTCCACGTCTGCGGGATGGAGTGGAACTGGCGGTCGGCCACGTCGAACCTGCCACTCTGCAGCTCGACGTGCAGCGACGTGAAGGGCTCGACGCGCACCAGGTAGTGTAGCACGCCCGCGCTGTTGGAGTAGTGCGTGCCGTAGTGGAACTTTGCGATCACGCCGGAGGGGTCCTCGAAGTTGTCGTACTTCGCCTTGACCTCGGCCACGTTCTTAGGGTTCACCACGCCGATGGGCTTGGAGAGGTCGCGGAAGGTGGCCGGGTTCTCCAGGTCCAGGTCTTTGGATGTGTAGTCAGCGATGATCCAGGGGAACACCGGGTATTGCGAGAGGTCATTGTACGACCGCCCGGCGATGGTGTTGAGCTGGAGCGGAAATGGGGTAAGAATTACTTGGGAGTGATACTCGACGCGTCCTAAGAACAAAGTCTGATCTGTTTGCGCGCCCGTCAACAAAGTCCGATCTTTTCGCGCGCCCGTCAACAAAGTCCGATCTCTTCGCGCGCCCGTCAACAAAGTCCGATCTGCTTTTGGCCGCGCTCTGCATCGCTGGTTTAGTTTATTTCTATCTTCACTAATATTGACAGTATAGAAAAAGTAATGAATGCTATGTGATCCTAACAGATTGAAGGATAGCTAAGACCGAAAATGTTAAGCAAAGATACAGAAACAGAATTGTCAAAAAGCTCCAAACGTCCGCCTCCCGAGCGCGGCCAAAAACAGATCGGACTTTGTTGACGGGCGCGCGAACAGATCGGACTTTGTTGACGGGCGCGCGAAAAGATCGGACTTTGTTGACGGGCGCGCAAACAGATCAGACTTTGTTCTTAGGACGCGTCGTACTTCTTTTCCAAGGTAAAAAGTAAGTTAGAATGTAAAATACAAACCTGCATGAGGTAATCAAAATTTGATATTTCTCGATTTACCCACTTTTGGGTGAGGCCGGAAGCTCGTAACAGTTCGGCCGGAGACCGACTGCTCGAGATCAGCAAATTGGGAGGCCTCAGGCCCAATATTCTTGAATACACCTTGTTGCGAGTCTGTTGAGAGAACAAAAAGGGGCTATGACGAAAGTTTAATTTACACGTTAAGTGGAAAATAAGCGAGAAATTCGTTGCTACCTTTGGAGTGAAATTGACAAAATAATTGGTCTGGTCCATCAAAAAGAACTCCAGCGCGCTGCGCCTCAGGTTGTATCTTCTTAGGTGAGCTTCCCTTAATCTTGAGAGTGGCCACTGTGAAAATCACCAGATTGTAATA
>NW_026267143.1:1889731-1890434 GCF_000697945.3 Frankliniella occidentalis | reverse complement strand
CACACCCACCAAAGTGACGGACGACGGAAAACAGCGGCTTCGCCCTGGAGATGCTCCAGCCGCGCAGGCTGCAGTCCCAATGCCCGCCACTCAGCAGCACCTTGCCGTCGTGGCTGACGCAGAACAGATGCGAGCTAGCAGGCACCGCGGGGTGTGGCGGCGCGGGTAGCTTCCTCCGCAGTCTGTAACGATAAAAAAGGATAAGGGATCGTACTCATACAACGTGACCGATTCTTGCGAGTTTTGGAACCCCCACTCCCCGTTGTTACATGCCGTAGTATTTGACTTAACTCACCCCCCCAAATTCACGTAGTTTGTAGCTTTTACCTTATTTTAACGATTAGGTGAAGTTTTTCATTTTTGCATCGGACAACCGAAAAAGCGGGGTAAAATCTACATTCAATAAAGTATGTGCCCACTATTTAAACAAATCATTAAATATCTTGCAGCTTTGTCAATGCCAAACTTACATGCATAAGTAAAGATTCGCGCTAAATGTATCGACGAATCCCGTTCAAATAATACTACGTGACTGTGGCTAACGCAACCCCCCCCCCCATGTGACCGATCCTAGTATTCTGCTGACCCCACCCCCTTAAATCAGTCACGTAATATGAGTAGGGGGATAAAGGGGGATAAAGGGGGATAAAGGGGGATAAAGGGGGATAAAGGGGGATAAAGGGGGATAAAGGGGGATAAAGGG
>NW_026267143.1:1868131-1883931 GCF_000697945.3 Frankliniella occidentalis | reverse complement strand
TAATAATAAAACACAATCACCTTGAAGTCATGCCGCTCGCCGTCATCCTGCAGGGGGCTCAGGTCGCAGAAGGAGGCGTGGGTCGTGGTGAGCTCGAGGCGCCCCCGCACCGAGGTCATGAGGGTCACCAGCTCGCACTCCTGGGACAGCACGAGCTTCTCCTCGCGTGTCACCTCCTCGGCTGGCTCGGGCCTGCATCAATATCAGCAGGAGGTAACATTTAGGAGGTACAATCTAGCGTTATTTCAAATATAGTGATAAGACCAATGGCTCAACCGTCGCACACTTAAAGAGTGTAACTGCGAAGTAGTGCACTTTCAAGTGTTCAACTCGGCCAGTATGGACAATGCGAATGCAATTCGAGGTCAATGTGACAGAACAATCCTCTAAGCAAATAAAACGATAAAGTTTAGAAGTACTATAATTATTGCGTCGATTGCGTCGATGTGACAGAACAATCCTCTAAGCAAATAAAACGATAAAGTTTAGAAGTACTATAATTAAAAATTAGCTTACTCGGACAGCAGCGAGCGCAAATCCTCCTCCGGAAGGGTGTCATCATCGAGCTCTGTGCGCACCGCGGCCGACCAGGACGTCAGCGACAGCGGGGTCTCTGAGGAGCGCCTCCGGGACAGCCAGCCTGCATGTAGGACGGACCATGTTAGTATATGTATACTTTACACCGGGGCCGGGGGGTCAGAGTCACCTACACTGTAAAATCAGGATGATTGCGATACTGACTACAAAAAGTTAGCCATATCTGCCGTTTTGCGGTGCCCACTGTTAATCGCTCCCAGGATGATGCGATTACTCGTTGTTGCAAATAAAACGTTATATATGTTAATAGAGACAATTATATGAAACTCAGCTGCGATAGCTTCACAAAAATGATGCGATAACTTTGTTATTGCAAAACATTTTTCCGTATCAAATATATCGCATTTTATTCGCAAGCAAGAGTCATCTTCCAACGGTAGTTACGGCAAGATTTTGTTTTATTACTATCGCAAATCCATTGTTAGTGTACTGGCGCAATATTGGATACTGAAGTAACGAGCGGAAGCACAGCACGACTGTTTAATGGTTATAATCCAAATCCGGCGATGCTGTGAAAAAAGCAGTCGAGCAGAAGCAATGCGTGATTGCGCGAGAAGGCGGCAGCATTATAGTTGAGGCAAAGAAGATGGAAAAAGATGGAAATAAAATAATGTCTAAGAAACAACAAGCAAAGGTGATAAGTCGCACTTTAAAACAATGTAATGTATAGTGTCATAATTACACAAGGCACTAAATTTTAGCACCATTATTGCTCTTTGATGCCGTTACAAAGGAACTGAACTCGCAATTTCCTTAGCTCCTATGTAAAGATGCGACTTAGCACCCTCGAAAAGCACAGTGCCTAGATTTCTGGCTCACTACCACGATCCTAAACTTACAGGATAAAATGAGGGGTAAAGTAAGCTATATTAATCAGACGGTACTGTAAAAGTGTCGGAAAACGGAAGTTTGTCCGAGGAGATGCCCCATGTAATTATACCTTAGAAACACCGTGGAAATACCATATGTCTCTTAGGTCAGGTAATTTAAATCTATAAGCATGTACTATTAAAACAACAATCAAGTTGATTTGTCACCCACGGCAAACTTCTTGATTCAACAATAAATCCCAACAGTACTTCGTGTCCACTAAACTAGGAGGGCAGGAGGGCCCCGGGCCCCTCATCACAGTAATGTTTTTGTTGTGAACACCAGTGTCGCACTTACCCACACTATCTCGCTTAATGTTGGCTGTGAGGCAAGCAAGACCGAACACAACAGAGTCAAACTCAAAGTGGCATACACAGGTACACAAAGAAGGGCAAAATGCACGAACAGGATGTAGAAGGCAGAAAATGAGATAAGAAAGCCAAAGAAACAAGAGAGCAAAGAGAGACTGTTTCACACGGAACTTGTACCGAAATAAAGAAAATGTCCTCTTTGGCATTCGTCAGTCGGTCAGAACAACAAGCGAGTCTTAAATAGACAAGAAAAATAGAAAGATGTACGTGGTTAGTAGCAAAAATACGGCAGTGGTGAGAGCGGGTTATTTTAAGGACATGCACGTTTTCAGAGGGCGCCTAAGTGGGCCACACGTTTCGCGGGGATCCGCTTGAAAAACAAACGAAAATCCAGCCAATGGATCAAATTTCGTTTTCTTTTGGGGTGAGATTGGGTAGAGTATCTACTTAACGTCATCTTCCCACTAAAAATTCAGCGTTGATGCATACTCTGCAAATCAAAAAAGTTGGCTGTTTTAACTGTAAAACTATAATCTATAACATTCACACCAACATAAAAATTTTCCATGAAAAATGCGTTAAGTACGGAAGCTAGAACAACACTGGAAACAGGTGAGCGACATTCACACACTCGCGTTTCCAGTGAAAGGAACTAGCACATTCAATAAATTTGGATTACTATTCGTAATCCCGATTTCTAAGGGTGTGTTCATTTAGGTACGTGTCCGTCAACTCAGTCGTAAATTTGAAAAGGGATTCATATATTCACGAGTGCTGTTAAAATTTAACGATTTGCTCGTACATGCAACCCAAGTCAGTGGTAATTTCTTAAAAATATCCGTTACACAATCCTTTTCACAATTTAATCTGTTTGATTTGACAGTTTCCACTGTACAACAAGTTGTACACTTTGCAGAATATTGTCTAGCACGGATTGCTTTGTTCTTATGAAAATATGAGTAAATAAGGACGAGGCATCCCTACAGAATAACTGAAATAATGCTTAACGTTAATGCCTCAATGGCTAGTGTGTTTCGAAACCCGAATCACACAGTTGAAGTCTTACGAAGCAAAATGCCAAATGCTTCGTACCTACGAAGGATTTGCTCCCTTCGAAGCGTCCAAATCCTTCGTATTACAAAGGATTCGGCATTTTTCTTCGTAAGACTTCAACAGTGCAGAAAGTTGCAGTTACCATGAAAACGCAAATAAGAAGACGTTATCTTTCGAACGCTGCGTGCATGATATAGGTTCTTCTACTAGGGTGTACGTAGGGAAAAAGATTCAACGGTGACACAGTTCGTCCTCAAAACAAGGCGGAGTTTACTGGTCGGACCACATTGTGCTCACCCGTGTTGTCTCTGAGGTTGCTGGCGTCAGTGTGCGGGTTGAAGCCGAGGTTGGGGCACAGCTTGAGGCGCATGCGCGAGTAGTTCTCATGGTGGGACAGCTTCCAGTGGCGCTCCTCGGGGCTCCTGCAACACAAATGATGAGGAAAGTTGTGAAACAAAATAACGATACGGATTTGAATTGAGTTCGTCGTTCGTCGAACCCGTTGCGAAAGCAGAAACCCAGAGCAAGCAGATCTTTTTCAGGTGGCGATTGGAAAGGGCACTTCAAATATAATGACACATTTCAAAGGACATGCGAGACTTCTATTTAAAATTACTGCATAGTTTTCTAGAAATAATACACATTCTGTATGGCGATGCGTTAGTGTGAACTGTGTGTCAAGTCATTATGGCCCATGACAGGCAAATTCACAAAACCGAGGTGTTATAGTTTTCTTCACACACGGTACAGTTACAGTTGTAATATAAATTGTTAAGTGGGTGAGCTGGATGAAAGGGAAATATGTGTAATGTTCGTTCATAAGTTTCAAATGCATCAAAAATAAAAACAAAAAACAAAACAAAAATACGAGTATCTCAAGTGATTTCTTTATTGTTATCAAAACACAACACGCGGCCGAAGGTTTTGGTTTTTTATTTATACAACTAAATTAATAATACTTTGAGCACGGGATCGTTTTCAGACAGGTACAAAGCTCATATCGCCACACCAGGATATCCAGATGTTGAGCAGGTATTCAGTTGCTTCGGGTGTTCAGTCGGGATGTTCAGACGACGACGGCAGGCGCGGCCTTGAGGAAGGCGGGTGCCACCACGGGGGCGGCCACGGGCAGGTCCCTCTGCACGACGGCGTTGAAGCCGTTGAGCGGGTCGGCGTAGTAGTTGACGGTGCGCCGGACACCGTCGGGCTCGATGAGAGAGTAGCTTCCCCGGACGACGTCGCCCTCCCGGGTCTCCTCCTGCGCCTTCGAGTCGCCCGTCAGCGAGTCCTGGAGGGGAAGCGGACACGTCAGCGTCACAAACGCAGGCTAGACGAGGAGCCTCGCGACCTCAGCGACACTGACCTGGACGTTGTAGGCGTACTGGTACTGCGGGTAGGCGTCGGCGTAGTCGACCGCCTTGACCCTGGCGAGGACGGGGGCGGGGGCCAGGACGGGGGCGGCGCGCGCCAACAGGGGCGCAGGGGCCGCCACGGCGCCGGGGAAGGCCGTGTACGCCAGGGGGGCGAAGCCGCCTTGGACCGCACCCACGACGGCGGCCGCCGCCAACAGTACCCTCTGCGGCGGGGCAACAGACAAGGGAGAGTCAGAACGGGCCGCTGACTGTCAGCGCACAACAACCTCACAAGACCAACTTACGCTGAAAAGACCCATGGCTAGCGTGGAGGATGCGGTGGTAAACACCTGGAGAAGAGGGTCGCTAGACGCTGACTGACGAAAACCGCCACCGGGCGAAGTATATATACGCCGACCCCCACCTTGTGAGGGGGGTGGGCCCTCACACACTGACACACGCACACGCGTGGTGACACAGCCAGGGGCGATCAGGCGGCCCCACCCCGCGTGTAGTCCAGCCACGCCAACGCGTCCCGCGGCCGGCAGCCTGGCGGGCAGCCCCTCTGCTCCTAAACGGTCGGCGGCGTGGAGGGTGCCTCGTGACTTGGCACGCGCCGACACGCGCCGCGCTCCGCAGGCGGGCCGGGCCCGGCGGAGACGTGCCGGGGGTTTCACCGCGAGGAGCCACGCGGCGCAGAGGCAACCCCGAGGAAGAGAGGGGCCTCCGCTGGAGGCGGTCGCCGGCGTTTGTTTGGGTTTAACCAGGTTGCGATTTACACGTTCCTTCGGAGGACCAGGACCACTAAAATTCTCACCGCCACTTTCTGTCATGAACGTCATTCTTTCAAAGCCCGGCGTCGATCGGCCGTGGAACGATGGCGCGTGCCAACAGGATTCGCCATGTAACTCGGCACGGTTCGGCAGGGCCACGGCTATTGGAAAGCGATTCTCGGGTGTGCAATATACCGCATCACGCCCCTCCCCAACCGCTCGCGACCAAACTTTTGGGTCGCCCGTCGCATCACTTACCACGCCCCCTCAACCCTCCCTAGTCTCCTTTAAGCCCTAGAGAGGGGATGGGGTGGGGGCATAAAATTTCGCAGAAGCACGAACTGCAAAGACATTTTGAGGAGTGGGTATTTGCTCTCAATATTATTTTTTTCTGTACTTAATGCGTCAAAAAATTAATTTCGTTTCATCGAAAAGCATTTATGTAATTCATACACGTGAGAATAACGAGGGTAACCCAGCAAGCCTCGAAGTCTTAGCATCCCTGCCGAGTGTCTTTCGCAAGTAGCGATGCGTCTAGACGGCGCCAGACGTCGCGAAGCTCTCTGTCCATCCTGCTCCCTCCAGCGTCGCGAGACAGTGACGCACTGCGCACGCGCGCACACACACACGCGCGCGCGCACAGCCCCGTGACCTCCGCCCGCTTAGACGCGTTACCGCACCTGCGCCACGGCACCACGGCGAGGCTTGGGCAATGGCCCAGTGTCACCAGCCGGACCCAAATCAATGTTTGGATTAAGATGCCAAATGAAGAACCACCCCATCCGGCCGCGAAGGGTGCTCACCCAGAGAAGCGCCAAGCGCGTTCTCGCATCATGTGCACCAACACTTGATAATCTCCAGTACACATGCTCTGGAGTATTTGGGCTCAAATCAAGCACATTTTGTTCTCAAATCGTTCCCCTTCTCGCCTGAATGAAACGCATGTTCTTCGTCCAAGGCTAGATAGGCGGCGAGAAGAAGCGTACGTACAAACAAAACACGGGGTAGGGAAGACTTGGCTCGAGGGGCCGGAGGGGCCAATAAGCACGTGAAACACGGGGCGGGGCCGATCGTAGAGTCAATCATTCGGCCGACCGGAAAAAGACCTGCCGCGTTTGGCCAACGCCGGCAGTGCGACACCACACCACGCCGGACAAACGGTTGGCTGCGCGAGAAAAGCACCGCCCTGCCACGCACATTTTCCAATTACAGGCGGTGCCGACCCATACCGGACCAAGTCCAATTCCCTTTGGAGCCAGCGCCACTCGCCGCCCTAAACTGCCGTATAAAACTACGGCAAGGGCGCGAGCCACGGCCACTTCGTCAAGTACAGCGACAGCGAGCAGGCACGATGAAGCACTCCGGAGTTATGGTAGGGTGCCGAGATCGGGAGGACAGCTGCCCGGCCCTTACCGTAAGGTCGCAGGCATAACAGTAACCACCGGGGCTCCCCTTGTCTGCGTGGGTGTGATACAAGCAAGGCTCCTTGGCTTTCGTAAAAAGTTTTTTCTAGTAGCTTCATAATTGTTTGTAAATGCTTGTTTGTCGACTGTTCGCGTTCCATGCTCGCAAAACTTTCAAATATGTCGCATTGTAAATTACAAGAATTTGTATAAGTGAAGTGCCGAAACAAAACAGCAGCAAAAATACAAAAAAACATTTGACATATTCATGTGTTTATCGTGATAAGTTTGTTTGGCCATGTCCCTTTCACCCCCAGGTTTTTGTGGCCCTGGTCGGGCTCGGGGTTGGCGACCCGCTGCGGGTGGACGGGGCGGTGGCCGCCACACGCCGGCAATCGTACTCGGGGCACCACGGGCTGGGCGTCGGGCCGGGCAGCCACCACCACCAGCACCACCGCCAGCACCAGGACGAGCAGCCCGAGCACCAGGAGGACCACGACGAGCAGAAAGAACCGGCGCAGTACAGCTTCGGCTACTCTGTACAGGTGAGGCCAGCGATTTCAAGAAACTGTGCTCAATATTTTCCGTTTACACAAACAATTTTGTAAACTTGCTGTAGTCCAAGTATAACAAACACAGTGCATACTTTGGTGCACGGCAGGGCTGCCTACCGTGAGTCAACAGGCCCTTTAACACGAGGTCCGTCATATATGCACGTGCACGATGAACAGTTAAAAGAACGCGAAGCAATATAGCAAGTCTTTCGCAGTTAGTTGCGAAGCAATGCTTTGTAAGTAAAGCAAATCCTGTTCTATTGTGAACTTCATGGTGTATCTCTCCGCAATGTTTTAACAGGGTGAGCGACGAGCCTGTCGTGCTCTGGTGCGCGGTTGAGTCGCCCATAGCACGGACCCTGCAAGGGATCTGATGTACTGTGCCGGGTATTCAGGCTAAGACATGCCAGTGCGTTGCGTTGCCTATGCGCTGGCTGCAGGGGCTGCAGGGGCTGCAGGCGCGGGGCAGGGGGTAGGAAGAATGTGTAAGTAGGGGCTGCTACCCCACCACTTCCCCGCCACGCGCCCCGCGCCTGCAGCCCCTGCAGCCAGCGCATAGGCAACGCAACGTACTGGCATGTCTTCGCCAGGACACCCGGCCGGAAAATGCACTGAACGCCCACACTTTTTTTTTGTGAATCCATCTACTACACTAGCCTGAATCGGTTAATCCTTAAACTCTCGCAATTTTTTCGACCCACAGGATGAGGAGACGGGGGACCTTAAGAGTCAGCACGAGACGCGTCAAGGGGACGTCGTCTCAGGGAGGTACGCGCTTCGGGAACCCGATGGCCGCATGCGCATCGTCACCTACACTGCGGACGCCGTCAACGGGTTCAACGCTGTCGTCCGGAATCAAGGGGAGCCGTACACTGCAGCGGCGAGCGCCCCTGCGGCCAAGACGCAAGCGTCCGCAAGGAGGTTGTAGATTTAGAAGAACCCTGAGGCTATGCCAAAAAGAAAAGACGCAATCTTGTCCGAGATGAGAGATCATCACTGCACAGTCACTTCTTCGCGGCACCGTCTCAGGAGCTTCTACGTGTTTCCCTCACGTTTTACCAAAACCAATGAGGCGAAGGCGAGAGATAGAAGGCTGTGTCCATGTGATTACTAGTTTGTTTAGAAAATGAAATACTTAGTTCATAAAGGACTTTTTAAAACGAAAACTATCGATAAATTTAAAATATATTAATCTTTCAGAAAATTCGTGAAAACCAAGTCACTTGTCCAGAACTGCGCAGTGAATGCAATAGTAGACAGTCACTAATGAAGAAGTATATCTCACATTATTCGTATAAGGTAAGGCTAACACTAGTAGACACTCACTCACAGTAACAACAAAACAGAAAATCAAGAACACACTCAAAGAACAAACACGAATATTTTATTAAAGCGACTTTGTACAAAAATAATAAAAACAGATGCAAATAATGACACCGTAATATAATCAGTAGTGGTGGTAGTGCGCGGGCGGCTGCCGGTCCACCACGGCGTTGAAGCCGTGCACGTGGTCCGCCGTGTACTTGACGGTGCGCACGGTGCCGTCGGGCTCCACCAGCGAGTAGCTGCCTTTGACCACGTCGCCGTGCCGCGTCTCGTGCTGGCTCTTGGCGTCCCCCGTGTGCGCGTCCGACACCGAGTAGCCGAAGCTGTACTCGGGGACCGAGTCCGGGTACACCTCGACGGGCGCGTAGTGGTGGGGCGGCGGCGCGTAGTGCACCGGAGCGGGGGCGTAGTGGACAGGCGCGGGGGCGTAGTGCACCGGGGCGGGGGCGTAGTGGACGGGCGCGGGCGCGTAGTGACCGTAGTGCGGCCCCACGGGCACCACACCGGCCCCGACACCCGCCACCATGGCGGCGGCAGTCAGGAGGAGAGCCTGGACAATAAGGACAGTGATCCAAGTGCACGAACGTCACTCACCGGAAGGTGAGTGAAAAAATTCACACTCTTGCAGATGTGCAACACAGTGAATCCACACACACTGCCTTTGTAGGTAAGCGAATAATAGAGGTTCGTACACTTAAAATAGGAGTCATCATTTACCCGTTCGCAAATGTGTAATGGTCCTTCGTACATCTGCAGGTATATTTGAAAATTCTGTCACACACTAGGCCAGTGTATGGCAAAACACATTCCTACAGCGGCCATCATTCCCAAAGTGTTACCTTGAATGGCTCAATTCAGTGTCGCGAAAACGTGTTCCATTATCCCGACTGAAACGATGCAGTTTCGTCTATGCAGCTAGTATGTGGTGCGAGCAGACCTCGCCAAGCGTAGCGTGGGAAAAGAGATGGAGTGTGAGTGTGTAAGCGTGCGAGAGAGGGAAGGAGAGAGACAGAGAGAGGAGGGAGAGGGAGAAGGGGGGGGGGAGAAGGGAGAGAGAGAGGGATGAAGAGGGGGGGAGGGAGAGAGGGAGAGAGATAGAGTGAGAGAGAGGGGAGGCTGGGTCAGTCTCTTGTTTATGAATTGCGACTCGCTGGCAAAGCGTGAGAACAAGAGGTAGGGGAAAGGGGGGCATCTGATCGTGACCCACCAGCTAGTATGCGAGCAGAGACAGGGTAGGGGGCTGCAGAAGTGAGACAGTAAACGGCACGGCAGTATCGGCAGAGGGGCAAGAGAGAGAGAGAGAGAGAGAGAGAGAGAGAGAGAGAGAGAGAGAGAGAGCACTATTCTGCCTGAGCTCAGCGAAGAGCATCGGGACTTCAAGCCGCCATCGGTCAGCTGACTTGCGAAAGAAGCCTCCTAGTTGTGTCGTCCCTCCTATTGGGTTGCCCTTGCCCTGCCAACCCTGCACGCGTGAAAGAGATCGCGGGCGGGCAGCTACCAGCTCGGGCGAGCGCGGAGAGCAGCGAGCAGTGTTTCTAATCGGGCCAGGCTCAGCCCGGCTGGGTCGCGCTGTGAGCTGTACTTCGTTACTTCACTTTGCATAACAGTTCGCTGCCCTGCCCTCCTTACCCTGCTCACCCTGCCCTACTTACCCTACCCACCCGCACAGCCCTTTAACCACGCACGGCTCCACTCGTCCCTCACGCCCCAAAGTAAAACACCCAGTCCTGCCAACTGCTCAGTTCGGTCAAGTATTATCGGTTATCATTTTGGGAATAGGATCCACTAGTAAACGGAAAGGAAGGAAAAACGATTACTTTCGCAATATAGGACCCGTACCTGGTATTACCGTTCAAACCGTCAACCTATTCAATTTTAATTCAAAAATCTTTCTTCTTCAAGCTTTTTGTAATGTTATGATTAGTATAACCGATAAAGGCTTCTATACCTGCACTACAGCTATGTCATGTTGACAAATTCAGTTTTCTCTCCTCTAACAGAAAGAAAAGCAACCCCTTTTTAAGTTTAAGAGCCCTCTTTACAGATATTTAAAATATGCACGTTAATCTTGCACGATTTTTCAAAAGTGTCGAAAGCGACAAAATTTAAGCTGAAGTACTTTGACACTGAGCATATCAAACATACTTAGTGCATGACGTGCAAACTTAAGATATGCGCACCCAATATTTCAAATTGACCAATTGCTGCAGCCCCGATGCATATTTCTCACCCCACTGCAACATACGACCATTGGCACTCACTATTATCACACTCAGATCTAATTGGGCATATGACACTTACTTTGGCGAAAATCATGGTTTCAGGTACGGAGGTAGCAGTAAACTGGTCCACGTGAGGTTGTCAGTCTTGTGTTGTCCCCCAGCGCACCGCAGCCTTTATAAAGCCTCCCAGCCCTCTCGGCGCGCCCCGCGCCGCCCCCCTCGAGCCCTGCCGAGCAGCTGCAGCTCCAGGGGGAGAGGAGGGGAAATGGAGGAAAATAGGGACGGAGGGGGAGGGATACAGAGAGAGGCAACATGTCCTTTAAATATTATAAAAAATTTGTAACATTGAACAATGTTGTTGTACAGATGTGTACGAATAACAGCAAAATATGTATTTATCCGCCTTTCCCCCACACGGGGTATGTTCGATGATCCAGACGCATTTCACAGTAAAACAAGCAAGCAAATTTTGATAATTAAAACCAAAACCAAAACCAACGAAACGTAGCCTATAGAAATATAGGGCATGGGTAATAAAGATGCTTATGACTAACACAGATAAAAGATGTCTTTACAGAAAACAAAACGGCACCGTACAACAAAGGTTACAAACTGAGACGCCCCTCCCTCTTGAAATTTTCTTAGAGCTCTAAAGACACCCAACAGTGATATGTTGTGATATGCTAGGGTCTGTGCACACGGGTTAAGCGTGCCAGGGGGGGGGCGGCATGGTGCTATCAGTTCCCTATCATTGCCTCTGAAATCGATTCCGTTTAGGAACTTTGCAAATAACGTTCGTGCTGCTTACTCGGCAATAATGTCGGTCCAGCCTTGAAAGGTAGAGGCCACAGTTTCACAAGCACAGTCATATTTAGAATGTTAGGAGTTCTTGTGTGTCGAATGACGCGTAAGGAAAACTTTGAAATAATAAAATTATTGTTGTTTCCTTATTATGGTAAGTGCAGCAAGAATAGACTTAAAGCGCACTACTGCGACGCTGCGCCCTGAAGGTTGAGAGTTCCAGTCATGGGTAGGACTGTTCACAAACGCCTCGCCGCTGCTGGAAACAAAGTCAGCGGCTAAGTGATAGATCACAACAGTGAGGACAGGGGGGCCAATTATCGCTCGCCATTACGGGAATGATATGAGAAATGAGCCACAGGACCGGCGCATGGCGCGGCAGTTATGTTGTGCAATACCCTTTGGGCCCTTCGCCCCGCGCCGCCACGGCAAGGTCAACGCCTGTCACAAGGTCCAAGTTTAGCGGTACGTTCTAAAGTTTAAAACAAAGTGACCGTGTCTGTTTTAATGGTGCTCAACTGTTATCCGAAAGGTGGTAATGCGATTGATAAGAGTTACCAGCGTGAATTAAAGAATGAACAAAATAGCGTAAAACGGAGACATATGCTAGGGAGGGACTGAAGAAAGGATGGTCACTGTGCCCTTGCTTAAGTGCACCGAATAAGCACGAGCATCAGCCGCAGGCTCAGCAGCTCCTACCCTACGTTGATGCACATTTTTAACAGATAAGCCAGCAGCAACTGCTTCTGGGAAATGGGGTCAGAAAAAACCGTTGAGCGGATAGTCCTTTAATCCGATCTCAGTCTTGATCTCGGTTCACCCGGAATGGGGATCGAGTGTCCCATAGAGTCTAGTTGCCTCACTACTCCACTCCCGCGCTTGACCAGAGGGGCTGCCGGCCCCGGCATGCACCTTGTGAGATCTGACAAGATACCAGCAGGGCGTCCTGGAAGGTTCCGCGCCTCCACTTAGGGCGTCTAGCCCGTCATGTTTAGGGTCGGTTTTGAAAAGAGCAGACCGCAAAAAGCGGCTTCTGAAAATGTTGAGGGTACTAGGGGGAAGAGGGGGGGGGGGGGACGGCAAAAAAGGCGTAACGTCATTTGTGAATGACCCCAAATAGTTTTATCTTCTCTTGCCAAGAGCAGGAGGTCGCAAATAGTCATCAAAGCGAATCGATATAATTCGGCGCTTTTTAACAAAATATTAGCGCTCATCGCGTGCGTTGAAGTCTCTCGCGAAAGGCGAGATCTGCAGCACCAGCACTACATGAGCCAAAGAAACATTGGTTATCACATAAAAAACTGTCATGGTGGAATCGTGATGTCACATTTTTTACAGCTTGACTCAGCCAGTCTAAGCAAGTATAATTCTAGTCACACTTAAAAAATGTGACAATAGAATCTAAAAGAATGTGACAGTTCACTGTAAAAACAAAGGTACGACTTGGTACCTTTTAAAGGTGCAAACTTTTAATGCCTTTGAAAAAGGCACGAAAGTCTCCAAAGGCACTAAACTTTAGCACCTTTGGGGGATTTCGGAACCTTTCCAGAGGTGTGAATCGTTTCGTGCTTCTGTAAAGGCACGAAAGTCATGAACACCCTAAGAAGGGTGTTCATGCCTACCTTTGTTTGTCCAGTGTTTTCACAGGTGGAGTGAAGTGATTTCACCTGAACCACAAGCAGGGAGTCCCACAAAAATAGTGAATAGGCAATAGGCAATCCGAAATTGTAGCAGCTAATAATTGGTTGCAAGAGACAAGAGTTAGTTGCCTCATCTCATCAAACCTGAAGCTGCAGTCAGGAGCCAACCGGTTCGCTCCTGTTCTTTGCTGTGTGAGCTAAACTATGCTCTCTGTCCACCAATTATCAGCTGCCACATCAAATTTCTGGTAGCTTATTAGTTACTTCTGAAAACTAATTCTTGTTTCCTATGAGTCGTGGTCTGCGTTTAGGTTCCCATCAACGCGTGCTATATCACCTTTGAAGTCAGAGCTGCTACAAACACCCCCGCATCTCGAACCTACCCGCCCTACACACATACACGCTAATGGTGGGGTACGTCGGGGCGGATGCGCGGAGCGCGTGGTAGCACAGAGTTACGACACAATCTGCATTCAGCGTCCAAGCAGTGATCTCACTAAAGTGTCCTTTATATTAATACACTTATTGAACCAAGTGAAACAACTTATTTCCCCCAAAAATGTGCTTTTATAAACAACCATGAACATTGAAATATGAAGGGGATTTTTGGAAACTTCATGACATCTATATAAGCTAGTTTATGACAGTAACAATTGGCAACATGGGCACAATGTCCTGGGCTACGAGATATAAGAAAAATTGTCAGAACAGAGTAGTGTAGTAACATTAACCTTAAAATTAATGTTTCATCATTTTCACAAAATTAAGATACAGTAACACTTGTCGATGAGAGTGACGATTATTCTATCTCGTACAGTACGGAGGCAGCATCACCCAGGTGGCAGTCACACGGCAAAGCGAATCGCTAGCTTGATCGGTATTTCATTGTTGCTCGAGGGGAGCGGATAGCTGGGTTCGCCGTTCGCAGACTATTAAAAGAATTCACTATCGTCCTTTGAAGCAGGGGAGCAGTCTCAGCAGAAGCTTTTTAGTCATGGTCACTGCTAAATGCTTTTACCTCTAGCAAGTCATTGAACTTGGTGAACACTGGTCCAATAACGCCCTTGTATAATTACAAATTTACATTTAAAAGAAAACATAAAAGGAAACAAAATTCAACGCAATGTCATATTTTAACACCAATTGTAAGATGATTATCGGAAATTGGAGACATTTGTGTCTTTTGTGTCAAGGCAGGTGAGCCAGGCATCTAGATAGCTAAGGTGAGGTCTAGAGCAGCAGCCCCGCAGCCCAACGCATGCTGCTGCGCGATGGTTTGCCTAACAAGACGGGGCGGGCGGCCTTCCCTCAGGCCATGTAATGAAAGAGGGGGGGGGGGGGGAGATTTCTCTGTTATTTTATTTCTATATTCTAGCTAACTCCAGTGCTTTATACAGCTCGCTTACTTTAGTACAGGCCCCATTCAAAGCATGACTTTTGCAACATAATTTAAATCAGAGTCTGGCTCATCATTCCCAGATCTCCGATGCGCGTATTCGAGTCGATATCCGAACTGTGCTAAAGCTGAAAATACAGTCGATAGCCAATAGCAGTCTGTAGCAGAGCGACATGAATTCAAATTAGTGGCGCAAAAATAAAGCCTTTAATGGGACACCCTGCACTAAACAACAGGCAAAGAGTTTCCATTACATGCCTTTTAATAGAGGGAGCCGCTGATCCGCTCACCGGCATTAGAAGAAAATCTAAAGTAACATGTTCTTGGCATAATGGTACATCATAAGCACAGAAAATGAGCTACGAGGAACGTGATAACTGGCAAACTTATTTGTTCTTCTCTTTCAATAGCGGAACTAGGAGTCTGTCATGTGCAACAACTGGCTACTTGTTTTAGACAATACTCAGAGAAGCAAACAGTTATTCAGTTCATGTGACGCCACATTCGGTTGCATATGAAAACTGCAGTTAGCATGTAACATTTGTGAATATATGGAATCATATTTTTAAATGTGCGTCAGCCAGGCTCAGTATTGTAAATTGGAAAAACAGGGGAATGCGGTCACATAAATTAAACTGCGTCAGTACAAAAAATTAAATTTTAACTCTTTAGCGTTGGCAATTAACTACGAACAAGTTATAGTATTGTTTATATTGTATATTTGTAAATTGTTTATAGGAGATCCCGATATACGCAGTCCATATATATCGTATACGATCAAAATAACTTCGTAGAAGAGATATTAACAAGAGTCCATACGTTTCTCTCACTTTGATTGATGGAAGAGCCACCCTGTCGTTTGGTGGCATGTCGTAGTCATGCCACACCCACGAATACCTACCGATCTACACAACACGCGCCATCACAAGCTTCATGGCTAGCAGGCATCACAGACATCACTTGCTCTGCTAAAAGTTGAAAAGGTAATGGTAATAAGATAATGACGACAAAGCACGACACGCCCAGAACGTACGCACACACGGGCTGAGAGTCAAACTGTACGAGATGAACCTATTCCGATGAAAAGGACGCCCCTCTCGCACATGGTGCTTCCGACACGCACGACGCACGATAATGCGATCCAACGTGATCGCTATTGTCAGTTCGATTCCATCGAGATCGTTGAACCACCTCCAATATTTTAAGAAGTCATTTTAAAATGGGTCCTTTAAAACATACAAAAATCTCTAACAAAACAATGCCCCAAATAAACAAAAATAAATGTAATAAATGCAAGCTGGCTGTACGCCTCCACGGTCAGGTAGAGCTGAAGCGGTCACTGCCCCGCATCTCCGATGCACAAACATCCGACAAACCAGTTCGCATCGCTGACCAAAAGGTCCCAACCGAAATGGTTACATTTGCGCGAGAGCTTCCGCGTCGGTCGAAAACATGGAGGAGAATAAAAGAATTCCTCCCCCTGCAAGTCCCTGGTCATTAAG
>NW_026267143.1:1862793-1863136 GCF_000697945.3 Frankliniella occidentalis | reverse complement strand
ATCTGGAAACCCTAGTGCGTACATGTATGCGTTATCTCCTGAACCTACACGTATGCGGCAGATAGTGTGCACTGTGTGACTTTATACCTACACGTGAAGACCTGGCCATGTACAAGTTTTGTACATTTATACGACGATATTTTTCACAGTAAAAACAGCGCAAAACGACCACCTTGTATGAGGATTTTAAAATTAAAAAAATCCGACAGGCTGGCATATGATTTCCAATTGAAGCGTCATGTAGTCACGACATTCCCCGGTTTTTCCAACTTACAAGTGACTGGGTCTTGTGAAAGGGTCATTGAGCTCTCTCATGGACACATTCTTTTACACGCAATTCAAT
>NW_026267143.1:1856514-1859588 GCF_000697945.3 Frankliniella occidentalis | reverse complement strand
GTCATCCCAAGTCAATGCAAGTGGGTGGCAGCCTTATAGTAAGCTTTTTGTCATGAGCGAAATTATCGACACACGTACTGGAAGAACAAATATCGATACCTTCCTGGGGCTGCTAAGAAAGACTCAGTTGCAGGAAATATCGGAGGCTCAAGATACCATTTTACCGAAATCGGCAAACGATGCACCTATCGTTTGGCGTCTTCAGAAAATTTATATCCTAGACCACCGACTCTTCCTAGCGCTTCAAACTTCTTATAAGAATACCATGAATTATACGGTGAGTACTCCAAGTTACTTGTGTAAGTTGAGAAAAGGGAAAATATCTGTTTTTCTACAAACGTTAACAAACGACCAATATATAAAATCAGATTACCAGTGTATTAAATTTTTTGGACTTGCACAAATTTTCTTTTAGGTATTTTGTCAACCAAATTTAAGACATAGTTACGCACTAGAATAACCTTTCTTAAGTAGTTTTCATTACTAACCCTTGTAACATTTACGAGGGGTCCCCCACTAGCCAACTCGTTGTACAGTTGCCCGCACCAAACTCACGTCAAACTTCCGCCAAACTCGCAAAAACTCGCGAAAAATCGCAAAAAGACTGGCAAAAACTCGCAAAAATTTGTGAAAAGTCGCGCTAAATTTGCGAAAAATAGCGCAAAACTCTCTCAAAATTGATTCCAACTCATGCCCTACAAGCGGCAACTCGTCAACTCACCAACTCGTTCTACACCTATTTTGGAAGTGGAGGACCCCTCGAACATTAAACTATCGATCGCCAGTTGGTCGGCAGATGGTTGCCCGTCAGTTGATCGTTAGTTTCATGTGACAAGGGCCATAGAACACGTGTAAACACAATTTTGGTGATAAATTGATTATCCATTAAACAAAGTCGCACAAGTCCAGGACCCAAAAGTCATACCTGAGCGTTAACTGCCATGTTTGTCGCTGCTGTGTGCTGCTGCTGCTGCTGCTGCTCTGCTCTTAGACCCAAAACTGAAACTAGATTCCCATGGCTCGTGACCCTCCGTTATATACAAGAGTGAGGTGGCCCCAGGGTTGATCATCAGGGATATTCTGCTCCCACCCCCCTTCTCCCAATCCCTGCCCTCTTCACCAGAGGGGGAGAGTGGGGAGAGGGAGGATGAAGTGGAGAAGCGGTGACGCAGGGAGGGGAGGAAGAATTGGAGGAGAGGGCGTTGTCGTGGACGTCGTCCACGCAAAAACGAAGTCCATATTTACACCGTATAAAAATATTACGAAGGAGCAGTTGGTACGTTACGGCGAACTTTGAACCTCCATCATAAGCAACATTGATTTGTAAAACAGTATGAGTTCGAAATAAACTGCCTGTCTCTAGCCGCGAGGAAAACAATTTTTGTGTCTGTAGTCACAAACACGCAACTTGTTTGTAATATACAATTACATTTCTTCAAAATATAATTCGATACACCAACGGATCCAGTTGTAGTATTACGAATAAATCCTTTATGTATTATTTACATTATTCAAACTTCATCGTAAGTAACAAAGCGTTTATTTGGAAGACTTGTAGAGTGTAAGACATAACTTTCAAAAAACACTATTACAAAAACATTAATTACAAAACTTAGCAGAACGAACGATTTCAGACTTCAATGTCTCCTTAAATGAACGAAAACGATTAACCGGCACGCAATGTTAATGTCTCATGGTAGTTTCGTTCCTTTTTAGAGACACTAAGTGTACATGTGTACATGTCTATCAGAAAATGTATTATGATCTGTGTAAGATAATACTTTAAATACATTTAGGAACTGCGCACCCACTTCGATTAGCATTTATTCAGTGAAGATCAATACACAGGTTTAAAGAAATAAGTCCTTATTCGAAAATATATAAGTTAAAAAAATACAGCGATAGGTAACGAAACTAGCGAGTCAGCATGCTAAAATCGATAAGCTTGGAACAATGCGTCGTTTGGCGGAGCATCGTGGGGGTCCAGAGGCGTCGCTAGCGTGACGACGGGAGCACGGCAAACGGTGCCACGGCGTGCCAACCCGTCACACTGAGTCTACAGAGGGTCAGTGTCGAGTGAGAAGGATAGGTCGATACGACAAGAAAACATGATCGTGGAAAATGACAAGGGCCGCATTATGGCCAAAATGTGCAATTTTCACCGAAATTTCGCACGCAGATAGTTAGAACACAAAGGTAAAGACACCTTTAAGAAAATAAGCCCTCACTGTAAACTAGTTGGCGTTCTTCTTTAGAACGCCAAATATTGGCGTCTTTGAATGAAAAATATTGGCAAGTTTAAAGTGTTTTACCAGACCCTATGGTTATTACAAGGACTAAAAGTTCCCAAAATAGCACGTTGGGCCAGTTTCGCATTTGTACAGGCACTCTTTCACTCAGGCCTCTAAAGGCATTTTAAAGCTCATTTTTTTCCAGAGACAATGGGGAAATTGATTAAAATAAAATATATTGATTGGTTTAATTATGGATAATTGAATAAAATTAACTGTTTCATTCAACTTAATAATTAATTCGTGAGAGTGAAAAATGACCCCAGCGACGAATACACGAATATCACTGCGCCATTTTTTTTTCATATATCTTGGACCGTATGCAAAGCGCTGGCCAGTCGTGCCCCTCCTAAGGCAGGGTCGCTGCGTTGACGTCCCACCCAGCCGAGCCCGGGACCGACCCGGGACCACCCGACCGCCCGCTTGCCGAAATGAAACAAGCAGGATAATGTCAGCCCCACCCCCGTCACGATGCGTTTATTGCGCGAGAGGAACTCGACACTAAGGAAAGCAACTGTCAGTTGTTTGAATCTTCGGAATCTTCTACATCCAAGTGTTTAGAAAAAACAATCTTTTTTCTATCCAAAAATACATATTTTGGAGAAGTTTTCAAATTTCAATGAAAGGTTTGAGTTATTACACTTAATTTCCTCTGGCATGTATACTTCTGGGACGTCCCAGTAGTAAGTGTGAGGGATTCGCATAGGATCATCCCAAATGCCTCCCGAAAGTAAATGGGGGCTGCTTTGCCGACTAGGGTTGCTGTAACTTTTCGCTCAATAC
>NW_026267143.1:1844863-1856464 GCF_000697945.3 Frankliniella occidentalis | reverse complement strand
CGAGCGCATCTTTGTCTCGTTGTTTTATTTCAGTTTCATTTTCGTTTTCCTTTTTAAAAAACAACCTAATGCTGCAGGAGTCCAGCCTGCAGTGGTCAGCCCACCGCAGGGTACAAAAGCGAGTGCGACGGGCGCGTCCCTGACATTGCACTGGATTACACCGAGGGACGATGCTGCTCTTGAACCAGGTGAGGTCGGACTGTGTTCATTCAAAGTGACTCTGATACGGCGTATCGCGTTGTGTTATACAACTAGAGGTAGAAACGTAAGAAACATGTGGGTTCACCTAACCAAACTTTCAAGGTCGACCTTCGCGATAGCGTCTCAGTAAAGGATATTGTTAAATGGTACCGAACTACACACACACGCGTACTGAATCACGAACACTAGTGAGTTTAAGGCGTCTGGTAGGCGGCGTATCGTTTAACCCTACAGTTCAAAATAAATTACATTTTATTTATGTTATTTGAAAAATATATTTGGTTTGTGGAGAACTACAACTTAAAAATGTGTATGAAACACGTTTACGAACTATATGTTTTATCCTGATTCTGTTAGTAAAACCATTTATATCACTGAAATGCTTTCACCTGGTACCCTGCAGAAAAAAAAACATTATATTTCAGAAAGTTATCGGTCTCAGAAAAGGGAAGGAGAGGCGGTGGGGTGGTGGTGGGGATATGGAGGCATTGGCAGTAACGAGCGGACTGTCCAGGCCGTGTTGCTGCTGCTGGTGGCGCTGGCGGGGAGGTGCGCCGAGGCCCGCGCAGTGGTCCGCGAGGACGTCAAGGGCGTAGCGGCGCTGCTGCAGGACGAGGCGCGCGACGACCCCTTCTTCGACCACAACCCGCAGTACGACTTCGCCTACCGCATCCACGACGAGGAGACGGGCGACGCCAAGGACCAGACCGAGGAGCGGCGGGGCGACGCCGTCCAGGGCAGCTACTCGGTCGTGGACCCCGACGGCACCCTGCGCGTCGTGCGCTACACGGCCGACGACGCCAACGGCTTCAACGCCGTGGTGTCGCTCACCCCCGGCCACGCGAAGCCCTTCGTGCCGAAGTAAGTTCTGACGTAGAGGACACGGTCCCGAGAGACGTGGAACCATAAGGATTCTTAACCTGTCGCCCTCTGAATAGACCCACGCTGCAGCGACGCGTCGCGGTGGTGCAAAACCACGTGGACGTCCCTGTCCCCGTGCAACATCATGTGCTGCCGTCTACCTCCCAGCAGATCGTAAGTATTCCTATCCGACACCAGCCTAACTCGCTAAATCTCTAACTGTAATGATGTGCTCCATAGTTAGGTGACCAGCGCGTGCTGGTGGAGCACCCGAAGCACCAGGCCAGCGCGCAGGTGCAGCAGCACCTCATCCAGCCCCCCCTGGCCTTCGGCCTGCACCAGGACGTGCACCACCTCATCCCCCGCGGACCCACGTACCAGCTGCACCACATCCATCAGGTGAGACATTTGCAAATTAAAATGCCAGACTTGTCCCTAAATCTACTTGGACTCTTATTATAAAAAGAAAACCATATTATTCAAATATGGTGTGAAAGCACTCAACTTTAACGTTCTTTGTGTTCAGCTGTCGCCTTCTGGGGTGGGAACCCACCACCAGATGACTGTTCCCATCGTCCAGATTCAGGACCAAGGCAACATGGATGCTCAGCAGCAACATGTAATATTCTATTTAGAATGCAATATTTAGAAAATAGATAAAATTGTTAACATTTGTTTACTTTTTGTTTGTTGAACGTTTCAGATGGCATTCCTTCAAGTTCAGCAGGAGCAGTTCAAAAAGCAGCAAGAACAGGTAGTTAATAAACTTCCTCCTAGATTAACCCCCACAAAGTAAACGGAATATTTAACTGCCATGATTGTAACTATTTCAGGTGCAGGCTATGATCCAAGCACAGCAGCAAGGACAACTTTTCTTGGCCCCACAGCCCCAGAAACAGGCGATGAACTCCGCTCAGCAAATGGAGCAACAACGGGAGGGCCTTCAAGACGCCCAGCCGGTGCAACAGCAGCAGCAGCAGCAAGATCAGCAGTCATCCATTCTGCAGGACCAGCAAGGCAGTGTCACTCAGCAGCAGACGAGCATCAGCCAAGAGCAGGGAAGCGTCGTTCAACAGGACGGCGTTAGTCAGCAGCAGGACATAGACAGTCAGCAGCAAGAGAACGTCATTCAGCAGCAGGACGAATCAAGTAGCGGCTTTTCTCTACCCCAGGTAAAATAAAATAATTTATACCCATTTTTCCCAGAGGTAGAGATGATCTTAGATAGTAATGTTTTGCTTAACCCCTTTTGACAGGTAATCGACGTGAGGCACTCGGTAGTACAAAAGCCGGAGCAGGGTCAAGCCCTGTCCCCGCAGAGCCAGGTGCGCTCTCTCGACGGTGGGGTGCTACAGTCGGGGCGAGTCAGCCCACATCAACGCACTCTGGCCGTATACCGAACATCGTCGGGAGTACAAGGGGGTGGAAATTTCATCACGTTCAGTTCGCCTTACGCGCAGTACACCGTCAGCTAGTGCTGTCAGTGAATAGAAGGTAATCATTACAATTTCTGTAAACAGCAAATCTTTTACACGGAACCGCTCAACAATTTAAAGACGGAAACCTTAAAACAATTCTAAAAGGATGTATAAAAGTATTTTTGTTTTTTGTTTTTTATCTCTGGAAGTCTCAGATTGCGCAAGCGATTGTTATCAAAATTGCCCGACACGCTACGTAGTAAATCGACCACAATCAAAGACTGTCAGACTCGACCAGTTGACAGAATGGTTCTCGCGGAATATTAACTATTTGAAGGTAGTACTGGTGCAAACCACGAATGATAATAAAAGGTGGCCTGGCCACCGCTGACAAATGATGTGTTACTGTGTGGGGTGTGGGGGCTGTCTGCTTTGTCGATATAAATAAACGGACTGATACGGATTGACCTGACGCGTGCGTGTCCAGATCATTTCGCGGTCGGTATACTCACTCACCCACCCGCCACCCGCACCGGCCAATGCCAGTGCCAAGGCCAGGGCCAGTGCCGTCCCTCGGGCTAGGCCGGCACGTCTTACCTGCAACACACGAAACACACGGGTAATTGTTAATGTCGGGCCGGGGTGATTCACCGCGCCTCACGCCGTCCCGTGAGATGATAGGATACGACACGTCGACAAGCAGTACGTGTTCTTTGATCTAGCCTCTTCCGATGTATCTAGGCATAGGCCCTAGTTCTTTCGATTTCCCGGCGAGTCATCAGAAGTACCACAATTAGCTAGCACTCGCAAGTCCTCTTAACGAAGTTTTTCTCCAATTTTGGGGGTTAACCCCTAAAGAGCAGTGAGAAATGTTACTCTGGTTGCTGAAATTTGGCCTTTGATTTTGCGTAAAAACCAAACGGAAGGCGAAATTTCTCCAAACTAATGCATGGTGTGAGAAAAAGACTAGGAAAAATAAATCCAACAAGGGCTACAGAGTGGACAAGACATCATATCACATTTTATTCGTCATTTTCAGTAACAAATTTACATTCATCAGTACAGGACCTGGCGTGGCATACTTGCCAACAGGAAACATAGTCAACAGAATCAGCAGATTTTTAAAATCGCTCTTTCCCACCAAAGCACATTCTCAAGGGTAGGGTGGGGCCGAGTGATTTTCCTGGGGTACGATGCCGAGAGACCGCTGCTGGTGCGGGCTGAGGCCACTCAGGCTGGCGCTAAGGCTGTCAGCAAGTCCATAAGTTGGGTAGCCCTGAGCGTAGCCCTGGGCGTAGCCCGGAGCGTAACCACCCAAGCTGCGCGCCACTGAGGGGTTGGCGGACCTGGAGCCGACGACACCCTGCTGCACCCCCACAGATGCCTGCTGCTGCGCTGCCGTAGGTTGGTAGCCCCGGAAGTTGAAGCCCACGCCCCGCGACAGCGGCTGGTACCCCTGGAAGTTGTAGCCCTGCTGGGCCTGCTGGGCTTGCTGCTGATAGCTCCGCAGACCGTTATTCGCCTGTAGGCTGCTGTAGCCCTGCACCCCGTTGTAGCCCTGGAGGCCATTGTAGTCCTGCAGGCCGTTGTAGCCCTGCACGCCATTGAAGCCCTGCAGGCCATTGTAGCCCTGCAGGCCGTTGTAGCCCTGCAGGCCGCTGTAGCTCTGTACGCCGTTGAAGCCACGCGCTGACTGCTGCTGTGCGCCGTATCCTAGGAGGCCGCCGTTGGCGTACAGACTGTTTGGGCTCTGCAGCCCGCCGCCGTAGGCATTGTAGGCTCCTCCGATGGGACTGCTGCCGTAAAGACCGGGGGTCGCCACGCCACCGTAGCCCTGTAGACGCAGCTGCTGCTCCCGTTGCTGCAGCTGTAACAGCTGCTGCTGGTTTACCTGGCTCCCGCCGGTGTAGCCGCCGTTGTAGCCGCCGTTGTAGCCGCCGTTGTAGCCGCCGTTGTAGCTGCCAGTATAGCCGCCATTGTAGCCACCGCTCGACAGGCCAGCCAGGCCCCTCTGCCCAAGCAGCGAGGGGTTCAGGCTGCTGCCAAAGCCAGAGTTGTATTGTCCAGGTAAGGCATATCCTCCGACAGACGACGGGTAACCTGCCGGACCTGGGTAGGCGGCCGAGTACCCTGCCCCAGACTGGTATCCTGCACCGCCCGGGAACGCACCGGGGTACCCGACTGCAGGGCCAGGGTATCCGGCGGAAAGGCCCGCGCCAGCCGGGAGGGCCGTCGAGTATCCTCCCCCGGCACCGGTGGCGTAGACGGTCGCGGCCTGGAACGGCCCGGCTGCGTACCTCGTCCCAGACGTGCCCGTCGACGGGCTGATGCCGGCAGCCTCGAGGGCGCGTGCACGTGCAGCTGCCTGCTGGGGCCCGGCGAGTCCGAGGCCGGCAAGTCCGACGCGGCCCTGGGCCTGGGGTGGCCCTTCCACCCTGACGTCGATGTCGGGCAGCGCGCTGTTGATGCTGATGGTGTCCGGATCACCGGCGTGCACAACCTGCGGGGCGGGTGGCGTCACCGCCACGACGGCGGGCACCGCGGCCACCAAGCCCACGCCGGGGGCGAGGCCCGGTGTCCGCTCCACCACGGCGTTGAAGCCGTGGACGGCGTCAGCCGTGTACTTGACGGTCCGCACGTTGCCGTCAGGCTCCACCAGCGAGTAGTGACCCACGACCTGGTCGCCGACGCGCTGCTCGCGCTGCGTCTTGGAGTCGCCCGTCAACGCGTCGCTCACGGCGTACGAGAAGTCGTACTGCGGGTGCGGGTCGAAGGGCTCGCTGGCCTCGCAGCTGATCGCTAGCAGCGCCGCCAGCAGCGCCACCAGGACTGTCTGCGAGCAGGAGGAGGACATGAGCAAGGCAGCCGCGGTAGCAACAAATAGTGAATGCACAAACATTTTCTTGGTACGTGTGCGTCCAACAGAGGCTGCGGCTCGTCGCCAGCCACACCTACCTGTCGGTGCTCCATGCTCTGCTCGTGTTCGCTGTTCGCCTCGGAGGGACGCTCTGCCGGGACGTACCGACACGCGACGCTTTAAGTAACCTCAGCGTGTGTGTCAGTCTCGCCGGCGTCGGCGTCCAGAGAGACAGAGACAGAGTGGAGGGACGACCCGCAAGGCCCGCGAGGCCCGCGAGGCGCCGCCGGGCGGCCAGGGGCGCCGTCCGTCCCCACCTCGCGCCGTCTCGCTCACACACCTCGTGTATGACGAATAATTGAGTCTGGTGTGCGCGTCTGTCATGTCCCGGCTGCGATATGGGTGCGTCGCGATGGGACCCACCCCCCCTCCCCCTTCCAGCGCCGCAACGCGTCCGCGACCTCGGCGTCGTGTCCACGGCGCTACTGGCACCCACTGGGCGTGCGACTGCCCAATGATACCCAGCGAGCAGGTGACTCACGTGCGAGAAGGAACGAGGAAAAGAGAAACAGGAGCAGGAAGAGAGGCATCATCATCATCATCGCCGAAATGAATTTGGCATGATCGGGATCAAAATTCAGTCCAACAACGATCCTGCAGTCCACTACTTGCAGACCACTCCGTAAGCACTTCGAGGAGGCCTCCACCGCGCTTTATGATATATACACGGGATTACGTAGTTAAAGGGATTACACGTAAATTTTGAGGGTTTACACGAGAATTTTGTGGAATTTCAGGTGCTAAAACCATACATTTGAATAATTAGGTGAAATATTGAGATAGTTTTCAAAATTTGGTTACGTATTACATGGATTGCATAGGGATTACGTAGGGATTACACTTCCATCTGTAGGATTAGGGCGGGTATACATGAGACGCGGGGAAAAAAGAGACACCACTTTTCTCGTAATCGACTTTAAGTAAAAGCTGCAACAATTCAAAAATTTTAAGTCGACTCGTGAAAAAAAGACACAACTTTTCTCGTAATCGTGACTCCCTCGGCACACCCTAAAGTTTGTCGACAAAAATAATCAAAAAGCAAATAATCTAATCACATCGCGGTGCGGATTGGGTCTTTACTTGCACAGTATGAGATGGCCTATAGATGTGTTTTGCCAGCTGAGTTAGTGCCTTCAGAAGAGAGCGAAGCATAGTGCGCGCCCCAAATCGGACTCCAAAAGAAACGTCGCACCGTCGCTCAGAAAGGCAGAGCTGGCTGGCGAGCACTTGCTCCGCCTGCAGGCCCTGCAGGCCGGTCCCTGCGCTCTGAACTTGGCCTTGAGGCAGGTCCACCACGCGGCGGCGGGCTGCGTCCACAAGCGCCCGTCCTGGACCCCCTGCTCGGCTTTCCACACGCGGCCCTAAGCACTTGTTTACGTATTCCCCTCACGGACGGCCGCCGCGGGACGAGGCGGGGCGCGGCCGCACTCGCTGAGGCACTCGCCGAGGCACTCGCCGAGGCACTCGTAGCCGCCGGTGGCGGTGCGCGCACACGCAGGGGCGCGCGGCGCGAGATTCAAAAATAAAAACCCGCCGGGCGTGGCGGGGGGCAATGGGGCGTGGCGCTTATTATGCGAGGAATCTTCAGCACGCCAAAGTGGCGGGGATCTGCAAGCAACAGGGGCTCACCACTGACAGAGTAGAGGCGCCGCGCTAGGACTTGGATATCGATTTGGGTTCAACGATTTTGTGGATCAGTGTTTATCAGTGTTTATGTTGCGAGACAAAGATGAGTGAAAGGTGCAAAAAAATCCTACTGATGTAAGGTTGGTTTGCTGTGCACGAAAACAAGGCGATGGATGGTTACCGCAAAACGAAACGATCTTGAATCCTTCTCCAGAACAGAGTGATTCTGACAGTACCGCACTAAGAGAACCGTATTGTCCGCGAAACAAAATAAGACTGTCCTGTCAATGAAACCAACAAAATGTTAGTTCCGCCAACCAAACTTTTGTCGTGTGGATAACATGATTTAGTACTGTTGATATATGGGGTGATTGGTTTCATGATATTTTCGTTCTACAAAATATAATCAGGTCAACATTTTTCTTGCGGTCTCATAGTAGATTTTCTTCCTTTAGCTGTATTTTGATTCTAATGACAAATATATTTTCTGGGTGTAGCATACTGTGCAAAAAAATTGTTGCTGCCGAGCCCTGCTCGCTGCATTCAGACAACGTATGGCCAGATGCGTTTTGCCTCTTCCACTGGCCTGGCCGCGCCCGAGGCCGGAGAGGGCGAGAGTAGACAGCCAAATCAAGCGACACTGCGCCAAGCGGAAGGTGAATCCCGAGGACAGGACCAGTACGAAATGAATGCTTGTGCCTTTTTTTTTTGTCAGTTGTGACATACTTTTTGGAGTCCAAAAACATGTAAATGGCAAGGCTGGGTGCATAGGACGCCCCACTGGGCTGGGCGGCTTATGCGACTGCAAGAGGGACGCAAGGCTCCTTGGGAAACCCCAGTCTAGTCACACACACGTCTCTCGACGTCGAAAGGAAAGAGTGTCACCGCATGAGCTATAGTTTTGTGTTATGTTATGCCCGCGGCCAACTGTCACTCTCTGGAGTCAAGCGGCGAGTGAGACATCCGACGTGACGGGAGCGCGAGAGGTGGGGTGGGAGGAGCGAGGGCAAGGCGAGCCGGGCGGGTAGGCAACCCATCTGCCGCCGCCGCACGAACAGCGTAAGAATACAGAGGGGCACAATCGGCTAGGGCTAAGATACACATAGATCCTCGCTTTTTTAGTGTTTTTTTCTGTTTTTTATTAGACAGCAGACACCTAGCAGCAGGAGTAATCAGTTGGTGTACGAGTAGGCGGCATGCGGCCCGTGGAACGAAGTGGAGCTGGTGCCGAAGCCTCCTTGGTAGCCCCCGTTGTAGCCCCCGTTGTAGCCTCCATTGTAGCCTCCGTTGTAGCCTCCATTGTAGCCTCCAAAGCCAGCAGGGAAGCCGCCGAGCCCAGCGCCGTAGGCACCACCGTGGGCACCACCGTGCGGCGCGGCGGCCACGGCGGCGGCCACAGGGGCCACGACGGCGGGGGCCACGTAGCCGCCGCTGTTAACAGCGCCCACGGGCAGCGGTGCGGCGCCGGGGAAGTTCTGGACGACGGTGCCGCCGGCGCCTGAGCGGGTCACCTGGGCCGTGTAGCCGTGCGCGTCGTCCGCCGCGTAGCGCACCGTGAGCAGCGAGCCGTCGGGCTCGGCCACGGAGTAGCTGCCGCGCACCGCGTCCCCGTTGCGGCTCTCCTGGTGGTTCTTGTAGTCCCCCGTGCGAGGCTCAGCCACCCGGTAGTCGAAGTTGTACTGCGCTGGCGTGTTGAATCCCCCGTCGAAGGCCGGGTTGTAGGCGCCGTTGTTGTAGGCACCATTGTTGTAGGCGCCGTTGTTGTAGGCGCCGTTGTTGTAGGCGCCGTTGTTGAAGAAGGCGCCACCGTGGTTGTAGGCAGGGGCCGACGTGGCGCAGTGAAGGAGGGCGGCCATGGCACACACGGCCACCAGCTGCTGACACCGAGTCACAAGCAGATAGAAAAATACAATCACGTCATCAATGCAGCAGAGGCAGGTCTCCAATCCTAAAGATAAATTTTGGTGGATGAAACGTTGAATTCATGTTGAACTGTCACGTCACGTAGAATCCACTTGGATCATCCAGTTCTATCTTGTATCTATCTTCTATCTAGTAAATTAATTAATAAATTTATCAACTATGTAATCAAGTGAAGGATTTATTCCGTACATGGCTAGTGTGAGTAAATCACAACGAACACGCTTGGTTCCTTACGAAAAGACCTAACACGAAGAATTCGGTTCGTAACGTACCGCGGGTGTAGCACAGCGGACGCAGTGTGGCTGTACGTAATACGGAGAGCTATTCGTTAGGAATGAACCAATTTTTGTTGTTGTATATGAAGAACACATATCTGTTTGAAACTGAAAACTAAAAGTGAAAAGGAAAAAATGGCGAGGAGGCATATTCAAGGTGCGATTGGGCGGAGCAGAGATTAGTCACTGGGGCCCGCTCCTTCCCCCGTGGCGCTACCCGCACCGCCCCGCCCCGGCTCGTCGTGAACGCCAACCACGTGTCGAAAGCGGGCGGCGACGGACGAGCAGATCATAACTCAGACAATATCACTACTTCATGAAAACCCATAGGGCAGGGCAGGGCGGTACCCGTGGCCCGCGAGAGCAGGCGACCACTCCATTCACGATACACAGCCACAATTAACAATCAAGGGCGGCAATTTTGTAAATGCCACCCCAACTGCCGACACAATCCAATGTTAGCTAACAATATCACACCCACCAGAGGCAGAGCACAGCGCATGACCACATGAACACCCAGCCGGCTAGGACCTTCGACCTCTAACGCCCCCGCAACGACTATGTCATCCCAAGTCAATGCAAGTGGGTGGCAGCCTTATAGTAAGCTTTTTGTCATGAGCGAAATTATCGACACACGTACTGGAAGAACAAATATCGATATCTTCCTGGGGCTGCTAAGAAAGACTCAGTTGCAGGAAATATCGGAGGCTCAAGATACCATTTTACCGAAATCGGCAAACGATGCACCTATCGTTTGGCGTCTTCAGAAAATTTATATCCTAGACCACCGACTCTTCCTAGCGCTTCAAACTTCTTATAAGAATACCATGAATTATACGGTGAGTACTCCAAGTTACTTGTGTAAGTTGAGAAAAGGGAAAATATCTGTTTTTCTACAAACGTTAACAAACGACCAATATATAAAATCAGATTACCAGTGTATTAAATTTTTTGGACTTGCACAAATTTTCTTTTAGGTATTTTGTCAACCAAATTTAAGATATAGTTACGCACTAGAATAGCCTTTCTTACGTAGTTTTCATTTCTAGCCCTTGTAACATTTACGAGGGGTCCCCCACTAGCCAACTCGTTGTACAGTTGCCCGCACCAAACTCACGTCAAACTTCCGCCAAACTCGCAAAAACTCGCGAAAAATCGCAAAAAGACTGGCAAAAACTCGCAAAAATTTGTGAAAAGTCGCGCTAAATTTGCGAAAAATAGCGCAAAACTCTCTCAAAATTGATTCCAACTCATGCCCTACAAGCGGCAACTCGTCAACTCACCAACTCGTTCTACACCTATTTTGGAAGTGGAGGACCCCTCGAACATTAAACTATCGATCGCCAGTTGGTCGGCAGATGGTTGCCCGTCAGTTGATCGTTAGTTTCATGTGACAAGGGCCATAGAACACGTGTAAACACAATTTTGGTGATAAATTGATTATCCATTAAACAAAGTCGCACAAGTCCAGGACCCAAAAGTCATACCTGAGCGTTAACTGCCATGTTTGTCGCTGCTGTGTGCTGCTGCTGCTGCTGCTGCTCTGCTCTTAGACCCAAAACTGAAACTAGATTCCCATGGCTCGTGACCCTCCGTTATATACAAGAGTGAGGTGGCCCCAGGGTTGATCATCAGGGATATTCTGCTCCCACCCCCCTTCTCCCAATCCCTGCCCTCTTCACCAGAGGGGGAGAGTGGGGAGAGGGAGGATGAAGTGGAGAAGCGGTGACGCAGGGAGGGGAGGAAGAATTGGAGGAGAGGGCGTTGTCGTGGACGTCGTCCACGCAAAAACGAAGTCCATATTTACACCGTATAAAAATATTACGAAGGAGCAGTTGGTACGTTACGGCGAACTTCGAACCTCCATCATAAGCAACACTGATTTGTAAAACAGTACGAGTTCGAAATAAACTGCCTGTCTCTAGCCGCGAGGAAAACAATTTTTGTGTCTGTAGTCACAAACACGCAACTTGTTTGTAATATACAATTACATTTCTTCAAAATATAATTCGATACACCAACGGATCCAGTTGTAGTATTACGAATAAATCCTTTATGTATTATTTACATTATTCAAACTTCATCGTAAGTAACAAAGCGTTTATTTGGAAGACTTGTAGAGTGTAAGACATAACTTTCAAAAAACACTATTACAAAAACATTAATTACAAAACTTAGCAGAACGAACGATTTCAGACTTCAATGTCTCCTTAAATGAACGAAAACGATTAACCGGCACGCAATGTTAATGTCTCATGGTAGTTTCGTTCCTTTTTAGAGACACTAAGTGTACATGTGTACATGTCTATCAGAAAATGTATTATGATCTGTGTAAGATAATACTTTAAATACATTTAGGAACTGCGCACCCACTTCGATT
>NW_026267143.1:1840440-1842861 GCF_000697945.3 Frankliniella occidentalis | reverse complement strand
GCAACGGTTGAGATTAATGAGGGCTTAATATCTGCCATACCTGACCTCCGACCCTGCGGAGACGTTTGGGCTTAGTAGCTCTGCCTCGCCAGCCGCACTCATGACACACCATTGGCTGCACCGGCGGCTGCGGGCGGAGCTCAAGTAGCATTCATTGTTTTAATTCCAGTCCCCGCCGCGAGAGAGGGTAACGTCACTTTTATCTGCTTGGGATCATCTAGACCGCGCATCTCTGTGGAGGCCGCCAGATCTGGGGTCCAGCGGGCATACAGGACCATCACGACCTCACACGGGGGCGGGGCGGGGTGTGGCAGTCAAATACGGGGTCACGCCACGGCATGCGTGTGCTGCTTGCAGTAACCAGGACAGTAGGATAGGGGGGGCGTTCTCAAAATGCCTTCGATAATGTAAGTGACAAGAACCTTACCAGAATACAACTTAAGAGTGTAGAGGACTCTCTGCTGGTGTAGTCAGGACGCGCTGCTGCAATGCTTGGCGCCTAGGGGGACATAATTACACATTTTTGCAACGACGTGCGCATAACAAAAGAGGATGAGTTGCGTTGAAACACAATGTTCATTGTGTGTGTGTATGCGTGTGTGTGTGAAATAGAAATAGATACATGACCGAAGACGATGCTGCCTACCCTGCTTCTTGTTAAAACTTCAAAGTCTGTCCAGTAATTTAAATCGTAACCGCCAGGCGGCAACAGTTTCGATGCTCTCAAGACCCATGGTGTGACGCGCTGCCCAGCGATAACCATCGCCTAAAACTATTCGGGTGGGAACCTCGTGACTCGCGAGGACCAGGATAAGTCGAACAGAGAGGAGACCCGTGGGGTGGGCCTCCCTAAATTCCCATGATAAAAAACTGAGATCAGGAAGGTAAAGCAGTAGAACAATATCTTTTACTTTTTCATTAACTTATTACTCGCTTCCTAACAAACCAACTAAACAAGCATTCCCACCCGAATCATCCAAATTGAAAGGAGTTCACGAGTTGAAAAGTATCTCCGGGAGGCGAAAGATATATTAGGAGCATCTTGTTTGTTATTACAAGCTCACCTTCTCTTTCTACTAGAATAAGCAGAGCTGGAATCTGATTCAATCGTGACCATGATTGTTTTTGCAGGAGAATGTACAAGTAAATTACACTAAAAGTAACCTCATGTCTATGCAATTTCTTTTCGTCTTCATCTATTTCACACAATATTTTAGAGAACATAGGGGCTTCCCGAGAAAAATAGCCGCAACTTACTCAAGGGACGAGATGGCTAGACGTGGTCCAGCGCACTACATTTAGCAATGGGCATGCTGGCACGATTTTTCATCCAATAACGATGCAGTGCCGCGCTAGCCGCGCGGAAGACGACTTGCTAAAGACATCGGATTATATCGCCCAACACGCGGCGCCGGGCGGCCCGCCTCGCCTGTCAGCGGCGGGTCATTTTGAAAAGATCAGAGCATTATCCCAATTTCTCATGCCTCAGGATAAAAGTGTTTCGCCAGTGGGGCAGAACATACGAAAAGATGCATTAAATTCTAGTCGAAAACGGGAGAAGTAAAGAATTTTGCTGAAGTGATAAATGTAACTATCAGGAAAAGAACGGAAGAACTATTAGCGCCACGGGAAGGGGGGAAAGGGGGGGAGGGGACAGAGACGTGTGTGATGGGCTGCATACTTGAAGGCGCGGTACAGCGACACAGCGCGATGAAGGACTTCACCTAACGGTCTGCTGTGCGATGGGTGGTCTATGTCATAGGGGGGCAGGGCAGAGTCAAATACATGAAGTGCAATGCTCTTTTCCTGTTAAAGGAAAGATGTACTGCTTGTAGCCTTTAACTGTAAGTCGTAAAATTCGCAGCGAAAGTTCTTTTTTTGCAGGTAATTAAGAAAATAATTTATTTGTACACAAATAACATTAACAGTTGAGCGAGTGTCATTCCATCGATTCTTCGTCAGTCGTTGGAGCCAGCTCTAGTAGTGGGGGGAGGCCACCAGGGCTGGGGCGGCGGCGACGGCCACCTTCTGGACCGCGCCCTCGCGGCGCACCACGGCGTTGAAGCCGTTCACGGGGTCGGCGACGTAGTCCACGACCCGGCGTGTGCCGTCAGCCTCGATGAGCGAGTACTGGCCCTTCACCACGTCCCCGCTGCGCGACTCCACCTGGGACTTAACGTCACCCGTGTGCGCGTCTTGCACGCCGTACGAGAACTGGTACTGCGGGTTGGGGTCGTACGGCTCGGGCGCCAGCACCTTTTGCACGACGGGAGCCGCCACCGCGACGGCCTGCTGGGCGTAGGGGGCGACCACCTTCTGCACGACAGGCGCGGCCACGGCCAGGGCCTGCGGCGCGTAGGCGGCGTAGGCCGGCTGGGCGACGGCGACCTGGGGACGGAGCACGGACGAGTAGGACACGGC
>NW_026267143.1:1824113-1840075 GCF_000697945.3 Frankliniella occidentalis | reverse complement strand
GGCGGGTGCCGCGGCCACGGCCACCTTCTGGATGACTGGCGCGGCGGCGATAGTCGGGTAGGCGAGCGGTGCGGGGTGCAGCGTCTGCGAGGCGAGGGACAGCCCGAGGGGTGCGCCGATCAGCCCGGCATCGGCCGCGGAGAGCAGCGCCAGCAGGCACAGGACGTACTGTATGCCACCAAATGGTTCAGGGGTTGGACATAAATTACATGGTCGTATTTCTAAAGCGTGCACGGTAAAAAGAATGTCTTGAAATCCCAGGAAATTTCTAGAATTTCAAGGTCGAGTGGATAATTTCAAGATTGGCCCTTGAAATCCCAGACTCTGCCTTGAAACCCGTAGCTTCCAAGGAAAATCCTTGGAATTTTTGTTTGGTATTCAAGGGTTTTCCTTGAAGCACGATGTGGATACTTCAAGGAAAATCCTTGAATACCAGACGAAAATTCCAAGGATTTCCCTAGGAAGCTACGGGTTTCAAGACAGAGTCTGGGATTTCAAGGGTCAATCTTGAAATTATCCACCCAACCTCGAAATCCCAGAAATTTCCTGGGATTTCAAGACATTCTTTTTACCGTGTGGAGGTCTCCATTTCATGTCTATATTTAAGTAGGTCTCATGTTTCTTCCACGTTACGTTAAGATTCCCCTCGCTGAAAATCCATAAAAACAAGATTATCGTGGCTATCAAAACCCACATGCTTTTAATTCTCTGTTTATAAGTAAATTGAGCGATTTTGCATAAACTACCCCACCACTAACACTCAAAACAAACGTAATTACAAAATTAAGTCAAAAACAAACAGAATCGATCGTTCAAGAAGCTTCTAGAGATTCCATCATTCATCCCTTGCTCTCCCATCCGTCGATAGAGCAATAACTTCATATTACATCCGAGGCAGCGTGCACTGTGAATACGGTCGAATCATTACTGAGTAATCGATAATATTGATAGAATATTATAGAAGCAGAAGCACGCAGGATAGGGTGGAGCAGCAGGGGCATACCCAACCAATGGGTCATCTTTACTCCAGTCCTGCCCGGATTCACCCCAGCTGCATCCCAGACCGAACCCATAGACTACACGGGAAAGGGGCATTATGCAAGGGACGAATCAATGCCGCAAGAGAACAAACTAAACGAGTAGACCTGGACACACGCGACACACGCACACACCTGAGGCTCCATGACTGCTGAGAGGACGAGCTGTGTGGTTGGACTGTGCGCTCTGAACGACACGGCTGCGTTATATATTGGAAGAGTCCTACGAACAAGACTAGGAGGCGGATACCTCCCCCTGCACTTCTAGCTGCAGCAGCTGTGGTGCAGCTCAGGCCCACCGCAAGGTGGACCAGCCCCCTCGACCCGACCCTGTCCGACCTCACACACACTAACGGACACACACATGATCTCTCTCACACACACACACTCTCTCTCTCTCTCTCTCTCTCTCTCTCTCTCTCTCTGTCACTTACTCACACACACGCGTGTGCATGCAAACGCACGCGCACGCACGGAGATACATATGCGTCTTTCCTTTAGTCATCTACATTTTAATCATATATACATCGCATTTGTTGGGCTAAAATTATTACAAAAATCTTTTTCTCGTGATATTATTTAAACCATGTACACAAACAGCTTGCGTTGATGCAGTTGTCGGTTTTGTATCTTTGACAGCGAGAATTTGTACGCAACTGCTCGCTGGTCATTCACAGCACATGTGGCTGAAAATTAATTCCATTATTCCAAGAGGAACAAAAATCAAGTAAGCGAGTCTGCTAAGATTAAGTAAGCACTTAGTGATCAAAAGTTAAATACTGTGCCCCGAGATTTAATAAATCATATAGAAATCGCAGAGCATCAGCCCTCCCCAAAGTCAGTGTTAAAGTTATCAAAAATCCACGATTCACTAAACTTACGAGAAATTACTCTGCAATCAAACTGTACGGTAACAAGATTACATTTCAAAGTGAAAAACAAAAGTCTTGCGGTTTGAACTGCAAAACGAAAAACTTGCACAGTTAAAACTGCAAAGCTATAGATCTAGGTTACCGGTTCAAGCTGCACTGTATTGTTTTTCAGTTTAAATGGTGAAAATGAATGACTAGTTTGCTGGACAAACTATTTTTTTTTTTAGTTAAAATTGTAAATATGTACAATTTTGTTTTTAGTTTCGAACACAGTTAGTTCAAACTGTCAGGCTTGAGTTATGCAGTTAAAAGAAGCTATTATACAGTTCGATTCGTTGAGTATAGATGTAACCGACTTGTCCAAAACATTATCTGTTTTAACTAATCTCACGAAAAATAGAAGTTATTCTATTAAAATAACTGGCTTTCTGTTAATAAGTGTTTACTTAAATTTCCAACCAAGGATTCATCATTATAAGCATGCTGGAGCATGGACATTTCTTCAACGTTTCGCACCCCTTGGCTGACGAAACATAGCTGTCCGTCACCTTGCTCTTGGTGCCATTGGCAATGACTAGGAGGGTCGCGGTGTAGCAAAGCTCACGGGCGAGACTGGTTGTACGTAACTGGATCTTGGTCCTGAGTGAGTCACTTTAGATGTAATTCGGTAAAAATTGTATACAAAAAAGCAGGCTGTTGGTGTTGTGAAAAAATTGTGTTCTTACAAATCTTCCAATTACTATGCTGCTGGTAAATCAGCAGAACCAAATTTGAAACTGAAACATTTGACTTTTGCAAAATCTTCGACAAAAAATAAACACACAAAACTGGTTTGCAGGAGGGCTACGGGTAGGGCGGAAACAGAGTTTGCACAGCTGTTTTTCGTGAAGTGACGGTGCGCAGGTCTGAGTTGCATCAGCCTCAGCGCGCCCGCACATTGCTCGGTGCACAAGGGGTGGGGCCGGGTGGAGCGAGACGGAGGTGGATGGAGCGGGTCAGACGCCAACACTATGAGAGGTGGGGGTAGCAGCCTGTGGTAGGGTGTTGGCAGTCGGCTCCTGCGGCCGGAACGAGTAAGAAGTCCTACTACCAGAGGAGCACATGAGGAACCAGCGACAGACCGCTGACTTACTTAAAGAGAAGCAAGAGAGGAAAATAGCATAAGAGAAATACCACAAGATCGCGCCCAGACGGAGTGATTAGAGAGCGAAATAAGCGCGACTTCTAATTGTATCTACTCTGTTAAGAATGAATGAGCGGCAAGAGAGTTCACTCGAAACGCAAGTGTGTGGACGTCGCACACTTTTAGGTGTGTGAATGCCCATGAGACCACTTCGAAAATTCACTCACTTCTGCCACTATAATTACGAATCGCGTTCACACACCTGCAAGTGTACGGCATGCAAACACTTGAGTTTTCGGTGCTCCTTTCTTGCTGCTCAACTCTGTCCGGACTAAAAATAGGATGGGGACTTTGCAGCAGTCAAAGCGTCCTGCTGGTGATAAAAAATTTAAACAAATACTATCGCCTTTGATGCATATCAGTAGTGGGTAACGACTCGACTGCAGTAGTGGGTAACGACTCGACTGATACAATATCATGTGAACACGACGAGTGCAAGATTCCGCGATCAAACTAACAAAATGTGTCACTTTTCAACAATACTCGTTTTGAAGTTTGCGATAGTCATTCTTAACGCCTGTAGGCCTATGCCCGAAAAAATTAAAAGGAAAAATACCTCAACTTTGGTTGATCACGACTTTTACATGGGAAATGCGCGAGGGGGAAACGACTGTTATAACAGTCTTTGTGTCGGCGGGATTACGGATTACCCAGAATACCTCCTGAGTATCCTCCGGATTACGTAGCTTCTTCTCTAGGGTTATCCCGAATTACCCCAAAATTTTTCCGGATTACCCCAAAATTTCCCCGGATTACCCCGGATTTTTTAAAATTTACTTGGATAACCCCTGCCACATTACCGAACGGCTGTCAGCCGGATTATCTTAGTCGTTTCCCCCTCGGAAATGCAGCACAGTCATACAATATGTGCAGGAAGTTTCGCTAATTTGCCGACCCCTCCTCGGGCGTGTACGGGGAAATATCTCGGAGCTCAAATCAAACACGCAACCCAGATAGCTTCAAAACTTTAAAACCAAAAAAGGTTAGTAAAATAAATTGATACAAATCTTGAAAAGGACCAGGCTAATTTTTGTTCATTTCCAATTGACTGTGTATATGCAGTTAGCATATTAAACACGAACAGTTCCAACCTATCCCAAGATAATAATTATCCCAGAAGTTTTTTGAAAGTTCGGCCCTACAGCTGCATGCCGGAAGAGTTGTACTGCAGAGTAGAGACTGTCAGGGTCGTTCGAATCACCGCGACTGCAACATTGTGCAGCGTGGCAAACCGTTGTGAAGCGTGACGGACGAAGCAATGAATGGACAGTGGTGTCAGATCATAACAGCATCATTGCTCCGTAAATTGAAAAACACGGGTCGATGCGGGCTAAGAACGGAGTTTGTGAGGATCCGTAATGAATTCACTGTCTAATATCTGAAACCTCAACGGATCACAAGGTCCGACAAGGTCAAAAGTTACGACTCTTAAAATGTGTATATTAGGATGTACCGGGTGTAACTGCGAATGCGCAGCAGTGTTGCGGGATTGCATACCCACCAGGGCTGCAGAGGGCATGGCGCCTTACGGGCGAATTGAGTAGGCAAACCCGCGTGCATTCACACTTATACCCAGTACGTACGTTTCAAGCTATCTACCCAATGCTCGAAAGTGGTTGCAAATGCGACAGTATGCCAGTGCCAGGGGGTATTCCTCTCCATGAAAACTTGGACATGGCGTAATCGTTTTTTAAGCCGTATTACATGAAAATTGCTATAATTTTGGATCACGTTTCGTAAGTTTTCAGTATACAAACACGTCAATAACGTGTCATGCCTGGAGCCGATGTACAGGATATTACAGAACTGCAGAATACCTTGTACCAGGTTACTAATTCGCTCTGCGCATATTTAAATTGTAATACTGTTCCGAAAACGGGCATGCAAGTGGACTTGCACTCTAAATGTCCAAGGACAATTTTTGTAACTAGCACCGGACTTCTGTGTGCATAAGTAGCTCAGATACAATATTGTAACTACCAACACACATTTAGTGACAAGCAAGTCACAATGTTGTATCTGAATTTAGTTATGCACGCAGAAGTCCGGTGCTTGTTACAAAAATTGTCCTTATTGACATTTAGAGTGTGCGTATCTTCTCTTTCCAGAACACTTACGGCCACACTTACTGCATGCAGTGCAGTCTAACCACAGAGGACGGAACGAAACAGCTACATGATATTTAAAAGCGAGTGTTGGACTCAAATGTGAAACACAGATACACAAATGCTGGCTCAAAAACAGAAAAATAAGTGTTTTTGCAAACTTTAAGTAGTGGGAACTTTAATTGCGTCAACGGGGAACACTTTGGTAGGAATATCCGAATGATTGTATTCCGAGGAGAGGATGGGAGGGGCCGCGAGGTGGGGCAGCCACACTAACCTACCTCAACGCGGATCAACACAAACAACATACGGTCGCCACATAGAATAGAAGCGGCCCACGGTGGCAAGTGGCGGCCACGAGGTCGTTTCAGCGAAATTGGCACGTGGCCCAAACGGCAACTATCAGTTTGACCCTCTGACGCCCCAACAAAAAACATACCCCCACCCGCTTTCTTAGATTCGGTGAGGTCGGAGATCATTCGCAATGGGTGAACTTTTACCACACCCGCAGACACACATTGCTACCTCAATGACTATGACAATTAGAACAAATACTTCGCAAAACACCAGGTGGCTGGTGTACCCCGCGCACTTTTGTAATGTACAATTATGACGCACCGGATGCACACCGTCAAATTCTTACTAGACTCTCTTTCACTACAACTGACCGTCTTGACGTTTGAAAATGTCCGCATTAGTAACGATTTTCTCAGTTACTGTTGGCAAGAAGATCGGGCTTTGGCTAAAATGCTAACACAAAACCTGTTTACACCCCTTTCAAGACAGGGGAGAGATTTACAAAGTGAATTAACAAGAAAAATCATGCCATGGAGGATAGAGCGTGCAGTCGTCCGAAAGGGTTGCCTACCCGATCCGGTTCATGAGGCACCGTAGTAAGCGACCATAGGCGAACCCAACCGCACGCCCGCATGCGGTTCAACATAACAACGAAAGAGCGCAAAGGTTAATAGCTCATATGGTATACTGGCAGTTCTTAAGACAACAGTCTTATCTAGACAACAATAAAATAATATCTTCAAAATAAGGTTGAGAAGGGTTCAGAATGCATCGAATCGACAAAGTGCGTTTTCGGTGTAGACAAGACATAAGAAATATGATAACTTCACTACAAGGGAGTTTGTGTGTTTCGCGGATTTCCTTATTTAGTACAACAGAAGGTGTGCAGAACTCTGTACCCTTGGTGTGCGGATAGCTCTCTTCACGCAGTTTGCTCAGAGAAAAACATTTCTGGCTCACCAGCACTACACTGATAAAATAAGTGTGCAACTGCTTAACACTTGTAAGAGTGCAACTGCAAGTTGAATACTTGCAAGTGTGTTACCCTGTAGTTGTACACTTGGAAGTGTTTATCTCGGTAGGTGTGCACACTTGTCAGTGTGCAACTTCTGAGTTGAGCACTACTTCCTACACAGTCAGCGTAAGAAAGCGTAAGGAGTTTCAAATATTCAACTTGCTGTTGCACACTTACAAGTATTAAGAAGTTGCACACTTAGATTATCAGTGTATTCGTTTAGTGTCCAAAACGAAGCTTTTTAATTTTACATCTCTTATGATCAACTACAATGTAAAACATACACGGGTTTTGGAGCATTTGTTATAGGACAAATTGTTTCGTATCACGATGTGCCTCGAGAAATATTCAACTCAAAAAACTAATTTTCTCACAAAAATTTAGTGGAATACTTGAGAGACATAGTCAAAATGTAGAGGACGCAAAGCACGTGACTTCTGCATGTGCGAGGCGGGGCTAAAGCCTTGGGTCGGCCCAGCCCCAGCCGACAACTGAGCTGCCTGCCTCGTTCAAATCCACTGGACATCTGTATCGTCTGACCCATTGCACGCTCCACCCCCCAAGACCATAGGCCCGCCTGAAAACTCATTGCTCGGAATTCGATGTGTTTGATATGTGTTCATTTAAATGCTTCTTTCATAGAACAGGTTTTAATAGTTTTATGAGAGATGTGTCTATTCATCTCCCTGACCACATCACTATGGCTCTGAACTATGTGATGCGCTTTCCCACCACCGAAAATTATTGCAACCACACCATAAGCTGCCCGTTGCCCCACAAACACAGGTTGTCGCAGAAACCACGGAGTGGTCACCCGAAGTGGTCGTCCATTAGGTATCCGACCAATCACAAGCGAGCAGGGCAGGTGACTCTATTATGTTATTGAACAATACCTTAAGTGGCGTAGATGAAGTGTTCAAACTAACCATTCAACAGCTAACGACTCCCAAATTCCGAGTTTTGAGCCAAGGACTCGCGTTGGACGCGGATGCTCTCTCGAAGCGTTTTCGTCTTTTTGGCAGCGAAGTGGTCCACCCGCAACAAACTAGGCATCGCACACGGAACGTATAGGCTGATGCAACTGTATCAGCGAAGGCGTCAGCAGGGAGGGGTGGAGGAGGGGCGCATTGCAGGGGGTGGGGGCAGCAAAGATCTGAGACCCGATCGTCGGCAGGGCGGGGGGGAGGCACGCACGCACGCACGCGCTCGCACACACGCAAACAGACACAAGAAAATCCGAGCAAGCAAGCAAGTCTTCCTCCTCGTATAAAAGCCGATGTCCACGGCGGTAAGGGTATAGTCGACTTGTTTCCTCGCTCAGCAGCAGCAGACAGAAGCCCGACAAACCAACCAAAATGGCGTGCAAGGTAAGGTGCAAGGACTTGTGGGAGGCACCCCGCCCGCAGTGCTTCGACCCCTTCGTCCCTTTCTTCCAAACGGTGCGGTCTGCTGTAGCGAGCTCTTTCTGTCTCAGTTCGTGATCCTCGCCTCACTGATGGCCGTGGCCGCCCAGGCTGGCATCATCGGCTCCCCCCTGGGACTGTCGCCCATCGGCCTGGCCGCCTCCCCGCTGGCCCTCAGCGCGCCCGCCTCCATCATCGCCGCCCCCAGGCTGGTGGCCGCCCCCGGCGCCGTGGCCGTCTCCAGCCAGTCCGTGACCCGTACCCTCAGTCCCCAGCTCATCGCAGCCCAGCCTCTGATCCAGCAGCAGCTCATCGCCGCGCCCGCCACCAGGATCATCTCCTCCCCCAGCCTCATCTCCAACGGCCTCATCTCCAACGGCCTCATCTCCAACGGTCTCATCTCTAACGGCCTCATCTCCAACGGTCTCATCGCTGGCGCCCCCGCCACCAGAATTATCTCTTCTCCCGGCCTCATCTCCTCCTCCGGCCTCATCTCCTCCCCCGGCCTCATCTCTTCCCAAGGCCTCATCGGCTCCCCCCTCGGCCTCGGCCTCGCCGGCCACCTGTAAGCTGCTGAGGACGACGGCTTCCACTCATGTGCCATCCCCTTGCCGTCCCGCCCGGCCTCGGGAGCCTGTGCCGTGACCCTCACTCGAGGCCGGCCCTGCCCCAAGCGGACCCACTGATGCGACTGAAAGTGGGTCTGAGTTCGGGAATACTAATCAGTATTAAACGGCGCCCCGGCGCCTCCTGTCTGTGTTCATCTGTAAATTATTTGATTGTAAATAACGAAGAAAGGGAATAAAAAAAGCTCGACGGCAAACCCAATTGTTTTACTTCAAATATAAACCCTCCAAGAGATCCAAGTTCAGTTAACTTCGATACCATGTCAAAAATTAAATGTAAAACAGTATGATGACGTTGTCGACAAATAGCAAAAATACAAAAATTAATAAATTGTGAGTATATGCCTTCTGCCTCTGTATGCACAGTAATGCGATAGAAAAGGCATACTTTTTATCTAGAGGCATCCGGTTCGTAAGTAACAGAATAGCCAATGACAGTAAGTGCATTGCGCGTAACGGCACCGGCTGCACCAGGGCCGCAGAGCTCGCCGCCCCAGCGCGTATTATTTTGTCCAAGGATGCCGAGGCCCACGTGCTCGGGCCGTGCGCGCCGGGTGCGCGCCGCGTGCCTCGCACCACCACCACACCGCGCACAGCGCCCGGCGGAAGAACGAACAGCTGCTGTCGCCTACCTTCAAGGGAAGGTTAGGTTAGGGTAGGGTAGGTTAGGTTGGCGCCTTTCTCAAAAGGTTAAGTATAACATGTTTCCGCAAGGAGCAACAGCCCTATTTAGGACGGACGCGGCAGTTTAAGCAATGGGATTCGTTGATTCGAATTTAGGGGGGAACACAGAAGTAGACGCGGAACACACCCGGGGTACATCCCGAGTACACTCAGTCAGAGTACCCAGGTGGAGCAAAAGTGCACTAGGAGTGCACGGAGAATTACACTCAGAACATATCCGATTAGTTGCTTTGCCTAGTCGACCCAAGACTTCGGGATTTTGGTTTTTATCCCTGAAGGACTTCATGTAGTGTGAACCCACTCCAAATCTGGGCCATGTAGCTCAAGAGGTTTCGGATACATCAGTTCCTAAAATTTGGAGGTCAAAATTGCGTATTTAAGAGGTGGTATGGATAAAAGTCTATGGATCTTTGCAGTGAGGTAAAAGCTGACTATTTGCAAAAAGTTGGATCTTTATGTTTCCTATACTTCGATCAAAGATCAACAAAAAAATAAATACCGTACCTCTCACAACAAAATTATACGGTCTTCAATTGTCACCAAACTTTCCTTGGATTCCTCTAATGTGTTTTAACATTCTCTCATTTTTTGTGGAAAGGTAATATTCAATTATTCTCAAAACATTTTCTTTGCTAGTTTCTTTAACAGGGGAACCTTTTCAGGTGTAAATCTCCGATTTCGTTGAAACTTGGCAAATTTGAAGGTTATTTATGTAGAAATCGAATGGCACTTGAAATTTTTCCTAAACCTGACATTTACTTTTTCCCTATGTAGGGTAGGAGTAAGGTGTTAGAAAAAGACATTTTTTGAAAAAAATGTAAAGCAGTGTTCTAGGGGTAACTCGTCAGAGTAGTGGCCTTTGGAATAAAATTTTGTCCGTTTTGCTCTATTTTGAACCGTTAAGGCGATAGAGGGATATTTGGAGCAAAAAACAGTGTCAGGCTTAAGTTAACCCCTAGTAATTGTTAAGTTTAGGAAAAATTTCCAGTGCCATCCGACTTATATTATAATAACCTTTTAATCTCCGAGTTCCAACGAAATCGGAGATTTAACCTTAGTTAAATACTAGAAAAAATATTTTTTTCTTGAAACCCAAGACTTTGTCATTTGTACCCCATGTGTGCACGCCAGTCCAGCAGCGAGGCCAGAGGCCGACCCGGGGCGCTACAAAGCCGGATGGGTTGCCTACTGCACCGGGAGCGGCAGTAGTGTGCATCCTAAACGGTGCGCGCGCGAGCAGCGCTACGCCACGCTCCGCAGTAAAACTAATAGCGTACTGGAGGACTCCAGTTGGCGAAGACTGAACAATTTTACGCATGAATAGGTGTCTAAAACTATGCGCCGCGAAGATATGCACGTAGTTTGTGGGCTATTTACATTTCCGCACCAAGGCTCAGGCTTAGCCGAAGAGTTACTCACGCTGTATTGTTCATTCTCTCACCAACACTGGGTCTCACCTGGAACAAAGAAGGAACAACAGTTAGCTTTCTGAAATATCTAGGACCAACAAAGGTTATAAATCGGTGTTCAAACATGTTGGAATGAGAAGGAAGGAATGTAATGTGACACCGTCATATTCTGCCAAAAGAGCTTCGGAGCTTTTTGTATAGGGAGAACTCAAATGGTTTGAAAACTAATTTCCAGATTTCCAAGTCGTTTATAATTACAAAAAAGTGTTTGTAAGAATTTTTTCCAAGGCTTAGGCTGTACAAAACGGTTATATTATTGAACTCAAGAATTAAAAGTAATCGAATGTAGAATTACTATCAGCGAAAAGGACGGAAAAAAGATAAGTGTATATACATTGCATTCACAAATCGTTAAGTGAGGAGTTCTCTCTCCTTCTTAATAACGGCGAGTCACATCGCTGTTTCGATACCTTATTTCTAAATGGCGCCTTAAAAGATTCGAAAATATCCCTTTTATGGACTGTTCAGATCGCCATTTATAATGTACGTTCTTTACTCGCAGCCTCCTCATAGCCCACTTGCAACCCTTCAAACCCTTTGAGTGAAGTCTTACAGTAGTTATGCGGGTGACTACCGGGCGTCACTGCACTGGTAAAACAAAAGAGCATAATTTAAACACCGAACGTGTGCAAGTTATGATTTTCAACATTACATTGTGTTTAACTCAAGTTGCAGATTTGCGTGGTGTGCACACTTTAAACGCACTGTAAACGTTTAATTCTGCACACTTGGACACACACAAATATCTATAGGACCAAGCGCCATTTAGACATACGGTGTGCAGCTGCTATGCTTTTCGAAAGTGTCGAAAGATTAAGCACCATAATGTGTTGAGAAAATGTACACTTGAACTTCAACTACCACTTGTTTTACCAGTGTGCGGCACACAGCATGATGTCTCACAATTCTCACGATGAATATCGATACGATGTTTCTGGCTGGGACTGATATGACAAAATGTCGTAAAAGATAAATTTTATTTCAAGTTTTTTGAAAAATATGGATGGATAGATACCGCATGTATCCAAGACTATTTTCATCGAAGGGTGAGTGCATTATTGTATAATACGATACAGTAGAGAATACACAACTTTACTTACAGTATCCTACGGACAATGTAAGATTACTTACAGGAAGGGTGATCCGTGATCCGCGCTGTCCTTTAATGCTTATACTGTACCGTATTCACGCGTGCGTGCGGGCTTGCCTACCGTCGCTCGCCAGGGCACCTTACGGCACCGTGCGAGTATGCAACCCGTCCGCACGCGTGAATCCGGTACAGTATAAGCATGAAAAAAGGACGGCGCGGATCACCCACCCTGTAGAAGATTGGTTTTAGTTGGACTATCTACACGAACAGTTCTGTGAAATTGCCCCTCTTGTGAGTGAGGGGAGAAGGAAGGAGAGACCGATACGGGGTATGGGAGGGGGCCCCTTCCGCTACTCCTGAGTCACCTCTGGGGCGGGTCCTTGTCTAGTATCTCGCTATCGTTGCCTGCACCTGCGCCAGTCGCGTCCTGGCTCTATCAGTCCTTGTAAGTACACCCAGAGAACCATTTAGTCGATTCGACCTAGCACGATGATCGCTCTCGTCCTGAGTGTATGAATGATTTTGCATACCTAGTTTCCAACACACTCAGCACAATTCCATACCCGTGTCTTTGCAAAATGCGGATTTCGCTAAGAACAATTTAATTAAAAGAGGCGCACAGGTGTGAAATAAAAAAGACTGCAGGAAACACTTCACAAATAATTTATTTTTTGTCTTTCGTCCCGGCACGCATCATTTTGAGGTAATTGAGGGTACGCTAGATGGAAGCTGATGGATCAGTGCAGGCCTAGGCCAGCATAACCCAGGTGACCCACAGAGAGACCAGGGGCGGCTACAAGGGCGGGAGCTGGAGCGGCGACTACTGCGTGCACGGCAAGGGGGTCCTTGCGCACCACGGCGTTGAATCCGTTGATGGGGTCAGCGACGTAGTCGACGACACGGCGGGTGCCGTCGGGCTCCACCAGGGAGTACTGGCCCTTGACGACGTCACCGTCACGGACCTCGGACTGACTCTTGGAGTCACCGGTGGTGGGGTCCGACACTCCATACGAGTACGAGTAACGGGGGTGCGGGTCGTACGGCTCGACGGCGGGGGCGGCCACGAGCGCAGGGGCGGCGGCGAGCACCGCGGGCGAAGCGAGACCACCGTGGCCCGCCAGGTAGGCGCCGGAGAGACCATGGCCGGCAAGCACCGTGGGGCCTAGGGGGCCACCAATGAGGGCGCCTCCATGGCCGCCGACCAGACCGTAGGGACTGATGACGCCAGCGTTAGCTACGGCTAGCAGAGCCGAAACAATCACCAGCTGGGGAGGAAGCATTCGGAGACCAACATTGTTAAAAAAACAGAACAAAAGCACACACCAAACTAAATCGCAAAGTATACTGCATATTTGGGCGCAAACCTTTGTAAAATTTGTATTTTTGAACTGTGGTGGAAACAATTACCACTGAGAAAAATAGAAGGTACGTTTACAGGAAAATTTTCTTTGACGCAAGTTGTAAAATTACAATTTGAAATCGTAAAAATACATGTAGTACGTATCGACTAAAAATCCATTGACGAGTAAAAAATCTTGTCTCGTAAATTGACAACTTAAATTATAATTCGAGTTTACAAAACTTTTTGTAAATTTACGACGATATTTTTCATAGTGTACGCGTGATAAAACTGTGAGTACCTCCTTGTTGTGACTAAAAGAAAACAATGAGTAACTAGTACGAGTTTTAATTCAGCACAGTTAAAATTGTCTTCCAAAAGGAACACGCCTCATATATGACCGCTAAGCAATAAGCATTATTACACGCTGAATGTTTTTGTATGTTTTTGTGGAAAAGTTCCAGTTAAGTTACGTTACCTACGTTTTGTTTCGAACAAATTTGTGCGCAACAGTGCACAATTTCGTACAAATGAATGCACAAAAGTGTCCAAATCAACACAGAAGTTTGTGCAAAAATTGAAATTGCTTAAATTTATACAAATTAAAGATACAAATCTAGCATGATAGACGATACACTGGCCCGTTAAGGATCACACTCGACGCAGCAAGAGCACACAAAATCATAGAGTAAACAGCAAACTGCATCAAATTTATGGGAGACTTGAACGCACTTGGCAGGCAGACACCAGGATATAACGCGCGCACTCACTAACTCACTGGCACTGATTCACTAGCTGTGCGATTGAAATAGAGTTAGAAGACTGGCTTCATTGCAAACGGACTTGGGAAATCACTTTTAGATGGAAACTCTCGCACCTTGGAGACCATGATGCCGGCGTGCAGCGGGGACTTGTGACTGAAGTGCCGACTCGGACACTGCGCCTTGCATTTATACGCCGCCTGCACTCCTGCAGCTGCATCCCCCCGAGCAGTGGACCACCTCCCTGCCTCCACCGCCCCCCAGCTGCAGCACGTGGAGGCGTTGGCGGGCGGGGGCGGAGTCAGGGGCAGAGGGAGGGGGGCACCGATCTACGCGGCCTTGCCCGGGGTGAAGCTAGAGTCAGAAGGAGATGAGGAGGCTCGCATGTCCGTCAAAGATGTGCTGTTGTATTGTTTCCCCGCAATTTACTAAATGTGCTAACACGGCGGGGTTCAAGTGATTTTCGTTTTCAAGAAATTATAATAATACTACTGAACTCGCAAGTGGGTTCCGATTGAAATTGTCAATTAATTGCTAAAAACGATCTTATTTCAAAAACATAAAAAGGAGTCATTTAGGTATCGTCTTATCTGTCTCTCTCTCTCCCTCTCTCTACTTACAGATTTATCTAAATTGTTCGTTCGTTGTTGTGCCATTTGGTATGGCGCTCAGCCAACACGTGCACACTCACGTTTTGGTTATCTCCAGTCATTCCACAACACGTACAAGTTGAAATAACTCATTTAATCCAGTACATGGCACATGGGCAGACAATTTAAATTGTACATAGTCATGGGGCAAGGACGCTACAAGAATTTAGGTTCAGTATTCTAAACAAAAGCTCACGGCAGAAAGTTTTTAAAAAGTCAAATGCCACTGAAAAATACACACCAAATCCAAAAAGGATTACGACACTATCTTTGAGCACAAGCCTGAGCGCGGCCAGTCACCGCGTCCAGGTCACGCGCCTGTCTGACAGCGTGTCAGGAAAATGATACAGAGCATCAGTCAGCAAGCTACTTGCCAACACTGCGTACGCAAGATATGTGACAGAAGTTAACTTCTTTAAAAATAATTTAAAAAAAGATGCCTAACCCATTTCTTGATATTTTGAGTAGTGTCGTTCTTCTAAATATAAAATACGGCATTGTCAGTTAAATGCGGAAGAGAAAATAAACAAATATTAAGTCGAGTGCGAATCAAAAGAAATTTTTTGTACATCGTTTTTAAGATATCGTAAAAGTTTAACAGTCAGAGTAATCCCACGATGGATCGGAAAAGGCGTGACCGAGTGACTCTGACTTTTTTTACTATGAGTCGAGTTCACTTATCCATTGGCACTCATGCAGGGTGATTCATGCTCCGGCCGAGCCCCCTCGACAACTCAATATCTCGGGTTAATCCAAGTGTGGCAAGCAATTCTCTCACACGCGGGCTTACGAACCAATGTCAGGGTGGTTCAATATGACAATTGCAGCATGTTTGAGCTTTGGCTTGTTCATGGTTCCAAATCTCGAATTTTCACCGTACGCGGTCAAAATATAACTTGCCTTCTTTGCAAACAAGCTACGTTTGGTCGAAATCCGATAACAGGGAAATATGAGCAGGCCGGGCTCTCAACTGCATTTTGAACCACCCTTACCAATGTTGACTCCGGTTCAACCGCCCAGAGTCCGTTTTTTGAATAAAACATTTGTTTGAAATTTGAGGTGAATTTCAGTTCCGTTTAGTTGCCAGTTGCAATAAAAAGGGCAAACCTTTATGTTTTTGGAAGGGGGGGGGGGGATATTGAGGGTTAAAATAGTATCACCGGAGTGTTTTGGGGTAAACTGCGAAATTTTAAAACATGGACGTACACATCGAAAGACCTGCACCTGTGTGTGAATGGGGTTTGTTGGCTATTGCTCGAAAGAGCTGATGCTCCCGAGCAGACGGCATGGCAACTGCTATGCAGTTCACAGCGGCAGGCCGCGCCCGGCGCCCACCCTGCATATTTGGGCGCAAACCTTTGTAAAATTTGTATTTTTGAACTGTGGTGGAAACAATTACCACTGAGAAAAATAGAAGGTACGTTTACAGGA
>NW_026267143.1:1819353-1824063 GCF_000697945.3 Frankliniella occidentalis | reverse complement strand
CTCGAAAGAGCTGATGCTCCCGAGCAGACGGCATGGCAACTGCTATGCAGTTCACAGCGGCAGGCCGCGCCCGGCGCCCACCTATCCCGGCCCCGCACAATGAAACAGGAGCAGCCGCCTGGTGGGAACTGAAAGTGAACCGTCCGAACGGACGGCCTTGGTCAGCCTTGAGACGCACAGCCTGCGCTTGTCGGCAGGGCTGGGCTAGGATAGGCCGGGATCCCCGTCATCCGGCTGGCTGCGCACCCTGCGTCGCCTGTGGGGCGTGGCGGCGCGGGGCGGGTGCCGAGGGTTTACGGCGGGAGGCCACAGTCACACGTGCACACGGTAAACACGGTGACTCACCTCTGATCGATCGTGCCCCTTCGACTATCCCACAGGAAAAGCTAAGCGCAGAATCATGAAAAACTGCATACATTATGTTGTAAGCACAGCACACACACTAAAGCGACAGTGAGCGTGTTTTTGTCAGGGACAAGGTAAAGAGGGACAAGCAAAGCAAACCCGTACATCAAAATTTTCACGTTGATGCATGGGTGGTCCAAATGCTGGCCCACGAGAGGAGCGGCCTCTTCGTGGCATACTGGATAGTATATATGGAAGAGTACGGCGAAAAGAAGCTAGACGATCTAAAACAGTAAAATCTTTAAAAAAATCAAACATGAAACAAATAAGCTGTTTTAATGCCGTATTTCAGTCCCGGATGTGCCACCCAGGCCCGCGCAGTGCAATTGTAAAGCCTGTGTCTTACTCTACTTGCGTCACTCCCTCCTCTCCTCCCTTCCCCTTGAACTTCAAGAGCAGCTCCAGTGCAGCGCGCCGCCTCCGGACGCCCCCGTGGTGTGGCGCCGTGGCACGGCCTGGCCTGGCGGCCTGGCCTGGCGCCGTGGGTCACGCTGGGCGTGGCTGCAGGATGTAATATGGATTGTAATGGCTCCGCACCACTGGCGGTCGAGGGCAATAACATACTCGAACTGTTTTTCCCACTTTGCGTGCTTGGAAAGAAATCGTGTGACACTCAACGACCTCACACAGTTTGTCTCACTATTTTGGAAACTAGTTGTGAGACGGACAGAAATGAGGATGGACCGCACATAGAATTCGGTACGTTATCAGTACGGTATCGCTACGGTATCGTTGCAAGATAAACTATGTTTGCCATAGCCCGCGCTCTGAAGCTGCGAATGGCTTTTCCCGGACGGTATTAGTTATTCGGTTCACGGAATAGGGAAAAAAATACTCGCCATGATAACTCAGTGGTGACTGTCCAAGCGCAGCAGACACAGAGACACGGGCACGCGGAAGGGTAGAGCTCAGTAACGCGATTGTTCAGTAGAAAACAGTTAACGTTACATTATTCATAACGATATGTGTGGCGAGCCTGGCAGTCAGCTTACCGTAAATGTAAGTAGCATTCATTGTTATAATTCCATCTTATTCCTGAAAACCCATATCATCTACAATGGAAAAGAACAGAAAGGCATCTCTTGGCTCAAAATAACGTTTCCCGCCGCAACACTTTGCTTTTCTCACCTCCCTGACCGCACCCCTTCCTCTCGTTGTCTCCCCATCGCCACACGTGCCAAGTGTGCCAATAACAAATTAATACGCATCTTCCACCTAATTCCAGTAGGCATGTGGGTGTCTGAGCGAGGCGTCAAGGTTTCACCTGGTGCAGCTGGTGGAGGTCAAATTAAAGCGAAGTAAACTCCGAAAAAACAAAAACGTTAACAATTCTTGTGAACCATAAACGGACGCGTAGTTAAGAAAATTTTCTATTCTTCGGTTTCGAGCAATATTTTATGAATAAAAGAAAAATGACTTCAAAGCTGTTTTTGTTTATGTATATTGTTGTTATTATTTCGTAGAATTTGTGAACATACAGGGTGGGTGATCCACGCCGTCTTTTTAAAATGCTTATACTGTACCGGACCGGATTCACGCGTGCAGACGGGTTCCATACTCGCACGGCGCCGTAAGGCGCCCTGGCGAGCGACAGTGGGCAAGCCCGCCCGCACGCGTGAATCCAGTGGTACAGTGTAAGCACTAAAAAAGGACGGTGCGCTTTTCCGCTTTTCGACGCCATGTAGGCATCCGATGCACTTATGCACTGTTCTTGTTCTTAATGTATCTTTTTGCGCGATATTTTTGTGAAATAGTCTATTAATCATTACTTTTATAATTGAACACAATTTGTGGCGTGGGCGCTGGGCAGCGCGCGCAGGGGCCGACTACTCAGAGAGCAAGGTGCCTATTGTTGCTCTGGTACCCGGGCGTGAGTGCAGGGCTGCTCAACAGGTGGTGTTGAACCATGTCGCCCTCCCCCTCCTACTGTCTGGCAGAAACGGGTCCGTTTAAAAAGGGGGCGACACTATTACTGCATGAAAAGACAAGCAAGCATTTATTTACGTGTTATCAAAATTTCGAGTGATTAAAACGACGGATCTAGGCCAACTCACCAACGTGCCATTGACCCAAAGTATATTCGTTCAGACGCAATTCACCCACAAGTATTTCCCACCCACGAGCGTGCGATTGACTCAGAAGCAGTTCACCAAGAGTTTTATTTACAAAGTTCACAGAGTTTTATTTACAAAGATACAAGGAACATTGTTTCCGAAAGCTCGTGTTTTGAAGTCGAGCAGATGGTCTGTTGTCTGGAATTCTTCGCTGAAGTCGCTTGGTAATTCTGGCAAACTTCTTCTGTGCCTGTCGAATGTTTCGTCCCCCGTCGAGCTCTTGACACACCAGAGTGAAAACCGCTCAGTCTACCGAGTCGCGGCGACAGCGACAACTACTCATTGTCTGCAGAAAATCCTATATTATAATCAGCACCTATCGAAGCGCCTCGGCGGACTGAGCGGTTGTCGACGCACTTCGGCAGACTGAACGGTTTTCGCTCTAAGGTATCGTCCTCCACCAAGACTCAGACATCGACCTCTTCTTTCTAAAACCCAGCATTGAGCTGGTAGGCACGACCGTCTGGAAGCCAAAACAAACTTTTCCAAAAGTGTGATGTTGAGACCTTCGATTTGGTCATTTTTTTCGACATGGGTGAGAGAGGGTGAGGTGATACTCTGGGCGAACGGACCTTGGGAGAATGAAAAGGGGTGAAAAGGCCCCAAAAGGCTGTAACCGTGACATTCCCGCCGACGGACAGAGCTCACGGACAGAGCTACGGACTACATGAGGACAGTGTGAGGACATGTCCACTGGTATGTCCATGAGTTGTCCGTGGCCCCAGTCCGTGGATTGAAACGTCCGTGGGCTTGTCCACAGGCGTCCGCAGTCACCCGAGATCCTATCCGTGTCCGCCATAGTCCACAAAACTGTCCACGATGATTGTCCGTGTAGCTGTAGCTGTCCAGGATGGTTAAAGGAAATTTCGTTGAAATATGCTGTCCGCGATCGTGTCCGTGGCACTGTCCGCAGTCATCTCAGATCCTATCTATCCGTGGCTCTGTCCGCAATTGTCCGAGAACCTATTCGTGGCACTGTCCGCAATCCAGTCCACGAGGATTGTCCGCGTTACAGTCCCGAGCTGTCCGGGATGTTTGAAGGAAATTCCATAGAAATCTGTTGCGCTTAAAAGGTAGCATTGAGTGACCGTGATGACATCACGATCTTCGGTTCAAAAATTGCCGCCATCCCGCCCCCTCGCGGCGATGGAGGACTCCGGGCGTACCGCATAGAGAGTGGGCGGGCGGAGGGTCTTAGTCTGAAGAGGTTGGATATGACCACCGCGAGTTGGTGCAATACCTCATATGACAAACAATATAAGGGTTGACTAGATAAAGGACAAGTGTGAACAGCCTAAGTACCCCTTTCTTCAACCACAGATTATCAAATGTACTAGTTAAAAAGACTTATTCACGTACAAATGACTTATTAAAAACTTTGATGTGTCAAAATTTCGAAGCGCCATCTAGTGTTCGAGTGGTTGAACTCATCTCAGTCCGCAAGTGTCCACAAGTGTCCGTGGGTATACTATGACGGTATGCAACTGTTTGGTGCGTAAAATTAGAGAAGAGTCGATGGACAACTCGTGGACATGTCGGCGGACATGGCACGAACGTGATGATGTGCAAGGCAATGGACATGTCGATGGACAACTAGCGGACAGTCCTACGGACCAGTCCGGTGGAACGGTCCGTAGACATTTGGTGGTCATAGGTAACGGACAGATATATGGACAGACGAGCCGTGGTGGACAGCTGCGGACACATGCCATGGACGTTTCAAACGACGGACTGTAGTTATGAATGCAGACTGAACCGAGGACAGGTCATGGACTGGTCCTCGGACAGACTGATGGACACAATGGACACGGTGGACAGTTGGGGACTGCACAAGGACAGCCACGGACAGTAGGGGACTGCACAAGGACAGCCACGGACATATGCGGACCATTCCACGGACTGTCCATCGGCTCATCAGGGTTGTACCTTCCGGGATGAGGATAATGTACAACAAACCTAGGGATGGTGAACCCCCCGGATGTACACTAAACCCTATGGTAGAGTTAAGCCCTTGCAGCAAAGGGGGGGGGGGCGTTTCAGAAAAAGGCTGCAGTTACTATTTCGAGAGATACGTATAAAACCCCCTCAACTAACAAATTGCAAATATAATGCCAAGTAGGTATATTTTACTGGTTGCTAAAGTTATGTGAAATATAACGTTACAGTACCGTTACGTCATAAATTACGCAAC
>NW_026267143.1:1796863-1818242 GCF_000697945.3 Frankliniella occidentalis | reverse complement strand
GCCAGCCATATGTCAGAACATGTTTTCCTCCAGTATGGCAACAGTCCGATCAGAGCTATGAAGAGCGGTCTGAGCACTAAGTGAACGGAGTATTCGCGGCAAACTCTCCGCGGGAGTTGCCGGCCACGCCGCTAGATGGCAGCACCAGTACCTCCCAGGCATTGAAGGTGATCTGCTTTGCTCTGCGATGCATTGAAGTGATTAGGCCGGTCCCGGCCTGGCCGCCAAAGGGGACTGTTTGCATCGTTCCGCTGCCAAGTCAGGCCAGCAAGGGCGGGGCCTCAATATGCAAGTCGTTGGTCGTTCAAATATTACTTGCAACGGCTTGGCCTGCGCATCGGTCACTCCTGGCTCTGCGAAAAATGTGTTCGTACATTTAGGATTTAGGATAAATTTTGTGATCTGCCATTTACAAAACGAGTCGTACAGGTAGTAGCTCCCGTTTTTGCCTGTTATCCGATTTTAAGTCGATACGCAGGGTTTGTAAATTTTCAACGATTGCTTATTGCATGGACAATTTTCCTGTAACCATAACGATAATTTCTCACAGTGGGAATCTCACACTGACTTATGGTAGGAGGGCAGAGATGCGTACCCCTAAACAGGAAATTTTCATTACGATGCAAAAGTAACTAAGAGGGAGCACATTGTAAATTTTGAGTGAGTCAGCTGAAGCATCTTCTTACTAATAATGTGAAACGTTTTTGGCCTTAGACAACGGTAACAGAAAAGTGTAGCTTGTGGTGAGGATTTCGGAGGAATTTCCAAACCCCCAGTAAAGAGTTGTGTAGAAAGCCTAGCAAAATCAGGATAGACGTGGCACACAAGTTCTGCAGAATACTCCAGCGACAATGCCGTAAATAGCGCTACAATTTATTAATTGGAGTATTAAACCATAGAACACAGTACTTGGACTAGATCATCAACAGCACTTCTGTACACTGTTCACAGTAAATCACAGCGAGTTAAAACAAAAGAAAACACTAGATTTCACTTAAAATTCACACAGTCTGGGAAAACAACACTGTGTTTGTACACAACAGCTTTCGGGATATTAAATACATGCACACTTCACTCTTATACATAGTGACGTGTGTTTATGTGCATTCGTAACTTACGTACAAAACTTTTACGTAACTATGCGCCACATTTGCATCATCATGAGGCTTCGTACATAAATCCGTGTAGCACTTTACGTCGAGATATGTATGCGTATAGACCTACATAATCCATGTGCTATTACGTAAAACGTTTAAGTGTCGGCCGCATGAGTCTCAGATAATTAATGGCAGCTACTGTTGAAAACAAAGTGTGTACAGAACACAGTATTCTGTAAGTTCAAGAGATTTTAGTGTGTACATTTTCAGGTACAAACGTAGACTCATACCTTGAACGGTATACAGAGTTTCTGTCGATTCAAATGTGTACATTTTGTACTTTAAATAAAGTGTACATGGACTTTAATAAATGAAAACTTGCCATGTAAACTTTATTTAAAGTAGACAATGTGCTTATTTGGATCGACAGAGTTGTCACATAGGTCGCCCGTAAAATGTTTTGCTTACTTTGCCATTAGCTGCACACTGGCACTATGAGTAAATTTCCCGATAGGGAATCCGGAAAAAGGAACCAGTCCAGGCTCCCACGTCTCCATGCCGTACAGTAATACAAACAAATCAAGTAGTACAGGGCCTACACCCTTAAAATCTTACGAACGACACACTAAATCCTTATGCACTTTGTTGTGCATAAAACTTGCAGAATTTCATACAGCCATAATATCAAGCAAAATTTTATGCATAACTATGTACAGCGTGTGCATGATTATGCACATTTTGTACACAATTCCGCATAAAATTTTGTGCATACTTACAGCTGTGTAAAATTCTGCAAGTTTATGCACAGCAAAATGCATAAGGGTTTAGTGTGGACATTGTTCGTATCATGAACGTCATGTTCATAATATGACAAATTTGCGTGCTGTCATAATACGAACACAACACGTTCGTATTAAGAATCCTCGCGTTCGTAATATGAAGCTTCTCGTGCTTATTGCGAACGATTTTGGGATCAGTACCTTACTAAGCAACCAGTTTTCCGTTCATAACGTACGAATCCGAAAATCAATTGTATATTACGAACGAGAGGATTCGTACAATGAACAAATTGTGTTCGTACTATAATGACAGCACAGCAGAATTCTTCACAATATAAACGTGAGATTTATAATACGAACAGTTGCGCTCATATTATGAACACTATTTTTCCGTGACAGTTTTATAGAGTATGAGACATCCGGCATGCACGCGTGTGTGTACCTGCGAATGTACACACTCTAATTCAAAAACATTGCAACCAATTCAGTCGAATTCAAATTCAATTACAGCTAATTCAAATTCAATTTATGAAATTTGTACACGCAATTCAGGAGTTATCTACCGCTCGATCCTTACATGCACGAATTCATAACGCACACCAAAACTGGCATTTGCAGGAAGAAGGGGATGGAGGGACTTCAACCTACCAGCAGTTCTTCCCTCACCTTCAGCACATGAGAAAGGTGCAAGCGTTTTCGAACACGGCTGGGCAGCAGGGCATGCCGACAATCATCACCACTAGCATCACAATGTAAAACAGCTGCACCGGCCACGGCACCTGCACGTCCTGTATCTCGTGGCTTGGTTCCGGGGTGGTGCTCTTGACCACGCCAGCGCTCCTCAGCACGGCCGCGCACAGCCTCCCCACAGAGGTGTTGTTGCTGGTGCTCCACGAGGCCGGCCTGCTGCACGCATCAATGGTGGCCGAAACACAGTCGCTGGAGGCCGCCCGTCCGAAGGCGGCCGTGGAGCCTGTCGTCCACGCCTCCACGGCCACATCACTGGCCCAAGGAGTCCTGTCGCTCTCGTCGGGAGCAGGAACCCATGCCCCGGGGGCCGGCGTAGGGCTGCTCTTCCTGTCGACACCCGCGCCGCCCCCAACGAGGGCGGCGCCAAAGTCTGACCAGAAGACGAAGGCGTTGAACAAGAGAACACTGAGGACGCGGGTGGCAGCCGGTGCGACCCCAGTCATGCGCAGTGCGTCCGGACGGCGCGCACAGTCCTCGGCCGAAATGTTGAGCCTGCGGAGAGCCTCCTGAACCTCAGGCGGCAGAGTCGGGGGGCCGGAGGGCGTCCCCGGGGAGGGCCGCTGACCAGGGCGCTGACCAGGGCGCTGACCAGGCCGCTGACCGGCCGGGGCGCCGGCCTCACCGCCCACCAGTCCGCACGGGCTTCCCGAGCGCGGCGGGCCACTCACCCACACCGTGTCGAGGATACTCGCCATCAGCAGAAACTGGAATCAACATTGAAAATGTCAGCACTCTAAAAGGAAACGTGGGAAGTGTATCGTTACCATGCTCAGGACTTCCGCGTGCAACGATCGGTCCTGGTACAATACAGTAGCCAGATTTGGTTCGCACGTACAAGTTAACAAGCAGGTAACACACTTCATATTAGCCACACACTCAAACTCACACTGCTGTTTGTCACTTCTATTACTATTGATCACCACTGCAAACTATACGGCTAACGACCATAACCACAAGCAGTAACACATTCACTTTTTTGGCCCATCTACAGTGTGTGCGAGAAAGACCACAAGTCTCGCGATTACTGTGGTCGGCTTCCTGCACACGTCGTCCAAATAGCTCACGAATAAGCTACAGCACCGGCGGCACTGGCAGGCGGCCGGCCGGCCGCCAAGGTCAGCACCTCGCCGCCTCCGGCCGCCTCGCACCAGTCTGCCTGTTCCTCATTCCGTGCAAACGATCGCGAAAGAGAAAAATAATTATCACACGCCTGCATAGAAACAACTGACAATACTCCCAAAGCAGGGCATTCGCCACTTATTATTTGTAACAAATTAACGAGACCGTCCCGGCTGCACGATCAGACGAGAGGTCGAAGCCCGCTGGAGCATAGGGCAACAACCGTGAAGGTTTTTAAGTCAGGTAGAACTCCAAAACAAAAAAACAAACAAAAAAACGGTTGGCCAGACGCACATATTACTGTACGCAGCAACCGGACGCAATAAGCGTGAGCCGCACTTTGATAATGTTTTTAAGAGCAAGTGTTTTTATTCACGTTGGAACCGTAAAAAGATGTGTTAATATTCTGATCGTAAACTGTTTCGATGTATACCCCTTACATTCAGACCAAAAAGAACAATTTACCATATCCCTCCCACGTTGCCAGCAGCTATCGACTAATATTTGCACTTTGGCTTTCTGTCACTGAGGGTACAGTCCTAAGCAACATGCATTGGTGGGAAAAATAGACCAGTAATGAGGGTGTTCAGACGCTTTCCCTTGTTTTGCTTATACTGTACCGGATGCAGGCGTGCGACCCGGTTGCATACTCGCACGGGGCCATAAGGCACAACGGTGAGCTATGGTAGGCAAGCCTTCATCCGATACAGTATAAGCAAAACAAAGGACGGGGTCTGTGGATCACCCTGTATAAGCGTAGCAAAGACAACAGGGACACGATGCGAACGAATAAAGTTCTACTTACGACAGCTCCTTTTTTCCGCAGGACAGACACTCAGCTAATCAGCGTGACCGCCCAAAATGACTCTCGAGCGAGAAATAGGAGCCGTTCGCCGCTAGTATCCCTACCGACCACTCAGCCCCACACACTCACGCACACACACACACAGTCGCTCACCTTGATGACGGTCTGGTACTCGGGCGGCGTTCTGTGCAGCGGCCGGTAGCGCCTGGCGCCGGCTCCTTCCAGCTCCATGTCAGCCTGCTGTGCTCCGCCGTCGCATTATCGTTGTGTGCCACCAGAGTCCTTGGAACACACTCGACGAACGCGCAGTCGCGACACTCGAGCGAAAAATCGGCGAAAACCAACAACACAGGATGGGGGACGGGTCGCACTTTCACCTAGCCGGGTGTGGTCTGTCTTCATCCAGGACGATGCGGCGCGACGAGCGTCTCCCTCGCGACTGAGCACCGCTGCGGGGTTGGTGTGGTGGGGGCGCCCCCCGGAGGTGGCGCTGCGCTAGCGCTAGCGGCGCCCCTTCCTGCCGTCCTTGCGGGTCAGCTGGGCGGTGCGCGGCACACGACAGGCCAGCGGAACGTCCACCGCCGGAGGCCGCCGCTCGGCGAGTGAGGCGATGTCCCGCCGCGGCCACTCCAAGGTCGACCCGCCGAACAGAGCCGAGCAGAGCCGAGCCTAAAGAGCCATTCACCCACAGCATTCGTTTTCCCGCGCGCTGCTGCTCTCCAGTTCTCGGTTTGCTGATAAAGCTGCGCAAGCTTCGGAAAATAAACTCGAAATGGAAATATGTTGCCCTGTTTTATAATTTAGCGAGTGATAATTATGACAGGCGTAAGTTTAAGGTAAGAAAAAGATCGGGAACTCATTCGACGGCGGCATTTTTCAAAGTCAATCACAGTATCCGCGTTGAAATTTTGTAACCTTTGACACGACAGGGGTGCAACGTGAAACGTAATCCTCGGTTTGTTTTCCTTGATTAGCCCAATACTTTGGCGTGTTGTTGATGCCGACGTGTTAGGCGAGAGCGGATGAGAAGAAAAACAAAATCAATGTCGTGACCTCTGGCGCGGCCGGCCGCTGCCACGCTGGACGGACATTGCCCCCACAAACCTGGAAGGTTTATGTTCCTAAAAACATTGCGTTGGCGGATTGTATTTAATTGTTTAAACGAAGCTGAAGCCTAAGTGCAGACTGCGGCGAAAGCACACAGGGACTGGGTGGCGGTGGATCGCTTTTCGTTTCTGCTTCAGTTGAATAGGAAGTCGATAACCGTTGAAGTTGAAGCAAGGAGTACATAATCACAATCACTTTCACTTAAATATGCATGTTTACATTTTCAGACCGCAACTGATTTATTTCTTATTAGTAGGTACCAACCTTTTGTGCAGCAGGAATTACAGAATATTTGGTTAATTATTGTGTCGAGGGGGCAAGAACTCCGGGAATCATGTGTACACCTGCCTGGGAATCATCACTATAAAAATTGATCGAAATCAACAGAAATCGTCGGAAATCGTTTAAACTGAGCAGGAAACTAGCAGTACCGGTACAAATTAGTCGAAATAAGCGTTTTCTACCACTAGAAAACCAGAGAAATAAATATTAGCTGGCGGGAATCACTGGGAATCAAGTATTTCGGGAATCATGTGTACACTTCAAAAGGGAGTTATTGCCCCCTCGTATTGTGTATATGTTTGTAAGTAACCAACCGACAACACAAAAAGTTGGCGGTATTGTAAAATAATGGAATTATGTCGTATTAGTGTGTTCCTTTTTCATCAATGCGCGCGTATACGTTTAAATCAAACGTAAACTGCAAACATGCTTCTTAACCGACTGTGTAGGAGTTGTAACACACACTAAACTACTTTAGATTGACACACTAAACACTTACACTGATAAACTAAGCGTGCAACTGCTCAAAGCTTGTAAGTGAGCAACTGCAAGTTAAATAGTTGTAAGTGTGCAACTGCGTAGTCCTACACTTACAAGTGTTCAACTCGGTAGGTGTGCAATTACAAGTGAGGAAATTCTCGGTCGAACCCTTCCTAGATAGAACGCTCTGTACGCACTGTGTAGGAAGTGCTTAACCGATGAGTTGCAAACTTGCAATTATTTAACTTGCAGCTGCACACTAACAAGTGACTAACAAGTATTGAGCAGTTGCACACTCAGTTTATTAGTGTACGTATATTGTTGTGCATAAGCATGCAGAATCTTACGCAGCCATAAGTTTATGCACAATTTAATACATGACAATGTAAAATCCATGCATAATTGTGTACAATTTGTGTACAATTATCATAAACACTGCATACTTATATGAATGAATTTTAAAGTCTGATGTAATTCGATAATTAGGACGAAACGTCAACGAAGTGAGCACGACAGATGCTGGAGCGGAAGTGAAGTTTTTATTTTTGTGTGCTCACTCCAGTGGAGCACTGGAGAGGAATTGCAAGGTGTGGCATTAGTGCAGACAGTTATTAACTAATTATTTGTTAATTATTGCAACATGGCTGCATAAAATTATGTATGTTTATGCACAACAAAATGCATAAGGCTGAAGAGTGTACTTTGTTGTAGTTCGAATGTAGAGTCATTGGCGTTTTTCTCTTCGTGCTATTTCACGTGTAGCGATACCGTCATTCAAATAACACCTGGCTGTCGAAGGCGGATGGACGAGCCTTGAAATAGTTCACACCGCCCGTACGGCAGGCGCTGCGGGCCGAAAGCTGACGGGGTGCGAGCGAGCGAGACTAAGGAAGCTGCAGGCGGGGTTGATCTCTCACCCGTTCCATCAGCTTCATTTCTTCCTGTTTCGAGCGGCAGGACCGACTAAGGCGGGCGACGCCCGAAGTGGCGTGGCCAGCCCGGAGCCAATGGCAATGTGTTTGGAGGGACGTGGTCGCGCGCACGCCTGCCGAGCCAAGCCACCGAGATCCGCCGCGAGAATAATGTGAGATGAGAAAAAGAACGTAATAACGGACTCGTCACCCCTAAGACGGGCGAAAAAGGGTGGAAATGCTACAAGCATAGCTAGTTGTCGACCACCGCAATATTTTAAGTGCGACAACAAAACACTCCGGTATTCCAACACAAAAACCATCACAGAGAGACGTGCTGACAGGCCGCACAATGGCGCCGCCGCAGTGCTGCTGGGTGCGTTTGGGTGGCACCCCATGGGCACGACCCACGCGTGTGTGTTGGGCCAACGGCATCAGGGACGAGCTGGAACATTTTGACTTCCCCCGTCTTCCCCTTCAAATGTCTATTTTCTTTTATAATTCGTAAACGAGGGAGTATCGCTACCTGGCAACGAGTACTGAGTACTAGGTATTATTCTGCATATTGCTTGGGAATAACTGGCTATTTCACCAGTATTACATGAAAAATTCAGATATTGATGGCATTTCTAATTTTTCGGTATTACATTATTTGTATCACTTCGTAACACCAGGGCGAGTTGTATAGTACAGAGTGTTACGGTCGTAAAATAAACAATGATTATGTATATTGTGCTCCGGCAAGGTAAACACTGTTACAATCTTACGAAGCAATGCTTTGAAATTGCAAATCATTGCTTCGTAGGAAACTTAACAGTGAGCTTAGGTAACAGAACTGACGTGGTTCATCAACCAGTTATCATCTTTGCCTGTTTGGTTCTCTGGTGTTATACAGACTCACGTGCAGAAGTCTCACCGTGAGGCAGTGACATCAGCTTGAGTGTGTGCTGAGTCACCTCACGGCCTACTGGCCTACCCTTGGTGCCGAAAATTGAAGTCTGTGCGGGACATTACAGCCCACCGGCGAGTATCATTAATTAATCCATTGTTTATGAGCTGAAACAAAAACGTCGAGCGACCGCTGCTAAAACACTCTAAATGGGGAGGGGCAATTTTTGTACCTAGGCTAGATGTGTCCTTGCGCACATCTTCAACGGATAAAAAGTCGTCTGCGCGGAGGTTGTGCCTAGACTATGTACAAATGCTTTATTTGTAAAGCTTAAATACAAACTTGTATCTGATTAAGATGTACGCAAAGACACATAAGCCTATACAAAGATTGTCCCTCGCCATTTAGTGTTTAAGGAAATCTGTCCCCTCAAGTTCGAAATTCAGCGAAAAACAAATAGCTAGATGTTGCAGAAAAAAGATTTTCTGATCTGATTTTACTGCAATCTCTTTTACGATAAAGTCATTTTAAAAGAAATAACATGTTTTTTGTGTGAACACAGTTGAGGATGTAAATAACAGTCTTTTTTTTCTAAAACAAATGTTTAAAATTTACCAACTCACATTAAAATGTTGAAGAACAAAGAAAATTTGCAAAAGCTGCACATTTAGTGTGTTTATGGTGCGTATGACTTACTATTCATTTAGGCTTGACTAGATGCGAAAATTCTGCGTATTGTTTTGAAAAGTAACGTAAATTTGAAAAAGCAGTTTTCCAAATCTCTGGATACTTTACTTTTTGTTAGATTTATCCATAAGAAAGCTAAAAATAAAAGCTATAGGGTAGTACAGCAACCATTTTGAATCCCAGTTTTAGTTTCTTTCACCTAATTCAATGTTCATAGTTTTCATACACTAAATTATTCAATTTCCCGAATTTGCAGTTTAGTATGCCCTTAATCTGAAATTGGAAAAGCATATACTATGGATGCATTTATAAATGTTTTATTGATATACATAGCCAATGAAGAGACATCACACTCAGTTTCGGGACCAAGTACTAGAGGTATGTATTTTAATAACGTTAAACAAACAATCGGGTGCAATGCTATGGTGTCATCTCTGGTGTGATGATTTAGCGGCCATCCTCCTATATACAGAAGACAATGCCCGCGTGTAAGATGAGGCTGCCCGCCCCGGATAATCACGACCAGCAGACTGTGTCATGGCCCCGCCTCGCGAACCCACTTCGAAAGCCAAGTGCCAAATTGGCCAGACTCAAAGTTACCCTATATCGTGATCGTCTCGTTCCGAGTAAGCTATGGCACAGCAGCCATTCAATCGTGAAAGAAGACTACAGTTGGGCATCTTATTGACACTACTCACTACTGCTGGGTTCTGACTGTTGCATTTGTTGCTATAATTGCAGTGAAGTATCCCACGGCTAACTGCCACCCGTCATAGAACTTCAGCGGACAGTGTCGTCCGATCATAATGTAACTAACCAACCATTCTAAAATGAAAATAATCTTTCTTTCTTAATGACTCTGCAGCTGCAGTCCTGAGTCACACAATGGCTGCAGTAATATGCAAGCCCACGAATATCCTGCTCTCTCGCACTCGCACCTCCATACCCACACCGCATTCATAGCCTTCTAGCCTTTTCAAAAACAAAGTAGATTTTTAATTTTATGAAAATTCTTTTTTGACACTATGGACTTCGAAGTTGTTGCCAGATTAAACGAGAAATAATTGGCAGATAAAAAAAGAGTAAAATTCATTCTGTATACCCTCTAAACTCCACCCAAAAATGTTGTGATTGGCCCGAACTCACATCGACTCGACTGTAATATGACCTTTGTATCGTTATTCTTTCACCACATTAGCGATTTTCTACGTCTCCCTTCCCTTTCTTCCCAGAGGATGCGACACGCAGGCCGCCCACTAGGGTGCGGCTCCGTTCGGTGGGGCGCACAATAGCAGCGCCCCTGCCCCCCTGAGCCACCTGCACCTCTCGAGGGTCTTCTTCTCATATATAAGCCGACAGGAGGCTCACAGTCACCAGTCAGTGCACTTTTTCCAACGACAAACGTCCTTTAGTAACACGGTTTCTACTATTATGGCTCTCCTTAAGGTTCGGTTCTACGTGTGCAATTTTTAAGTGTGCAAGTGACAAGTGTGTGTGTGCGTGTGTTAACTGTAGGAGATGACACCGGAAAAGAAAAACAAGGAAAATACCATGAAAAAAAAACTGCTTTTCTCGTTTTTTTTCTGAGGCCCTTGGAAAATATCGAAAAATTGGGAAAAAGGACGTTTTTTGAAGCTGTGGGGCCTAATATCACGAAAAGGCATGTTTTACGTGACTTGACGCTACTGCCCAACAATACCTTCCGGCCCTAAACCTTGCTTTGCGAAAATGGCTGGTAGGCAGCGCCAGTCGATCCAAACCGAAATAGAAAGTTCCCTACTTGCCGGCTCTGCCCTCCAGGAAAATACTATTCTGCAGTTTCATGACTAAATTCTACTATTAGTGGGTAGTGATGGAATATAGGAGGAGGGCGAGAGTAAAATATTTTATTTTCGCAGGAGTCTTTATCTATCTTTGTTATTATGCATCATAGTACCAACTTATATGTGCAATACCTCAGGAGCTAAGTTACGTTACTGGACAATCTGAACAAATCAGCTGTTAACCGCTGATTGTGTTATGATATCTATTTCTCCTTCTGGTAATACTAAGTGCTTTTTGATCTTTATTTTTGAAAAACATGAAAGAACTTTTAAAGGGGGCGTTTTTGTTTCATGCAGACCGTTTAACACACTTCATGCAAGCGAACAAGCTTATCGAGGCTGTTCAACAGATGAATAACCATTAAAACACCTGCGTTTTTGGATAAGAACGCTCTTTAAATCAGTTAATTTTTTCGTTTGATTTTTTGAAAAAAGCGTTTTCTTTCCTTCCCTAGTTAAATGCTACAGAATTTATCGTGATTTTACGATTTATTTTCTATACTTTTTGTTGAGGGGGGGGGGTATATTTTTTTCGAAACAATCGTTTGTTTTTACGAATTGATTTGCAATAACCGAGACACTAACTACAAAGTTAAGTTTAACATGTCCGACTGACTTTTGCGCGATAATGCATGAATTCGTTCTACACTGGAAACGCAAGTGTGTGAATGTCGCTCACTTGTAGGTGAGCAAATATCCATTCGTACACTTACGGGGGGTAAACGTGTGAATTTTTCCTAGTGAGCGACCTACAAGTGAGCGACATTCACGCACTTGCGTTTCCAGTGTCACGAATGCAAAGACGTGTTCCGATTAACAATGTGCAAACAGTTTGCTTGCATAACAGAATTCGTAAAGATAAATAAACACTCAATTTCAAAAAGGAAAGATTTGAATCTGAATTGTCTTAGGTTTTTTGTGTAGTACCTGCACGCTAAATGTATTTCTATGTTTTTGTGCAAATGTTCACGATAAAGTAAACCTACGTTTCGTTCTATACGAATTTGAGTGGAAAATGCATGATTTCGTTCAAAGAATGCATTAACAAGTTCAAATTAAAGCAGAAATGTGTGCAAAAATAATAAATTTCACGTGCGAATAAAAGTAAAAATCCAGTTAGTGTGATTTAAATTCGAAATCTTACCATAGTTTTGATCGTTATGAAATAAGTACGTAACCTTACGAAATTATTCCTTGTGAAGCATTTTGTCAGAGATTTTCTTCAAATCAGGAGATATGTAGAGAGAGAGCTTGTTCTGAAATCGCAGATAGTCGATAATGGACGAATGGTCAAGAAAATGTGTATAAACACATACGACTAGCACTGTGAAATGAGTGCTTCAAACGCAAAGTCAATTTTCTTGAAACCCAGGCGTCAATAATAACTGAACACTAAAAGGGCAACGCCACCTCCTCAGTAAAATAGCTCCTATTCTGTATTGGTTCAACAGGTCGCATGCTGCTGTGTGGTGCTCGGGCTGGTGCGCGCTGGACCTCTACTTCCGGTCGGCCAGGAGCCGGAGCCCTTCGACCCCAATCCTCAGTACAGCTACAGCTACAGCATCCAGGACGCCGTAACAGGTGACTCAAAGAGCCAGTCGGAGACCAGGAATGGCGACGTTGTGCAGGTAAACGGAATATTCATACAACGAGGAGAAAAAAACAATAAAAATTACTGGAGAAAGAAAATTCCACACGCTCCTAATCTTCAACCATTCTGACCAGGGCCAGTACTCAGTGGTCGACGCCGACGGCACCAGGCGCATCGTGGACTACACGGCTGACGCCATCCACGGCTTCAACGCAGTGGTGCGCCGCGAGGGAACGCCCTCCCTGGTGCACGCCACCACCCCCGCCGTCGTGAGGGCCGCTCCGGCCGTGGTGGCGCGCGCCGTCGTACCGCCCGTCATCACTGCAGCGCCCCCCAGCTTCGTCCGAGGCGCCCCCTTCGTACAGTATGTAGTGACCTCAAATAATTCAATCTCGACGGTTTCTAAGCAATCTCTCACAGGGGAAGTGTGATGGAATTTGTCCTCGCGAAAGACTTCAGAACGCGAGAGGAATTGCCCAGAAAACACGTTCGTTTTTCTCGGATCCAATCGGAAAATTACGGGAGCTTAACGCCTGCGAAACTCAGGGTAGGCCGACCCGCGGTGCTCGTATGCAATGCAGACTATATGTTGCCTATCTATGAGGCGCCATGGGGGTAAAAGATGGGATAAAACGATTCATTCTAATTAAAGAACGGTCAGCCTTGGGGACTCAAGTGTTTCGGAAATCGACGAAATTTTGCAAATTAGTTTTGTAAGGTTACAATGATACCTGAAACCAAAGAGCGTTGAGTACCTCTTGGTCTTGGGTAGAGAATTTCGATAAATTTGCAACTCAAATGAAATTTTACATAATCTTAGATTGTCCCCTCTTTCCTTTCTAATTTTGGATACTATTCTGTGCTCGAGCAGGTACAGCAGCCCCCGGTTCTCCTACTCCGTCCAGCCCGTGGCCGTCGCCTCCACCCCCGTGGCTCGCTACGCCCCCGCACCGTTCACCGGGCCGCTGTCTAATCATATAACGGGTGCCTCCGGTGTACACACGTCTGTATCCACGCCGTACCATAGCTACTCTTACTAGCCGGCTCCACGGAAGACACTGGAAAGGACTTGCTTTTATTCGTCAGTTTGTACAAATGAATAAATGTGAGGCGAGAAGCAGAGCTTGTGTTTCAGTAGTATGTATACCAAGACTCGGACCCAAACTAGACGCTAAAACCTTAACTTGACAAAACTGGTGGACCTCCCGGCTGTTTCCACCAACTGGTGCGGACAGGGAGCCACAAGCAGCTGTATCTCCCACAAAATAAGACAACACGAAGGCAAGAGGCCACGCCCAGGTTAAGCTCGTTCTGCTAACAGTGGCGCGACCTGGCGGATATACTACGGACTTTGAAGAGTCCAGCCAGGTGTACAGCGAGCAGGGAGTATTCCATGCGTCTGTACTCTCCAGCCAGCGCACGGAGTATACACCGCACGGCTTCGAAACAAAACCAAAACGGGATAGTGTACAATACATGTCAAACCAACAAGGCGAACTGGCGGACATGAAAGCACGTAAATCAAATCAGTGCCATGACTGACTTTCACAAAGCTGTGTTATTTTCAAAGCAAAGTTTATTGAAATGTTTTTCTTTAACTCCTTTAAGAGGATAAATTTGAAGATTCCCCTTTTCACTTTTGCTAGTGGGCACTAAGCTAAGATGTCAGGTGAAGAAAAGTATGAAAGTGGCAACGAGAAACCTTGAATATTTAGTAACTGCGAAGGAATGGCCAGTACCACCAGTTGGCCGCACTTCACGGGATAGTGCATAAAAAAAATGAAAATTTTTATGTATTTTCGCTTACAAAAAATGCACGGTCTGGGAGAACACCTACAAGTGTGGTTACACATTAAACAGCGCGGAGAGAGTGCGGAAGCTTCAGGTATGGTGTAGTGGACCCAACACCTCCTCTATGGCAACCCATCAACAGCAATTATCGATAACAAACTGACACATGCTGGTGGCCATGCAAGTGATGCGAGGCAAACAATAGAGGTATGGGTGCTGTGCACTTTAAAGGACGTGCAGGGCTGCCCATCGTTACCGAGCAGTGTACAAATCTTGCAACGAGGTTCTTCGTTTCAAACCGACAAAATAAAAACAAAGTTTTATTAGCAACATGAACAGATATGTTCGTAATATAAAGGAAATACTGTCAACTGGCTGGCGTCTTTTAACACAAAAATTATTGGCGTCCTCCAAAGAACGACAAATATTGGTGTTCTTCTTCCTAGCACGCCAACTATTGGCGTCTTTGAACGCCAAATTTTGACGTCCTTCGGGCATTTGGCGTCTTTGAACGCCAATATATTGGACAGATATATTTGGCATTCGTCAGAGAACGCCAATATTTTGGCATTAAAAAACGCCAACTACTCTATAGTGTTAAGTCTTTGTACTACAGACATATTGCCGCTTTATAACGACAGACTTAACATTTTGATTTCCGCGTAGGTGCAAACTGACAAGTTGTGTGTAACACGAAGACATTTCTTTGCAGCACGATTTGTAGTACAGTTAGAACCTCGTTGTTTATTATTTAGGTTCAGAATTAGCCGTCAGTTACGATACGCTTTATCGTAAGAGTTTTAGAGTGTGCTGGACCTGCACTAACGCCCGCCCTCACGCCACGCCACGCTATGGCCACCATGGCCACCGCTTTTTGGGGCGTGGCGGGGCGTGGCCGCCTATCTCAACACAAAAACTCGCAGCGGCTTGTCCAAATGTGTATCGCTTTGCTGCATCGCTGCCGCCCGGCTGCCGCCCGACTGCCACCCGGCTGACGCGGGGGCGTGGCACAGCGCGGCGGACCGGCTCCTCGAGCGGAGGAATTCAAACGTCTGCTGGATGCGTGGTGCGCCAGTGTGGCCTTGACCCATATTTATTTCGCTCAGCAGCTGCGCCGCAGCTTAGCGTGGCTTACGATACTTCCGCCATCAAACCAAATGAAACACATCAAATGAATTAAACTATGGTTTAAGTACACTTGATGTTCCTATTATCACAGTGAAAATTTGACGTACTGGGTCAACAAGATGTTCCATGGAAGATGTCGTTCAGTTGCTATTCAAAATTGTAAATTTTTTAAGCCCGGCGTATTGACGTGAAATCGGATGACGAGCAAGAGTGGGATGTTGTACATAAGGGGCGATTCATAGAAGACGCCGGTGCAGGTGGGTTTGCTTACCCAAAGGGCTCAGGCGCCCCAGGAGCAGAACCCAGCAGCACGGCGCACCTCCGTCTTACCTCAATCATCTAAATCAAATTTGGAAAAAGGAAACTAAAAAATATACCGCACTTACAAACATTTGTTTTCACAGTGTACACCAATATGGAATTCGTTGAAGAATGTTTCTCGTGTATATGGGGGTAATTTGCAACCGTGTTCCATTTCCTTCGATTTGAAGTAATCGTTGTCGTCATAAGCTGTGCTTAAAATTTACGTCAACAAGAGGATTAAGGAAAGCAATGTCTTAGCCGGTCTAAGCAAAGTTGCCCCCGTGCTTTACACCCAGATTACTAGACTTGTGTGAGGCTATGTAATCGAATTACATCGGGGCCGCTGATATCTCGGCATCGCACACCGTTCCAATCCTTTTCTCGCTTGTTGCTGCTCAGGTCGTAAAGAACACACATTGCCGCCAGACTTTTCATCTTACGCTAAAGACAAAACCGTGTCCATTAATCTGGCGTGTCTGATCCGCGAGAGCTGTGCAGCGAGCAGAAGGTGGGGGTGTTCCTACAGCTCCTGCCCAGCTGTGGTTTTGCGGTCCCCTAATAAACTGTGGCTTCGACAAGGAACCGCAAAGCGAATACGAAGGCGAGGTACACAGCATCGCCTTCGACCGCACCGTCGCTCTGTGTTGAGTTCATTCACTTGTCATGAAGGGACATTTCGTCCATCCCGGAAAATGGTGGTTTTATCACACAAGATTTTGGTGGTATTTAAGGCCAGGCCAGAAATAAAGACCGTCCCTATCACTGCATTTGAAGTCTTAGCCTACGAATACCGCTCACATGAACAGAAACAAAACTCACACTGTTGTAGATACGCGACAACTTGATGCATGTGAGCGATGACCAATAACGTGAACTATTGAACGTGCACTATTACTATGGCGCCATAGTTAGTTTGTAAGTGTGCGAGTCGGTGTTCGGTCGCACACAATAATGTCCATTTGCAAACCTGCACCAGTGCAAACAAACTGTCGTTTATACGCTCTACCTAGGTGTGCGACATTTGGGCATTTAGATTCTCAGCAAAGTAGCAAAGCAGTGCAGTCTTCCACGAAAACTTAAATGAAAAGCAGGGGAAATAAATAGAACTGGGAGTTGTGGTACTCTTCGCCCATTTGGGCAAGCATTAGTGGGACTTGCTATTGCACGCCATGCACGCCACACGGCTGCGCCGGACAGGACAAGCCCCAGTCCCAGACAGGACCGGAATAAAAGAAAGAAGCAGGTCTCGCTGAGGGCCCGCCCCGCCCGCCCCGCCCGCCCCGCCCGCCCCGCCGGCCGGACCACGACTGGACGGCCCGTACGACCCTTAGGCAGGCACTGCTGCTTCCATGTAAACAAGCTGAAGGGACTGAGGGAACCGGCCTGAAAGGACACCCGCAGGGCACGCTGTATGTGCAAAAAGCAACCGGTAGCATGTGGCCCTGACGCAACGGCAAGGTCAGGTGGCGTGGCTGTGAGCCCGGGCGGGCCGGCACTGGAGCAGGGTGTCTGGCATGCACACACACACACACACACACACACACACACGCGTACATACACACACACACACACGATGGATTGTGGACGGCATGTTTGCGGTGGCTTCACAATTATTTATTTTTGCAAAAACACAGAAAACTAAAGCAAAGGGAATGTATATAAACAAACACAGGCTTCTCCTTGGCAAAAAGGACAGTGTCGACGGTTCAAGAGATAAAACACAATGTACCGCGGCCAACGGTTTAGTTAATTTAAGAACAATAATACCGTGCAGCTACTGTGCGTTCCGGGCAGCGTGCTCGTCGTCTGCGCCAGCCAAGATAAGACCACGCAAAAAATTACCAGAGGTACATTAAATTTGACTTATTTCTCGTCTTTTACAGAAGATCAGAAACTACGGTGGCCGCCGTCAGCAAAATGTAGAATATATCCCTACACAACCACGCCTCTGTATGTGTCAGGTTCGTGGAAAAACGCTCGAGGGTAGAAGTTGTGACGCTTAAAATAGGCTCCGTTAAGCAGGGTAAAAGTACGAGGGGTAGGGTGCGGCAGACCGCACGGGTGGCGGGGTCAACAGCGAGGACTCGTACGGCGCGCCCAGGAGGAGGGGGGCGGCTAGGGGTGAGCCCGCGCCCAGGGCGTACGAGTACGTGGCGTGGCGAAGTCCAGGCTGGAGCAACTCAAGAGCGACTCGCGGGCCCTGCTCGACCTGGGCCGGCCAGGAAGGCAGGGAGGGCAGCGGCGGCACGGGCTGGACGGCGAGCAGGCTTCCTTGGGGCGGGAGGCTCGAGGGGATGCCGATGGGAGCAGACAGAGCTCTCCCACTGCCGGAAGAGAACCGCGTCACCTCCACCCGCGAGTTGGACTCGGAGTCTGGGTGCTGCACTGCGTACACATAGGAGTAGCCGTCGGGGTAGGAGAACCCCCTGGATGACGCAGAGAGCGCCGGCAGCAGGGCTGGCTGCGGCGTGTCAGCCGGCACGTCGTACACGTACCCCTTGGATGGCGCCAAGGGGTCGTGGCTGGTCCCGGACACGGCCGCCGCGAGTAGCGCCAGCAGCACACACTGTGAGGAAGGCGCAAAGGTTTGCTTTTTAAAGAGCCGAGTTATGCACAGTACCGTGTGGTCCACAGACACAGGATCACACTTTCGTAATGTCACCGCACACAGGCGTGTGCGTGGGTGGCCTATCCGATCAGCGCCGTAAGGCAGCGTCCTCACAATCGGCAAACCCTAGCCGCAAGGCTGCGTGCGCAACAGTGCTCCTCCAAATGATTCCGGGGTCTGTGGGCCGACCTGTATCCCGAGCCCGGGTGTATAAGCGAAGTGAAAAGAATGCGAAATGGCGGTCACTCTTAGCCTGCAATGTGGCGACACGGTAGGATGCGTTCCTCGCACACCAGTCAACGCGGTAGGAGCACTCGCCCCACCGTCCCAACGGCCAAGTAATAAGGTGGAGGAAAACAAAAGCAAAATAATTTCGGATTCACGACCATTTGGGTGCATTTACATGGTCACACCTCACTCCGGACCGATTTAACGGCAGCTAGAAAGAAGGAGCCCACAGGCAGCAAAAACCTCACCATTCTGAACGTTACCGGTGCCATGTCGTCTTGCGTTGACGCCTTCCCGCACTGTGAAGATGACAGCACTGCCACAGTTCTTATACATGCGTGGCTGACCCGCGTAGACAAAGCACCCTCCCCCATTTTGCTTGCGCGTCTTTCAAAGTCGTTTCTATGGCTTCAATGGTACTTTGTTCTCCATGTGATTTAAAATACCTTACTGCACTTTTTAATAGTTTTAAATGAATAGCGAAATATTAAAGAGTGGTTAGTGGGAAGATATTATGCGATGATTTAGTATTTATCCTTATAACCATCACGTAATTACAACGAACAAAGTCGAAGTAATCACTAGGCTTGCTGGGTGACCTTTCTCTTACGCCTGCTATACTGATAGGGTCGAGTCAACTACCACAGCATGCCGGAGTGGTTCTAGTTTGGGTCTTGACAAGTAGTATTGAGTTGACATCGTCGCAAAACGAAAAAAAATATTCTTACGAACTACACACACAAGTCAGCCGGAGTGATAGTCTGTTTTCGAAATATTGTCTCCGAGACATGAGAGTTTTTCTTAGAAAAAGAGGAAAACTTTGAAAAACTCTTATTTCGAGGAAGTGTCCTCGAAAAATGTAGGGATTTCCCTTACTTTTACATGAAATATCCCCAAATTCCGAGGAGTTTTATTCAATTTATGGATCGTATCCTGGTATTAAAACAACTACAAACGGCTGGATACTACGGTACAAATTTAAAACAGAACACGCCCGAGGCTAAAAACAAAACACACCTTTCCAAGGCCCTCACTGACGCGCGCAGAATGGCAGTGAAGAAAGCCAACTAGGTGCTGTCCAGGAAGGCTTCTTCTCTTTTGTTCCTTTCCTTGCATAATGTCTTTGGAACAGATACAACGTTCTCAAGAGTTTTCCACCAAAACCACACTTAATAGTAGACGCCTAAAACTTAAGAAATTAATTAAATCCTCCGCTGGGGTCCAACGTTACTGGATCAAGCAGGTTCTGGCTTAGTAAGGCCAGACAAAGGGTGGGTGGCTCTTGCAGTTGACTTTAAACGTTATTTTAATTGATTCTCAGAGTGGTGAGATATGCTGAGTCAAAGACTTCAAACGTCGTGGGCATGTCAAATTCTAAACGGCATGTGAGGTTAGTCGTGTGCGTACTCGTAGCACGCGCCTAGCCTAGAGCCTTGTGTGCCAGTCCCATCGAAATAACAACTGCAAGCGATACCCAATCTTGATTGGTCCGCAGCGGACACCAAATGACCTGCCCTTCATTGCTGGCCCAATCAGACCGAGCCTTATGCTGACTGCAATGAGAGATGGCATTTAACCAACCCAACGAGCACGCACCCTTAGCAGCGGATTTGTAAGTAATTTCTCTGATTGATCAGTGTAAACAGGTTCACGGCCTCCCATACGAAAATAACCGTTCCTTAGGATAGCTTTAACTCCGTTCAGTGTTGCCGATCCTCTTTCTCATAAGTAAATAAGACTGCATGTGCTCATAGGGCCGAAAAACGAGCAAAATGAACTCTTCAGTGGTCTCCATGCAAATGGGTGAAAGGAGCTACACAACAGGGAAAGATAGCGGGGACACGGTCGTCCGCTCATCAAAGGTTCAACTCCCGCCAGGGGCACAGTTTTTTCGATCTGCTAAACACAGAGCTTAGCTTGGTGGGCGTGGCTAAGTGGCGTCGCGAACTGCGTGCACAAACTTCGGCAGTAAATCTTTCACGGAGCAGCGGGGCAGCGGCCTTGCACCGCAGTCATCACCCACTGGGGATATAGGTAGTGCTGTACTAGTGCGTTTCTTCGCTAAGCAGAACAAATATACATACAAGAGTTGTAAAGAATACAAGAAAATCCATTATAAAAGACGGTTTTCGGTGAGGAAATTTACCGGTTTTTCACCGAAATATCGGTTTACGGTATTTAACCGGTACGGTGCAGTTTACTGGTATGATAAGTTAACCGATATTTAAAAATAAAGCGGTTTCCCAAAAAATTCCGATTTTTTTAGGTAAAAAAATATAGTTATCTAAAAACAAAATAGATTTCATGTAAAAGGAACACAAAAAGCCATAGCAAAGGCAAAGCGATGCTTAGTGAAAAAGTAGAAAAATCACTTTCCTCTAGGGCTGAGGTTCTTCTTTACAGTGAAAACAGATATTAGAATAATTCGCTGAAACCCCCGCTCAACCTGATAGTACGGTAATCACCGAATTTTCGGTGAAATACCGGATTTCGGTTAACCGGTTTTTATGAACAGAACATCGGTTAATCGGTGATGGCCAAAATACCGGTTAAAACCGAAAAACTGGTTCACCGGAACAACCCTATGTCAAAGTACTTGTAGCTATAATTACATTTAAGCTTCTACAAAACGCACAAGAAAACGTTACTCTGCCTCCCAAGTAAAGGTGTGATAGGCACACTGTGAAAAATTACACTGTATTTTTCCAACTACAGCTACAAAAGGCAGACTGCAAACCCTACTTGTAACAAACAATTAACGCGAGAACTGTTAAGTAATGGCATGCGTTATAAAATGATTGCTTATTGCTTTCAGGAAGTGTGCATGTGCTGTGCAACTGCCTCGATTAATTGTTTTTTACGTTAAATTGCCTAAGTAGCTGTCAACTTCAATATGCTCATTTGGAAGTTTTGTAATTTTATAGAACTAGAGCTGTAAACTGGTGGCCGCCCAATAAATGAGTTATGTTCGACACACTAATATCGCGTAACAGGCTTCGCG
>NW_026267143.1:1776559-1796583 GCF_000697945.3 Frankliniella occidentalis | reverse complement strand
AGCCTACTATATACTATGTAGCCTACTATATACTATGTAGCCTACTATATACTATATATTATATTACTTAGAAGTTAATACGGAGATGGGTCCTTACGTCCCCTAAATTTGACATCCTCACCGAAACTACTGAAGACTAATTACTTCATAATGGGAAACGGGACTGAAGATAGTGAGGCTACTTACAAGTTCCATTGATGTCAGATTTTTGTGTTCAAATCGAGTTTTTCGTGATTGTTAGAAAAGGGCTCATACAAACTAAAGAAGATTCTGTTTCGACTCGTAAAGTCGGTTATAGAGGGTACTTCTGCCAATTTTTAATTTTAAGCCTTTTACACAATCTATGCGTTGTCATTTTCGGCTTATCATCTTTCAAAAAATGAACTATAGTGCTTAAATGGGAAGAAAAAACATATTCTTGTTCAAACAACTCTTCTGTTTAGTAGAATTGTAACCAAAAACACGGAAAGGGCCTATGGAAAAATAGGCACCTCGTATATTAAATTGTAATACGTTTACACTGGGAGGAAGGAAGTGGAATAGAAAACAAAAACAGTAGATTTCTTCTTCTGACCCTTTCGTCCAGACAGCTGGTGTTTACATAAGCGGGAACAGAGTCGCTTACCTCAGTGTCAAGGCCAAGGAGGATGAGCAGCGGTCAGAGGGAGAGAGTGTGGCAGAGAGAGGGGGCAGGGTCAGTGGACTCCCGCCACGCAACAACGTCCCGACGCCGCACAACGGCAAAGTGGTACTCAGCGTCGGGGTCAGTGCATGGCGATTCGACCGGGAGCGACGTGGGGCGTGGGCAACAACTAGGCAACGATGACAACCTTAATTTCCGACAATATTTCCTCACCACGATTTCGAGAGGTCAGGTACCTACAACTGCGACTTTAGCACAGCTGCTTGATTCGATTGTAGTGTCAGCCAAAGCTCACCAGAACTTGAAAAAGCACTATTCTGCGCTTGTGAATGCAAAGTTATGCATTGTGAGTGTGCTGGTGCAATGTCAAAGGAAAGAAAAACAAGTGTGTCCGAGATACTTTTGAGCCTTTCTACACAGATTGGTTCAATCTACGCGGATTAACAACCTTTTCGAGCGTTATAGATAAAGCGTCAAAGATGTAAAACTCACCGCTCTGAACGCACTACGCAGTCCTTCGCAGCCTTACCTGCAAATGAAAGAGTTTGTTAACTTTAATAATAACGGCATGCTAAAACAACTTATTGAAATATATGAGTAGGGGATACGAGAGTAACAGTAAAGGGTCGGAAACTCGGCATTCTAGTGTACACACGAGCACAGTCAGAGTACGCAGTACAGCTTAGGTATATAGCGAGTACGCACAGAAGAGAATGCGAGTTGTCGATCCCTCGAATCACACAGTGGCTCGCATTCCTCCCCCCCCCCCCCCCTGTGAGTGTACCACCCCCTACCCAAACGCTACGCCCAGCCTAGTCTCTCTAGCATAGGGTAGGCCTGGGCAGGCCTGTACCGATCAATGTCAACGACTGTTTTATATATGGAACGGCTCCATTAGGCAAAGACGGGTGCAAAGCAAAGACACACACAATCGCGAGCGTGCACGCACACTTATTGGATCTTGAACACACACATCCACACGCACGCATGAAAAGATTCAAACATGTCATCCGTCAGTCAGTGACCCCCACAACAGCTTTTGGACGGTTTTCCCAAGGTGGGCATAATAGTGTAACGGAAGTGATCCGTTCGGACTTGGCCAGGAAAGGTCACATAACATTTGGGTATTTTTGCTGTGAACCAATAAAACCAACCCCGTTGGACTCAGTTATAATATAAGCATGCATATACACGCAGCCTGGCCCATTTTAGAGTGCCAGTGACATTCTGTGGCAGCCCTGAGCTCGATGAGGGCTTGTATTATGCCCTAGGGGTGCGCTAGCTGACCGTATCCGGTTCACCTCTGCAGTGTGTCCGGGGACCGTGGGTGTGGCTGCATTAAAGTCGGAAGCGGTCGGCTCGGCAGGGCGCCCTGCGCGCGCATGCACCGTGCAGGGCCGCTACATTAGGAGGGGATGACGGACGGACCTACAAACCCGGCCTTGACATGAGTGTGGGTGAGACTGACGCGCGGCGGCGCATGGGTGGAAGAGAGAGCGAAAGCAGCTTCAGCAGGGTGCCAGAGCTAAATGCATGTTTTCACACGCAGTCTTACTCTACCGCAGTATCGGATGCAACGGGCACAGGGTACATTTGAGAGGTTATGTACTTAAGAAAGGCTTTTAGTCGAGCGAAGGCCGACGCAATTCAAATCATGAGTGATTTCATGCCGCGTTCACTGGATATTTTCGCCATCGTGCTTGTAAATATTTTCATCAATTTTGTTTTGAATGTTATCTTGTAACCAACAGTAACACGGAGTCCAAGGTTGATCATTACAACGCAGTAACAAATATTTAGAACTGCATAGATGTGTTGCATTTAGTAATAACGTAAACACAGTTTTTCTTAAAGACCAAGCTGCGCTATCGCGTATGAAAACAGTCGTGACAAGGGGTGGATTGAGTGCCTCTAAGCGGTGCATCGATATCTTGAACGTTCGACACGGGTACGACAAATCACCTGAGACGAGCTTCTTGGCCGAATACCCAGTGAGTAATGAGTTTTCTTCAACGTCGATTCGATGGCGATTCGACGTCGAAACAGTCGATAAACGCCATTTTGTCCCCCCACTCCAATCCACATCTTTTTGATATTTTTAAGTTGATTCGACGTTTAATCCACGTTCCCACTTCTCACTGGGAAAGCGGGATACAGTCCAAGCGCTAGCCGGCTCTTACCTTCACGACACGCCACGCACGCGTTCTCATACTCCTATCAATAGGTCAATGATTGACCCAGGCTAGCCACCTTTTTTATCCACCACGGCGAATCTGTGTAAAATATTGTGGTTTGCACGTAGTAACCTTCGCTCGCAAGAAGTGCCCCCGTGACGATGTCTGATTGACTGCCTACCCTGCAGCCAGTCCTAATGAGGGGACAAGCCATTAATACGCTGACTCGTACAAATTAGCTTGCTTTGTCGTGGTCCACCACTGCCGAAGGAGCTTTAGGGCCTTAGATCAGAGCGGGGCGAACTTGTTTTGGGAACAATATCGTACGGGGTCATCTCGTCAGTCAGGAGAGCACCGAAACACAACTTTAGCCAGGCTATATAGAGGGACAGGGCTAGTTCCCAACGCGAGCTTTAAAGATCATATTTTCTAAAAATAACGCCTGTTGCAAATGCAGTACTTCAGTTTAGTCACAGATATAAACAATTATGGTTGGATGGTCGCTAAAGTAGTATCAATAACACTTTTTAAAAGATCAAAGGCTTGAAAACGTGAGGGTGCATAATTCCCTCGTTACTCCTGATATACTTTTACTTACGTCGCCAGAGTCATGCGGATACGACACAATATGCTAATGGTTCTGCACCGGATCTGGACGGAACGGGCACGTGCGTGAAGGCGGCTGCAAGGCGCGAGGAGACTCAGAATCTCAAGGACGCTGACGGGCGCGGGGGTGTGTTAGGTCCAGAGATGAAGCTTACATTAAAGAAAGAAAATTGTCACAGGGTTCGCACAGTTATTTGATTTAATTGCGCTAAAATGTTATCTTTGCTTTACTTTCTGCGTCGCAGCAGTATAAGATTGTTACTATACCAACCAACTACACCTTGTTTCTTGACAAAAGTCCTGAACGATTCAGATAGTGTGACATAACGAAAAATGTTAAAAGAAAATGGATAACAAATTAGCCCAGATGACTCACTACAGTGCAGTTGGTAAATCAGAAATGACCCGGTGAATTAAGTTAAAAAACAAACATAATTTATGAAATACGCATCATTTATGCCATATCCTCTAGCGGCCTGGCCCGTCTTGCCGTTGCCCTCCGGGGGTGTGTGTTCCTAGAGTGTCAAGGCGACACACTGCGGCCCACAGCTCGACATTGCCAACAGGTGCCGCAGGCCTTGGTAATTGTAATAAATCTGCTTGGGACCCAAAGCATGCTTGCTTCTTGTTCCATCATATGCCGTCGTGCATGTCTTTCATTACACGTTAGGATTATGACGAGAACGAAATGCCGATAATATACGAGACCCTTTTAACAAATAACAGCGCAGTGTGAAGGCATCAGAAGGCCCGGGTGGAAGGAACACCACTCTAACTGCAGTTAAATCTGCACTAGACGAACTGAGGAAGCACAAATTGTGCATTAACTATAGTTTAACGGCACAAAACTACGGTTGTCCAAAATAACTGGTACTTTTTCTACAGTTAAACTATAGTTTTGTATAGTCTTACTGTAGTTTGAGTATAGTTCTTCCACTAACAAGGGAAGATTTTCCGGTGATACAATCAGATTTCAAAGCCGCTTGAAAGAGAAGTTGTTTGCAGCCCTAGATAAGGATTGGCACTGGTTTCAGCTGTCCGTAGGGAGGTCATTTCACGCGAATTTCATCAAAAATTTCCCAAATTCATCCTTTTTTCTGCCATCTTTGCATGCACATAACTCCGGAACCGTTTGAGCTACAGCGCCCAGATTTTGCAGGTAATTATCTTTCAGTTAGTTATTTCCATAAAAAATGTTTACACCAAATCAATGGGGGTCACCAAAAGGGGTCTAGGATCGCAACCTCCTCTCGGGACCCGTTTTTGCGATCCTTATCGATTTTGTTCACATTTTCTAAAAGTAAAGAACGTGCTAAGTTATGATTTCCTCCAAAATTTTGAAAAAGTTGATAATCAGGCTTTAAAATTTGGCCAATTTTCAATTAAATTTGCGTAAAACGACCTTCAAACTCCCTACGAGCAGCTAAAACTTATGCAAAACCTAATCTAGGGATGAAAACAACAAGACTTTGAAGCGCCATTGAAATCTGACTGTATCACCGGAAAACCTTCCCTTGTAAGTTTAAACTGGGAATCCTTCCTTCCGAGCAGAGGAGTAGAGAGAGAGAGAGAGAGAGAGAGAGAGAGAGAGAGAGAGAGAGAGAGAGAGAGAAATACGACATCAGCGCCGAGTTCACATTTCGCTCGCACGACGTCGACAGTCAGCCATCATCCTCGCAGATGCGGGGTACGAAGCACGGGATAAGGATGATAAACAAGAGCACCAGAACAAGGAGCCCACCTAATCGAAATAAACAGCCTGGACCACAGACACCCCCCCCCCCCTCACCCCCATTCTTTTTGGTTAGTAATACAATGCCACGTACGTGCCATGTGGACGGGTTGCCTAGTTGCTTCAGCACAGTTCAGGCTGGCATATCGGCATACCGTTCTTTCTTCTGGTTAACTGTACCGGATGCAACTCCTTACGTACACAGTAGTGGTGGTATTTAAGCGTTGAGACTAAGATCTTGAAACGATGACATTCCCTGCAAGCTCTACCAGCAAGTTCGTCAAAAATGGCGGCTAAAAGTCAGTTACATTTGCTTCTGTGGAGTGAAACTACTGCAAAAGATAGAAGTCTGTAGTACTTTTTGAACACCTGCTTAGTATTGCCCTTTGCTACGTTCGGCTATCGACAGGGATGTATTACATAAATACCGAAATAGAACAAAATATTTCTTTTGACAAATTTTATGAATATGAAAGCAGGTCTGCACACAGGGCGTGTGGGGGCGGGGCTTTGCGGCCTGAGGCTCTGATCGAAAACACTTGTTCAGGTGGCAAGGCAGACTGGCCAGGGTCTGGACCGGGCCAGGACCAGAACGAATACAAGGCAGATATGAAGCCGCTTACTTGCGACGATAGCAAACAACAACAAAAAAGAAAGGAAAATACAGACACAGTTGAGTGTTCCGTCACATATTTTTTTGGAGCTACAACTACCCCCCAGAAAATAAATATGACGCTCTAGCGCAAATTGACCTCGACGTCGTCAGCACACATAACGACGACATGATTAGCGGCCGTTGCTTTCAGAGCAAAAAAAACAAGCTTAACGCTTAGTTCGGACACATAATTGGAATGCTGTAGGCCGTTATATGCAGGTCCAGACGTAATGAGTTAGGTGGGAATACGTTTTGTTACATATTAAGCTAGAGCTGCTCGATTGAAGTAGACTGGCAGACCATGGTTATTTAAAAATAAATAAGAGAATTGTCCTTTTTTGTCACCCTTACGTCTACATGGGACGAAAAGGCCACGTAAAGTCTACCATCCAAGTAAAGTACGGTAAGGTGGGCGCACTTAACGACTTGCAGACAAAAAATAAAGGTCTTTGTCTCTTTCTGTGGCAGGAAATAAGACAACATGAAGGCAGGCAACCTGCTCTGATTGTCAACAGGGCCGAGCAGTTTGTGCGGCACCGCAACCTGCGCGAAGCAGCCAGGCCCACCATGCAGACAAATTGTTAGCGACAACTCGTGACAGTTTATGGGAGGCCGAGAGTTGTCCGGCGGTGGGCCGGCCAGGGGCCGCGATAACTGGAGGGAGATGAGGATGCCGACGCGACAACTGGCCGCGCAAACTTACAATACGGCTTAACGCAATTGTGTCGATTAAACACAAAGACGTACTCTGCCTACACTCAGAAAACGCATACCTCGAACTAAAAGACATGCGTTCAAAAAATATTACATAGTAGATTTTAGGCGTGTGCCAAAACACTAAAAGGTTATGAACATTTTTATTCACAGCTTACTGAGTTCTGTGTACGTCAGAGCTGAGAAACGGACACATTCGGTTTCGTCTGCGCGCTCGAACAAGCAGATGGACCGATCGCCTATGCATAGCAATGGTGGGACCGTATTGGACCGGATCCGGAACCGGGCCGCACTAGTGCAGTACCGAAATATCGTTTCCGGATGGGTCCGCTTTTCACCTCTGGTGTACGTGTTCCACTGGACACATTTTTTAATACGCCAGTATGAATAAATTCACTAGGTACTGTTTTTTTTTTTTTTTTTCATGGAAGGTGGCTTACACTTAAATCTCAAGATTGTTCGTTCGTTAACAAGCAGTTCTCGTAAAAAATGAAACAGGGGAAAAATTTAAGTTGAGTTGCATGCTGACCCAATAGCTCCTAAAATGTTATGTACGAGTCGGTACTTTGCCCACACCTGTCGCTATCGCACACTACGGGTCGCGTCGAGCACACTACGGGTCGCGTCGAGTAGGAAGGCCTCCGGTCCAAGCACGCCCAGCGGGGCGGGGCCACCACCAGCCAGATCGGTGCCAAAGGAAACGGTTCAGCGAGCCCGTTCTGGAGTGCAAAACTGAGACCGAGCTATCAATCAAACAAGTCAAGTATCGATTGGCAGAGGATTGCCACAAAGACCCACACCACAGTGAAACAAAACTTAATGCTGCCTAGAAGGCGACGCATTCACGTGATATTATATTTTACTTGTATCGCTGTTTTCTTTAAATGGGTTTGGTTAGCTTCTTTCAAAACACCTACAAAAGTTCGAATAATCTATGCTCTTAATGCACAGTGCTAGTATTCCACGTAGTTGTAAACAATGGTTGGCAATCAAGCTGGTTAAATATTATAACGCGCATTTACGAATAATTTTCCGTTTTTTCCACCCACACTCTTTGTCATTTTCAAGTAACAAATACATTCGTAAAAAATCGACTAGTTTGCAACTCGGCAGACCACTGTCTGGCTGGACTGCGGCACCTCTGGCGTATGACTTCTGGCGTGACGTATCATCAGCGAGAGCTAACTAGCGAGTCAACTCGCCAGGCCAGCGACGCCCTGGGTATGGTACAACACGAAGATGTTGTTTTTTTGAAAACGGTTTGGCTGTATTGTATCCAAAATATGGCGCACGGTTCTGTATTGTGACAAACCGTACACAAAATACTGTAGCATCTGCAGTAGTTGGGTACGGTATTGTTAACAGTGCATTGAGAGCCCCGCCATCCAGCAGTATAAAAACTATCCGTTTTCGAGGCACCCCAGAAGCCAAGTTTGGCGGCTTTTAGAGAGAACAGGATGCAAGATATCGAAAATATTTCTTCAAATGTAGATACCAGAAGGTGTAACCTTTCCAGCGAACCTCGGAAGCAATATTCTTGATACCCGTTTTCGATTTAGGGGCTTTATTAGTAGAAAACAGCAAAAAGTCCGTATTTTGGGCGCTAGTCCGTATTTAGGGCACTTGACTGTACTAAAATGTGTTTAACATCAAGGTTAAACACTTAGAAATGTGCAACTCTGGGGTTCGCTATTAAGGTTTGGACAACTTAAAATTGTTCAAATATACTGCTAAACACTTGTAAGTAATCAAATTTCTCGTCTAACACCTAAGTGTGTATGCATCATAGTGTTGAACACAACCACGTGCATACAAGTTGCACACGTTATTTATCAGTGTTTTCTGTCTCACACTTCCCCAGCCCATGCTAGGAAGAGACGAGGACGGACCATGTCTAACCTTGAAAAGACCAAAACGCACCCCACATCAGGTACGATGTCCAATCTGACCAGCCAGTGTCTTGTTCTCCCATGTCCCTGCACACCTCACCACGCCCCGCCACGCCCCGCCACGCCCCGCCACGCCCCGCCACGCCCCGCCACGCCCCAGGGCAGCCCTGGACAATGTAAACACATACAGCTTCGTGACACGGAAACAAAATAAAGACTCTACCATCGTGACTGCGGACGGGCAGAAGGGCAGCGTCAGGCGCACTTTTGATATTGGCAAATCGCGCACACACGAGCATATTTTTCACATTATAAGACCGAGGAAAGCTCTTTGATGGGGCTGATAGGGCTGAGTGCTCAGACGTAGGAGAGCGCTGCCCAGGATGGAGAGAGGTCTCCACATGTCACCGACATTAATGTTTGATAATGATATGGTCAACGTATTTTAAGCTTCGTTCATGGTACCATATCGGCACATTCCACCGCTATAAGAATGACCAAAGTAATTGAATTGATTGTCTGTTTCTTATAAGACGAAAAGCACTAGTGCTGCTCAGCTGAGCAGAAAATACAGACGAGAAGAGGCCGCGTCATTTCCTCACGTTAAAAACGCTCGTCGTAGATATGAGCCCAGATTGACGAGGTCCTGCGTCCTGCGTATCGCTCGCTAGCTGTTTACGATCGGCACCATCGCTACCCCACAGGTACAGGACATCGTGCGCGCTCACAGCCACAGCATCACCGCCGCTGCTACCGGATGGTATGCCTAGTCTCGACTAGTCTCTATTTAAACGGAAATCCTTGCCTTCAATTGGAGACAGCCACTACTAAAAAGAAGACATAATGTGCATAGGAGACTGTGCGACCGAAAATAATGCGTAGGGCAGTTTTTCAGAAAGCGCGTGAAATAAGGTTTCGGAGGACGTCCGGCCGGCTCTGACTTTACATGGACCAAAGTATACGTATCGGGCTTTCGGGATGAACTGAGCTCAGGTCGATACAGTTCCTTCATGACCAGTAGGACATATATCCTTCCAAAACAACACACTGTAAACTGCTTGACGTCATAAGACGCCAACCAGTTTTCGATGCTTACTGTATTTTAATATCGATAATCATTTTTCATTTGTCTAAATATTTTTTTGAAGCTCCCAGCTTTAAATCCCTTAGGGAAAATAACTATGGATTTAGTTTTCCGGATGGAAATTTTCCATTCAGGATTTTACCATTTCCCAGTGAGGAATTGAAACAACTTTTCTATCTGGATTTTCATTTTCCATACTTTCCGTTTTCCATACTTTTAATTTCCATAGAAAATAAAATCCCAGATCACTCTGGAATCCGTACGGAGTGTGAAGCACAACCAGCACCAAGTGCCACATATCGTAAATAACAACGTGCCTATTTGAAATTTCGCTAAAAACAAAGAATATGGTGTTATTTTTGCAATCCGGCCATTCGTTTAGAAGATACAGCAGAGTTGAAAAACTAAGTTTTTCTTTTTTCACGATAATATAATGGCAACAATACACTCTTCTAGGAACTTCAATTAGATTACCTCTGTCACACTTTTAAAAAAAGTTTTAGATGTATCTGAATTTCCATTATAGAAATTTTAGAAAATCCAGTATGGGAAAAATATTCTTTAAGGAAATAAAATCCACTAGATATTTCCAGACGTAATCCATAAAATGAAAAGTCAAGATTTTTTTCCCGAGAGGAAAACGACGCGTCCTAAGAACAAAGTCTGATCTGTTTGCGCGCCCGTCAACAAAGTCCGATCTGTTTGCGCGCCCGTCAACAAAGTCCGATCTTTTCGCGCGCCCGTCAACAAAGTCCGATCTGTTCGCGCGCCCGTCAACAAAGTCCGATCTGTTTTTGGCCGCGCTCGGGAGGCGGACGTTTGGAGCTTTTTGACAATTCTGTTTCTGTATCTTTGCTTAACATTTTCGGTCTTAGCTATTCTTCAATCTGTTAGGATCACATAGCAGTCATTACTTTTTCTATACTGTCAATATTAGTGAAGATAGAAATAAACTAAACCAGCGATGCAGAGCGCGGCCAAAAGCAGATCGGACTTTGTTGACGGGCGCGCGAACAGATCGGACTTTGTTGACGGGCGCGCGAAAAGATCGGACTTTGTTGACGGGCGCGCAAACAGATCAGACTTTGTTCTTAGGACGCGTCGAAAACGTATTTTCCTTAAAGAAAGTCAAAAATCCAGAGTGACACTGAAATTTCTATCGGGAAACTTACATCCTGATACGTTTTCTTTAAGCTTTAAAGCTTTAATAAAATGCCAAAAATAAGGAAAAACTATTATGGAAACAACATTATGTTGTATGGCAGAAGCTGGCATAGACGACGGAGGGTTAAACTTTGTGGGGGGTTCAGACATGAGGTTGTAGGTGTGAGCTGGTCCAGCCGGTCGGCCTGTGGTCCCAAAGCGCTGCGCAGCGTAGCAGCAGATTGTCGTTAATTGCAGGTGGTGTGGTGCACGTTGCACCCTGCAGAAATGCACTCGCAAGGTCGCCAAAAAGAATTCTCAAACTGGGAATAACGGTGGGTTGGAAAAAATGCAAAAAAATGCAAAAAGCGAATAAATCTATTTCGGGATCTTTATTGGAATCCAAACAATTCGAGGGGTCCCCCACTTCCAAAATAAGTGTACAACGAGATGGCGAGTTTGCGAGTTTTCGCGAGTTTGACGTGAGTTCGACGCGAGTTGGGCGTGGGCAAGTGTACAACGAATCGTCTAGTGCAGGACCCATCGACACAATTAGCCTAGTCTTTCGACTCGTATCGCATAGTTCACGGAGTTCGATACTGTCACTTTAGAAAAGATAACTGTGTGAGTTTCAGAGCTCGCGACAGAACTGCGTTAGTCTCAGAAAGAGAGGCAAAAGGCTGAGCTGCGCGTGCCTTTCGAAACGCGCAACTGAACTTGCGTGCTTTAAGTCCAAACCTTTGAATTCTTTCTATAAAAGGAATCGAAACTAATAATATGAATCCAAATGACGAATAACGCCTTTCTCCGCGCCAAATAAAATAAAAAAAGAGAAGCGTTAATTACTTTTGTTAAGTGCGTTCCACCGATCCAGCAATGTTCCAACCTTAGTAAGTTGTGACAGGCTGGACCCAAATGTAATGCCCCCGTCCCTACTATCATCCTCCATTTGAACACGATACCAGCGGTGCAAAATGAATGTCAACTACGCTGGTCCGCAGCGGCTCGCGTTGCTCCTCAACAAGGAGACCTAGTTATTTGTGGAAGTAGGGTGAGTTATAGCCCAGGCCTGCACGCTGTCTATTTATCAATAAAGACAAGCCCGCAGGCAAACTGCAAACTTTTCAACACATTCCGACAAAAGATACTTTTGAAGTGATTCCTGCCTGCATTGTCAGATTACTACTAATGATAACAGGAATCACTTGAAAGGTTTCTTTTGGCCCCCTTTTTTTTTGTATTTCGATCCCGCGCTATCGGGTTTTTGTGCTCGTGGATTAGCAAAAGTCAGATAATGGCCAAGAAGTATTGTATGCCAGCATTGCAAAAACCCGATCATAGTCATAGGCTCTCTACAGCAGTGAACGCTCTACATATCTGCAAACCAGCTCCTGCTTAAAAATAATCGATCTGGTTCCGTATGGATCGCGTGGTGGTGGGGGCGTCTAGACCGGGCCAGAGGGAGAGGGGCGGGGGTGGGGGGCAGTGCAAGGCGCCTCCCGCCCCCAGGAGGGGAGGCAAAGCGGGGCCGGGAGGGGCCTGTGACAGTCCGGCTGTATATAAGCCTTGGTCAGCGCACGTCCAATGTCCAGTTCGAACACAAAGTGCGCGCGCGAGTTGTGAGTGTGTGTGTGTGTGTTGTGTGATTGTGTGTGTGAAATTTTTTTCTGAAGCACCCCCAAAAAATCGAAGATGGCTTTCAAGGTAAGCCTTCGAATGATACTAGCCGGAAGCAGGAAAGGGGTCCTGTCCTGTACAAAGTGTGAGAAGTGACAAGTGAAGTGTCAAGTGTACATCCGTGAACCTCTTGGACTATACGCATTGCAATCAATTCATCAGAGCATCTGGCCGATCGGTTTTCACAGCCGCCCCGAAATTACATAGGTGAAATAGGGGGTGAAATTTAACATCGTAATGTCCAAACAAAATATGTCTATCCAAAAGATATCATTTAAGACCTCATACGTAAATGTACTTCTTAGAACGTCAAAAAGATGTAGATAAAATTCGTTGTTCTCTCAACAAACGTAAAACAGATTCAAAATCGTAGGCCAATTTCACGATTTGTGAACGGATATAAATGTGTAGTCCACACATTACGAAGAGGCATGTGTGTACGAGGATAAGCACTTTTATTTTCTATTGAGTAGGAAGCAAAGATGTAATTGTAAACGTAAGGTGTCTCGTTAAAGCGTGGTGTGTGTACTCACTAAACCCTTTAACAATGTGTGAATTTAAGGAAGCCCTAGTTATGCATGGTTACAGTTGTTCATAACTATGGCTCGCCAAAATTCTGCCAGCATTGTGCAAATGCACAGCATAATGAAGTAGCGTTTCGGGTGTATGATATGATAAGAGATACTCTTTTCATGCTTTGCAGCCCCACACCTCACCACATTAGAAATTACCAAAATAAAAAAGAAGTAGGAGCCTGAGTAAAAAATAAGAATTGAGTTCTCCTGTAACATTTTACGGAGGCAGCGAACGCCACCCCGTGATATAGAGCAAGTTGAGCCGGTCAGGTCGTTACCGACGCAGGCTCTGCTGACCGTGCTGCTCACGACCTGACCATAACACAAGACAGCGTGGTGCGCGCCACTGCACACCAAGCCATTCTATAACGTACGCATTTCTGTATGAAGTCACATCGAGTACCCCAGGTTCAGCATTTAACTTTGTGAGGACCCGAATATTGCCATTTTAGTCAAATTCCCCCAAGTGTTGTCTTCAGGAACGTAAGTTCAAGTACCGAGTAAGTTTTTGTTTTAAAACGAATTCTAACTAGTTGGTACACGGAAAAAAGAGCTAGGTAAAATAGCTAATGCATTCGCTAATGTGGCCTTAGATCACTATGAGCGCACTTATCTAATTCTTAGCGAAGAGCTCTAGCATATTAGCTTTCACAGCTAGTTGCTTTATTTTTTAGACAACTATCATTGCCAATTGAGCTAGCTAGGCGATCTAATATTCTAATCCAAGGCCATATTAGCTAATTCCTTTTTTTCGTGTATATAAAATTCATCACGTCAAAGAAGCGACTAGTTTGCAAATCATCATACAGTATTTTCATTCAGTTCCGAATACGATGGATGTGGGGTTTGTAACTGAAACCTAGAGTCAGCGGCACCTCCAAGACGACGGCTAAAGCGGTAAAAATTAAAAAAATGTGCTTAGATTCTCTCGGTTTTTAAAATTTAAGGACTCAATACGTCCAGGTGAATGAGCACTCGCCCCCTAAGGCCCGGAGGCCTGGTCCTTACATGGCAACAGCAGCTGAGCCACTGCCCACCCAGGGGCGGAGCGGGCGGAGCGGGCGAGGCGGGCGAGGCGGGCGAGGCGGGCAGAGGGGGCAAAGCGGGTGGAGCGGGCCAGCTTGGCCAGGCCAATGTCAAGTCCGACAGCCCTTCCAAGGTCCACGACGTCAAATGGAAATCCGATCGACAGCCAGCATAGCACATTTGATCAATGAAAATCACACCCGCGCAGTCGCTTTCACCCCCCCCCCCTCCTCCTTTCCTGTAAAAAAAATTGTTTTGATTGGCTGAGCGATAGCGAAGCCTCTTACTCCAGTGACGATCAAAAAGTTTCGCGTTGTGATCACGATGACTCGAAAACAGATAGAGCTACCTACATTTTTTGTGGAACTTTGTATCATAAAAACAAGAACTGTATTGATTTTGAGCCCTCTAACGTAAAAATTATCCAAGAACGGGCTTTTTAAAAAAACACTTGGAAAATATTGCTGATTTCTGAGTATATATAACCGTTTAGGCGCCAGAGGAAGTTTTCGACACGGAAATGGCCCCGAAACATTTAAATATTATCTTTTTTCTCGGATATTTGATGGTCTCATGGTCTTCGCTGGGGTAACTCGCCAAAATAAAGCCCTGGAGAGAAAAATATCTGACTTTTCAGGCCGAAGGCGTCTTTACACTCTTCAGTTTGAGCGACTCGGGTGGCAGGCCTAGATAGATGTATGCCAGGCGCGTCGCCACGTAACAGTGTTTCGTGAGATATCACGAAGCCTGTTACGCGATACGTCGTCTGACGTACATCTACCTAGTATAGAAAGGACCAATCACTGCAGCTGGCTCAATGTCGTAAGAAGTGGGGTATTGCTGTCGTATATTCACGAATACTTACTTAAATTGACGACTACGCTCGTAAATGAGATGTTATGAGGACAACTTTAACAGATACGAACGGAGCACCTTTTTAAAAGAACAATGTCATTTCCTTGTTGCAGCACGCGTGCGTCCTCTTCCTGGCCGTAGCAGCTGTGAACGCGGGCGTCATTGGTTACGGTGCCGCCCCCGCCGCAGTTGTCAAGACGGTTGCCGCCGCCCCAGAGCCCTACGACCCCCACCCTGAGTACTCATACAACTACGGCGTCCACGACGGCCACACTGGAGACATCAAGGACGCCCAAGAGACGCGATCTGGTGACCATGTGGTGGGCCAGTACTCCCTCGTCGAGCCCGACGGCACCAAGCGTATCGTCGACTACACTGCTGATGACGTCAATGGCTTCAACGCGGTTGTCCGCAAGGAAGGTGTCGCAGTCCACGCTGCACCGGTTGTAAAGACCGCGATTGCCGCCCCTGCTGTCTCCTACGCCCCCGCCCCCGCCGTGTCCTACGCTGCTGCCCCCGCCGTGTCCTACGCTGCTGCGCCCGCAGTCGTTAAGTCCTACGCCGCTGCCCCTGCCGTGTCCTACGCCGCCGCCCCCACCGTGTCCTACGCTGCTGCGCCCGCCGTTGTTAAGTCCTACGCGGCCGCCCCTGCCTTGTCATACGCCGCTGCCCCCGCCGTGTCCTACGCCACTGCCCCCGCAGTCGTTAAGTCCTACGCCGCTGCACCCGCACTGTCGTACGCCGCCGCCCCCGCCTTGTCCTACGCTGCTGCACCAGCCGTCAGCTACGCCGCCCCTGCGGTGGTTAAGACCGCCGTTGCCGCCCCCGCATCCGCGTCCTCCGCGGCCCCCGCCGTTTCCTCCTCGTACATAAGCCAGGCCAGCTCCATCGGCTACGCCAAGGCTATCGCCCCCTCTGTGAGCTACGCTGCCGCCCCAGCCGTGAGCTACGCCGCTGCCCCCGCTGTGAGCTTCGGCGCGCCTGCGGTCAGCTACGGCGCATCTTCCGCCCTTTCTTATGGCGCGGCTCTGGCTGACCCCAACTGCCGCTACGGCCACGGCGCCGCCTTGTACTAAGTGTCAACCGGATCGACCCCAGGCACGAGCACCCCGCTGTACATAGAGAAGGCTGAACGATGCCACCGCTACGACCTGGGAAGGAACCTTGAAAAATGAAACTTGAAAAAAAAAATCATGTCATTTCATTATCTGTCGCAGAATGATCTTCACCAACACACATCAACCATCGCACCGCGTTATCATATTGCTAACGCCCTAGGGCCCATATTTGTCAGAATACTGTATTTATTTATTTATTCTGTCACGTAATTTATCAGGGTAAAATAAAAAAGTATAAAACAATGCGTCAATTTATCTTTTTCCCCTTTTTAAAAATATTTTCCCACAGTCCCTCTTATTGTACTGCAATCAAAAGCAGTAATTTTAACAAGTCGTCTTTAACGCTGCGTTCTATGATCTTAACGCAGCACAGCCGCATATTCAGCAAGTCTGGATATGCAGCGTGTCGGGTTTTCCTTGCCCCTTGGATCGTAACACAGTCGGAGCAAGCCGGCGGGGCAGCAGGTGTTGACTACGAAACCAGTTTCCAAGCAGAGCACGGTCAGCCGAGGAATCACTTTAAGGATTCAAGTTCAAAGTCTAAACATATAATAGCAAAGCTGCTCAAAAGTAAAAATTGCAACTAGAACAAATGACAAAGGAAAACTGCTTCCGTACGAAGAAAATTGTTGAAAATTATAAAGAGCAAATTATAAAGAGCACGAGCACAGAAAAAGAACAAGAAACTTACACTACATCGGTTAAGAATAAACGACAGCGTCTCAAAACAAAATCCAGCTGTGAACTGTCTTCTTTGTTTGAAAGCCACGAAAGATCTCTTGTCTCGGGACCGACACAGTGAGCTTCAATATTGAACATATTTAGTGCAGTACGACATGTGGTTACGCGCTTTAGTGTATTTTTTTTTTTTTTTCAAAAACCGAGGTTGCACAGCCGCAAGAAGTAGCAAGACGGAAATGCAATGACAATCGGCCTGAGGCACGAGCGTGCCGCTCTCACCCGCACACGCGGCTTATCAAAGTAAAACAAACGATCCGAATATCCGGTTATAGAAAGAAATTTATCCCGCATGAATAGTAGGCGTATCCATTTCCGACGGTACAAAATTCATAGTGATGCACAGACACAAAGGACAAAAAAAGGAGCCAACCCCAATTTAAAGATTATTGTTAGCACGACAGCAAGGTTGTTACGAGCGAGGCTGAGCGCGGGAGGAGCCGGTTCTGCAGATGCGAATTCCAGAGTCGCAATTGAAACTGGGGCGAAATGTTCGTGATGTAATTCACAAACGAATCTTCTCAATGCGTAGGCGCGCGCATGTATAGACTGTAAAACAAACACCATCTACACATAAGGAACAGCATGCCTGCAGGCACGCACGAGCAAATGTGTGCTTAGCCTCCCCGGATGAAAATGGTGTGCACACAATGTTTTTTAAAAATATAAAAATTATCAAATTTTGAAAAAAAGATCCTAACCGTTGTAACAATATAAAAGGAAATTTATGACTGTTTATTATATTTGGTAAAAATTTGTACAGAGGTAAATACCTCTGTATCGCAAAAAATTGTCAGATCAAAGCAAATAAAAAAAAAGGGTTGTGACGGCTGTCACCGAGGAGGTACCGTAGGCTCAACCTCTTAGCAGACGCGGCTAGGATCTTGAGCACTAGCTTTATAATTCTGGTACAACTCACAGCAGTTGGGCAGTTCACACACACGTGACCGTAGTCTTTTCCCCATACATGGCATACACCTCAAGCCTGGGTCAGCCCTCGATCCACTGGGAAAAATACCCTCGTAAACTCGTTGTAATTTTTATTTTCAAAATATGGTGTGCATTTAAAGAAGTCCCATTCTTGCTTGGCGGTCAACTCCAAGTTCATTAGACGTGCTTGCAAATTTACAATTCTGAATTCTAATTTTCCGACATATCCTTGCAAATTTTCTCGTAAAAATACAAGAAAAGCGTACGCGGCGCTAAGGTTGGGTGTACCCAGTACTACGTCACTCATCAAAACAAACAGAGTAGGGAGCAGTGGACGAGCCGACGCGCCACCTGGTGGAGTCCTAGTGAACACTCAAACGACCTTGCAGCGAGGCGCGCCCTGGCCGTGTTTCTTCCGTCAGGCCACAGAGAGCGGCACTAGATAGTCTGCCACGAGTTCTATGGACAAAAGGGTCACACAAGAATGCAACTATAATGGCATTTGTTGACACATACGTGAATGATACTCTTATTGTGTACTTAGGATGGGTGATGAGATTCCGTCTTTTATATGCTTACACTGCGCCGGATACAGGTGTGCGGGCAGGCTTGCCTGCAGTCACTTGCTATGGTGTTTTGCGGCCCCGTGCAAGTAAGCCCCCCGTCCGCACGCAAGAATCCGGCACAAAATAAGCAGAAAAATTGGGGCGCGAATCAGCCAATAAGTCTTCTTTTCGGAGTCAATTTTAATAAAATGGATTAGAAGCTCCCAGAGAGAATTCTTTTTTGAAAAAGTCGTGAAATTGACGTGGTGTCGTAACGTGGAAAATAAGTGAGCAAATCACGTGTTATCCACGTGAATTTGACTATCTAATCCACGATCTAACGACGTGGTGATCACGTGATGACGTGACGTTGACGTAAATGTCTCCATGGAATGGATAAATGTACTACACGCAGATCTGAATCTCAATGCATCACTACAGAAATAGATAGGTAGAGGGTTACAAGACATAGAAAAAAATCAGTTTTTAGTAGAATGTGCGGAACGCAACTAAAAAATATGTTGTGTCGTGGGGTGATATTTTAAAGGTGTTTTGTCTAGAGCAACACTGTCTGAGTGGACTTCCATGCAGGTGACCGCGTGTGATTTCTCATTGAAAAATTATTATAGTAACAGTTTCATGCGAGGTGTTTTAGCAACTACTACCGAGACCAACTAGTACGGGAACTTAATAAAGGGTTTCGAGGCAATCGATGTGGAGTAGGGTTTAACAAGGAGTCGTCGTGTACACTCTAAATGTTAAACTAGCAACAGAACGTTTGTCCATAGCCGCAGACAAGAGATCTATGGACAAAAACGTGTCATTTTAAAGACAAATTGTGTCATTAGAAGGGACAAAATGTTAATTGTACCCTCCTTGGAAACAGATTTGTTGGGGAAAGGGGGACGGATTTAAACGTACACTCGCTGGGACAAATGTCTTAAGACATTTACAATTGTACACGAAACAGGACACAAGTTTGTCCATAAGGATAGAACAAAATTGAAATTTGTCCCCTCTAACGGAACAATTTTGTAACTTGTAAATCCGTTCCCTCGTCATGGACAAAATTGTTCTTTTACATTTAGAGTGTATATGTTTACAACGCGCGAACTTTGAAACACGTTGATTCGACGTGAGATCCACGCTTCATTGTCACTAGAACACGGCGTTCAGAACAATAAAAATCCAATTTAGTGAGAAGTATAGGTGCAAATATTGTTTCTGATGATTTTATGTACCATTTTTTAGATACATAAAAAGCGGCGGACAACTGTTAGATGTATCTACAACCACGAAAATTCCACGAAACCACGTTCAATCCACGTCTTTTACACCATCTGTTTCTTTCTGGAGAACTACACCCCATTATCTGCATTCATCAAAGGGTCGTAACTGAACAAATTACTTGGAGTCGCTTCGAATGTTGGCGCGAAAACATCAGCAATGTCGCGACACGTAGGAAACAATTACAATTTTGTAACGTTTGAACACTTAAAACACGTTAAAGTTTACATGCTAGTCATGTCACACACATGAGGCTCTGTGACAACTACATCACAAACTCTTCTGTTTTAGACATGTATGTACTTTCTACAACTGTAGACTCATTAATGAGTCACACACGTTTCTGTGCACACAGGAAACGTTCAGGCCATACACTCAGATGTTTTTCGATGTAATTCGAAAGAAAAGTACTATCAGCAGGGAGTAAGAAGTAGCCACTAAAGCACCCCTTCCTTGCTCTTGCAGTGAGGGCAACACCCACTGTCACAAAAATGAGGCCAGCTGCCCCTGCCAAATCCTGCTAACAAGGCCAGGAAGGAGAGGAGGAGGGAGGGGGAGGGGGAGTCTAGTGAAATGGAAACAAACCCGACAGTTACTTATTTACACCCACCCACTCTGACCCAAAACGGAGCA
>NW_026267143.1:1770908-1776279 GCF_000697945.3 Frankliniella occidentalis | reverse complement strand
GAGAGGGGGATGGAAATGGTAATACTGCAAATGACAATCACCACGCCTTGGTCGCTCGAAAGTTGTGTGTCAGCAGGCGACCTGTTGGAACACACTGACACTAGGGACGTCATATCCGTAAGGAAGAACCCTTTTCAGCCACTGTTCCGATAGAACAGATAAATCAAAACTACACCGCAAAGAAGGGACGGAAACGACACACCAGCCAGCGAGCGACACGTCCACGTTCAATAGCTACCATTGACTCGTATTTGGGAAGTTTGAGCATATTTACTGCAATTTACGAGAACTAACTACTGCATAAGGTTGGGTTTAATTTGAGAGAAATATATTATTGTATAGCAAATGAAAACAAACGGGCGATATCTGCTAGACGTACACTATCAACCAATATGACGTCACACTTTAACGACAGTGACACGCGTCATATTAGTTGGAATACTGTCTTTAAATAGGTGACTTGCAGCGACACCTTTGCTCCGCGTAGGAAGCAGCTGTGCGCTAAGTGTGCGCTGTGCAGGGCAGATCTTATCACATTGTGCCCTTAAACCGGCCCGCGCTTAACGAGGTAGCCAACCGTCTAGTTCGTTTACGGACGGCGAATTGCAGAGAGCGTATTCCTACTATTGCACGCTGGGGTGTGTGTAACATTTAAAGGAGGGTGAAACGCAGACCAACCGCTCACCACTACAAAGCGGACAGTTTGGGGCAGGCCAGGCCGTGACAAGCAAGGTGGACGCGTTGTCCTGAGATGTACGCACTCCACGTCACCACTCCCCACCCCGAAACCACTCCCCGGTCCTAGCCACAGTAAAGGGAACGAAGTAAATAATTAAAGAAAAAAAAATGCAACAAAAAATACGTCACTATTTTTCTGCTACGTCTCCCGAAAGGTAGAATGTTGCTTAACTAATTTTTATTACACAGGGGGTCTAAAGCTAAACTTTTACTGTAATGTTGTAAAACAAAACGACAGTATTATTGATGCATTTTAACAGGCTAAACATTTCAAGTGCAAGTCAGGTTTAAAGTCATGGTCGCACTCATATTGCATCATATAGACGCGTTGAGAGGTTTCCAGGTTGAAAACAGGTCCAAAAATCAGATGCACTGGCGTTATGTACCCGCCGCCCTAAAAAGGTCTTGATTCCCCTTTTTCCAACTTTAAAATGACTGCAGGATGGCCAGGACAACTTTGCCAACGCGTGTGCAGGCGTTCCCATACCCCGCCCTACCCCAAGCCTCCCCGCCCCGCTCCACCAAAAACGAACGCCAAGATCCCCGATGAGTCCACGACCTGCCCCACCACGCCCATCCCGAAACCAAACGTGTCTGTATGTATATATATACTGAACGGACACTCGGCACAGTCACACTCAACAGTCAGGCAGCACAGGAGCAGCATCATGGCATTCAAGGTAGGGAGCGAATGCGAATGTCTCACAGGAGGTTTTTACAAAATTACGGAAGCTATTGCTGCCAAACATTTTAACTTCATTCTAAATTTTAATGTGCAATTACTATGTAAAAAAGCTATTCAGATCAGTGCAAATTTAAGGTTATATTTCTAACATTATCCTGAACGATTTGAAAGGAAACAATCTGAGAATTTGAACAAATATGAAAAATATTGTGTAATTTTACTCGTTTATGAAAATCAAGATAGCAGTGTATTGTATAAAGTTACTAAGCAGCACCGCCAAAAGGCTACTAATCATTTACTTTGGTTTGCCTATTGTTTGCAGTTCGTCATCCTCGCCGCCTTCGTGGCCGTCGCCCAGGCTGGTCTCCTGCCCGCCGCCCCCCTGGCCTACTCTGCCCCTATCGCCAAGGCCGTGGCTGTGGACACCGACTTTGACCCCAACCCTAGCTACAGTTACGCCTACGACATCCAGGATGGTCTGACTGGCGACTCCAAGAACCAGCAGGAGACCCGCCAGGGTGACGTCGTCCAGGGCCAGTACTCCCTCAACGACGCTGACGGCACCCGCCGCATCGTCGACTACACCGCCGACCCCGTCAACGGTTTCAACGCCGTCGTCCGCAAGGAGCCCCTGACTGTCGCCGCCCCAGTCGTCAAGGCCATTGCTCCCGCCCCTGTCGCATACGCCGCGCCCATCGCTAAGACCATCGCCCCAGCTTACCAGACCTACGCTGCCCCTATCGCCCACGCTGCTCCCCTTGCCTACTCCGCCTCTCTGAACTACGCCGCCCCCATCGCCAAGGTCGCTGCTCCGTTGGCGTACTCTGCTCCTCTGAACTACGCCAAGGCCATCGCCCCCGCCTACCAGACCTACTCCGCCCCCATCGCCCACGCTGCTCCCCTCGCCTACTCTGCCCCTATCGCTCACGGCATTGCCGCCCACACCTCTTTCTCCACCCCTTACGCAGCGTATGCTTACTAGGCTGCACACTGGCTGTTTGTTGTGTTTTTTTTCTCGTAATAAAAAAGATAAATAACTGATTTCTTTGTATCATGTGACTTTTTCCTGATTTATTGCAAGAATTCGGTCCGCATCGATATGATTCTTTTAACTCTTTGAGAATAATGGCTGTCTATAGTTCGGAAAAAAGACGGAGAGTAATGAGTCACTTGCAATACAGTGGGGTTATTATGGCCGACGTACTCTGCTCCTATACTTGCACCAGGCTATAGTAATACACTGGTTAAAAATTATTTTAGTTTGGCACGTTAGTTGGTGTATAGGTTTAAATTAGCAAAGTTTAGAATTACTGAGGAGTCTTCTAAGAGGGTAGGGGTAGGATCCTCCACTAGCCAACTCGTCGAACACTTGCCCACACCAATATCACGTCCATTACGCCATAACTCGCAAAAACTCGCAAAAACTCGCAAAACCTCGCGAAAATTCGCACAAACATCGCGCGAAACTCTAAAAATATGATGAAGCTGGATAGCTGACCCTGATGTTGAACTCTTCTAAGTGTTCAATTTTTAACACTATTCAAAAATCCAGTCAAACACTTAAAAGTGTGCAACATAGTATTGAGAACTTGCATGTGCACAGTGGAACACTTTATCAGTATAACAAATAAAGCATTAAGGTCTGACTGTGAAGTAGACCATACGTCAATTGGTGTGCAAACGTTCGTCACATCCGAAACGTATAGCAGCTGCACACCAGCTTGTCCCTCTTCTATGCTATCATTGAACTGTGTATTTTCAAATGTGCAAAATTTCAATGTTAAGGTGGCAGACCTGTGAAATGTAAGGGTTTGAAAGAATCGTCACTTCACAAAAACGACACGCCGCATCGATTTAGGATTAATGATGTATTAAGAGCATAGACGGACGCTAATTTTGCCCTTGGTGCCAGTACGCACTCTCTCCAGGAACATGCCGATCTTCGCGTTCAATTGGAACGATGCAGTCCTTCTCGGCGTGCACGATTGCAGCGCAACGGATGGGTCTGCGACGGTCAAAAAAATTGCTAGTTACTCTTAAAAGATGCCCCTAGTGTTTGACCTGGGGGTTTAGCAAATTTCGAAATGGCAGTACTCGAAAAGACTCACAATGGACAAAACAAATTTTTCAATTATTTTTTCGTATTTTAGCTATATGATTTTATTCGAGTACTTCCATCTCGAAATTTGCAAAACCCCCAGGTCAACCACTAGGGGCGTCTTATTAGAGTTAGTAGCAACCACTAGTGGCCTCTTTTTAGAGTTAGTAGCAATTTTGTTGACAATCGCAGACCAATCCGTTGCAGCACAATCGTGCACACCAAACAGACTGCATCATCCATTTGCAGGTGAAGATGGGCATATTCCTGGAGAGTCCGCGCACCGGCGCCAACGGCAAAAGTAGCGTCCACACTGTAAATTGCTTACGAACAATAGGTTCGTAATGCAAACCAATACGTTCGTAGCTTTCGAAGAATTTTGAAGCGTTGTATTGCGCACTAATTGTTCGTAAGCTTACGAAAAACTAGTTCGTAATGCAAACCGATTGTTCCTAAGACCCTGTCTAGCCTTACAAACAATCGCTTTGCAATACGAGCAATTTCTTTGCAATACTAAGAACGAAAATTGTTCGTAACGTTGCAAAGTATTTAGTTCGTAAGCTGTTTACAGTGCATCTATGCTCTAAATACACATTTAATCCTAAATTAATGCGGCGTGTAGTATTTACGTAGTAGCTATTTTTCCAAACCCTTCAATTCACAGGTCTGCCCTCTTAAAGGAACGCATAAATGTTGCTATCGCGCAAGTGTGCGACGTCAGTTAGACACCATGCAATGTATAAAGGCATGATCTGCCAAAGTTGATATGCGAATTACGCATACTTGTATTAAAAAACATTTTTGTCCTAAAAGAGCAACGTTTACATGCTCATACAGCCCGAAATCAATTCCTGAAACTGGGCAAATTGTGTAAAGTTTTACAATATCTAGAAAGTCAGGAAAAATTTGCATCCTATCTAGATGTGCACTATAACAAATGTGTCCTTTTACAGTATTTAGAGCGTAAACAACCGCAAAAAGGCTCATTCCTCGAAACAGGTCAGTCACATGCATATGTGTTTTTCGACCGGGGTCTAGTTTTGCGAGGATACTTTCACGTTCTCCTTGCCCGCCAACACAACCCAAAGTCTACCGTCGACCAGTTTGCTCTAATGTTGCTCGAATAAGTTGTGACACAGCTGCTTCACCAAGTAGTAGTTCCGCGTAGAAAAAGTAATCGTACGAAGCAAAGAAATCTACAGTGCCGGTATTTTGAAAGGGTTTGCAAAGAAAGCACAACGCCATTTCGGAGAACTCGGAAAGAACAACAGCACGAATAACAAAAAGGTTTTGCGTAGTAGGCAGGCGTAGATACCGACCGCTCCGCACAGCTATGTGTGTTGGGCGCGTTTTGCCTAATTTTCTGGCAACACTGAATATAAGTGGACAGGAATCACTGGGAATCACTGGGAGTCAAGTATTTCGGGAATCATGTGTACACACCAAAAGAGAATTATTGCCCCCTCGGTTATTTTAAACGAACACTAGTATTAACGATGGGCCCCCTACAGCTCTGCCACAAGACTAGACATGGAGTCACGGCCCTACTGGACCATAAGCGTCCATGACAATCACATAACGATGGCCAGAAATGTATAAACAAACAAAAAAAAGCAATGCCGATATTACAAAATATGAGAACTATTTTATTCACCACGTTTTGTACAGCGGTAGTAACATAGGATTAAAACAAAACAAGTCAAAAAACACGTTTTCATATTAAAATCAGTCTGTAGATATCCCCTACAAGCGTAGACGCCATTCCGTAGGGTGGCAGATCACATGTGGTTGTAAAATGAAAGTCTATTGTTACTCTAGTATGCGTACGCTGCGTAAGGGGTGGAGAAAGT
>NW_026267143.1:1752284-1770673 GCF_000697945.3 Frankliniella occidentalis | reverse complement strand
GGCGGAGTAGGCAAGGGGAGCAGCGTGGGCGATAGGGGCAGCGTAGGTCTGGTAAGCTGGGGCGATGGTCTTAGCGATGGGCGCGGCGTATGCGACAGGGGCGGGAGCAATGGCCTTGACGACTGGGGCGGCGACAGCCAGGGGCTCCTTGCGGACGACGGCGTTGAAACCGTTGACGGGGTCGGCGGTGTAGTCGACGATGCGGCGGGTGCCGTCAGCGTCGTTGAGGGAGTACTGGCCCTGGACGACGTCACCCTGGCGGGTCTCCTGCTGGTTCTTGGAGTCGCCAGTCAGACCATCCTGGATGTCGTAGGCGTAACTGTAGCTAGGGTTCGGGTCAAAGTCGGTGTCCACAGCCACGGCCTTGGCGATAGGGGCAGAGTAGGCCAGGGGGGCGGCGGGCAGGAGACCAGCCTGGGCGACGGCCACGAAAGCGGCGAGGACGAAGTACTGACGAGGCACATTCAATGTTATTAAAATTTGAGATGTCCTGGACGTGATTGACGAATGTCTGTGTTGCCACTTACCTGGAAAGCCATGGCTACTTCTTTCAGTTGGCAGAAAGGAACTGATGCTCAGGAATCTGCACTTGAAGCTTTTATACTGGGGCGACACCAGGACAGTGGTCGGGCGAGCTGCTCTGGGCCTCCCCCTCCCTAAAGACCACCCTGGCCACGCCCTCCCCTGCGTGTGCACGCTGCACTCCTTCATTTTCGATGCGTCCGTGTTTTCTCTACACTCCATTGTCTTTTTAGCGTGTTTTACCCCCAAGTCGTACAAGATGATCTCACATATAAAAACTGCAGTGAAAGTAACCCCACATCCCCCACTCCCAATCGCAAACAACTCAACTGCAGGTGCTGTATCGCGCCTGTCACACACAACGCTACGTCTGCAGCGCTGACACCCGAGAAAATATGGTTCAACCGGGGTAAGGCATTGCCCCCCCCCCTGAAATTTGACAGCCCAGCAAACTGTTGAGAACGTATCACTTCATAGTGCAACTGAAACTAAGGTATTTAAAAAGAGAACCCATTTAAAGTTGCAACTTTGTCAGATGGTTGTACCAACCGATTTTTTGGGTGACTGTCAGAATTCTAGTGTTTTTAGAACCATCAAAAGGTGACATTGTCGGATTTTTAGTGTTTTTTTTGGGGGGGGGGGGAGACTTCTTAAAACAGTTTTCTATTTTTGAGCATATGTTCCCAAACAGGCAGAGATAAACACACTAACTGGGTTTGCATCATTTGTACGTCCACATTTAAAGAAACAATTTTTTTGTACGAATTGAGGATTAAGAGCAAAATGGAAACCAAACTGACCCAAAGAGACAAAGGGTTCTCTTGTGAAGATTTACCCTCTATTAGGGAATAAAAGGGAAAGGACTTTAGAAAGACAAACAGCTATTCCAACTTATGGATCGATTTCGAACCACTCGCACAGCACTACAGCCAAACAGACACACATAATGAAACTTTTTCGGTCGGTGAAGGAATGAGTAACGGCTCAGTCACGAAACTCTGGCCAACAATTAACAGTCGAACACAACTATTTTTATCCAAAAAATGTCGTCGAAAGTGCTTTTACGAACGACCATACAACTCATACTGGACTTAGAACAACAAAGAAATTTCACTGCCAATGATAAACCACTACCGGGGGCGCGATGTACGGACCGCCTGCTAGTATTGGCAGGTCCTCCCCCCTCTCCTTCGTCTCTATCACTGCCCCTGCAAATCAAACGGGTCGGCGACAAAGACAGACAGGCTAATGCACCCACACGGTGCCGTTGCGCCGAGGAACTTTTTTTGCTTTATTTTCTGAGGTCGATTAAAAGAGAAGATGGAGTGGAGAACGTTGGCCGAACCGAGCAGCGCAGGCCGTCGAGGCGGGTGAGGCGGGCGGTGCGTGAGCGTGCCAACAACCCAGTGCCCCAGTGCGCGGCCCCTCGGATTTGTTTCAAGCCCCGCCCCTCCCACCTCGGTGGCGAAGCACGTGAACACGTCTCTTTATAACACGAGTTTAACTCGGCAAATGTAAGCCTCCCCCCCCCCCCCCCCCCCCCCTCCCTAGGTTTTACAAAATGAAATTCTAGTCTTTCAAATAAGATTTGGCAAAAATCGATTTTCCATTTGCTGCATGTGCACACAAATCTCGACGTGCTCTAAGAACTAGAGACAGTAGCCCCCCTAGCAAAGCACGACGCGCACCCAGCCGATGCAGCACAGATTTCACACTAACTCTGACTACCTGATAGCCAGTGGCTGTTATGGGAACAACGTTGAATAGGTTTTTCTTGGGGGTCTGGCACGGTTCTAGAACCATGACCGAGGTGCTAACGGTCTTCGATCACGCTGAAAGCATAAAACACAGGCAGCGCACAGCAACCGACCACAAGCAGCAATTTATTAGCCGAATCCCATCCCAAGGCCACACCACCCAACGCGGCTGCGCAGGCTCCGCTCCTCAGACTGGCGGTTCCGTTTTTCACGCTCCCTGTCCACACGCGCGGAACCGCCCACCGCCACAAACATCAGCCGACAGCCCAGCTGACACGCGTGGGGGTCACTTGTCAGTTCCCAGTTACAAGGATCAGGATCATTTAGCAAATTTTTCAAGACGTTTTGCACTTCTTTGAGTACGGCTGTAGTATTTAATTTGATGAAGACGAAATGACACCTCAGGATATCGATCCTCTCAGACAAGTGGAGAGCTCTTGCTAACATCTTATGATCACCTCAAATACAACCATACTATGGTTACATTCCTAACAATTAAACACTTGTCGGAAACATAGTTTAGTCGACACTGCAATTTTAGGGTGCCTCCACCATATTTTTAAGCGTGTCCCAAGTATTCGTTGCTACAATCTTCGATGCATCTCTGGGTTTGTCATTCGCTACGCGATTCTCCTTTATACATCGTTCAAAATTGTCGTACTGGGTATAAGAAAATTTTCCATGGAAGATATCGTACAGTTGCACTTTATAATTATCGAGGGGGCAATAACTCCCTTTTGAAGTGTACACATGATTCCCGAAATTCTTGATTCCCGGTGATTCCCGTCCGCTTATAATTATTACATAGATTTTCGGGGGGTTTTAGTGGTATAAAACGCTTATTTCGACTGATTTGTACTTATTTCTCTAGTTTCACGCTTAATCTAGGCGATTTCTATTGATTTTGATCAATTTTTATCCTGATGATTCCCAGACAGGTGTACACATGATTCCCGGAGTTATTGCCCCCTCGATAATTATAAAATTTACGTGCCCTGCGTATCGGCTTGGAATCGAATAACAAGCAAGAGTGGGAGGTTGTACCATGTACGACTTGGTTTTTAAATGGCAGATTACAAAATATATCGTACATGTACTGCCATATTTTGCACAGTGCAACAGTGCCGGACGAATAAGTCACACATCATATGCTCGATAAATCTAAATTACAAGTAACAACGCTTGCCTGTTCAAAGCTACGCTCTTTTAGTATACCGTTCGGCAGACGTTTTAAAAAACAATGGTTAATAATGTTCGTGACAAGTAGAAGCCATAGATGCGCAGTGGTCAGTTGGGCGGGTGGCGAGCCGGCCAGCCCGGCTCGAGGACGCTTACAAGGTCGTGCGAGGAACTGGATCCTCCTTCCCCTCCCATGTCCTCTCTTTCCTCCCCTTGCACCTGCACTCCAGATTTTTTATACGTTACTGCCAACAGACACAGACGACGAGGCACACTTAAAAATACCTCGCAAAAGTTACTTTGAAAACATAAGTGTGCACATGTATGCATTATTTCCTGAAAACCTACATGTCTCTAACAGCAATGTACACACGTAGAACGCTTTGTTAAAAGCTTTGTGCTAAGGTGTATACTTAGCCACGTACAATACGAACTATCTCCTGCAAACATTAGCATGTACACACAATTTCCCACTCACAAGATCATGTACACACCCCCTGCCTTTTGCATACGTCACTGTAAAAAATATGTTCGTACATGAACGATATATTTTGTAATTTACCAAAAATTACAATATATGTTGTATATGTACAACCTCCCACTCTTGCTCGTCGTATGATTCCAAGTCGATACGCAGGTCTAATAAATTTACAATTTTAATTGGAATTATACATCTTACGTAGAAACACGGTAAAAAAAGATTCGCTAAGTCAGCTAATATATTGACTGGTATCTGGACAGACAAGCACATAAACTTCTGTAATCAGTATATTGTCTACCCTATTCAATCATTGGCTGTGCCAGTCAAAAATTAGCTGTAAGAGCTTATCCCTAACCTAAATCAGTCGAGGTCTACCTTACTGATGCAGGCAAATCATTACTTATTACAACTTTTCTTTGACTGGCGCAGCCAATGATTGATTAGAGTAGACAATATAGTGGTTACATAAGTTTATGTGCTTGTCTGTCCAGATACCAGTCAATATATTAGCTGACTCAGCGAATCTTTTTTTTGTGAAATTTTACGATCCCCAGTACGACAAATTTTCGCAGTGCTTGTAGGTATTCCGGTGGTAAGGCATACATGTACACACTTATATTTTTAGAGTAGGCACGCACACCCAGGAAAATAGTTTCTTGATTCAAGTGCAAGCTGACACAAGATGAAATTCACCATTGAAACAAGGTAATATTGTCTTTGGAATGAGATTTTTCTCTTATTCGAAAAAAAAATATTAGCTTGTTACAAGAGTAAATTTGATCTTGTGTCCGCGTGCATTTCAAACAAGGAAAAATTTACTTAAAGCAAGAAATGATTTTTCTGGATGTCGGCGTATGCCTGCAGAAGTGGCGTATCTGTGAAGAGGCGCGGAACACTGGCGGTTCTGCGACGTCCCGGCCAACACTGGCGGATCTGGGAAGAAACGCGGTCATTACAAGCGGATCTACTTTTCGGCTGATCTGCACAGTCAACTTTGGAGGCCTATTGCTCATCGTAGGCATGTCGTATAGAATTGAGTGATGCCACATTGCAATGTCTATATCCTCGTGATTGAATTTTAACATCAACTACTTCCGATTGCAGCCTGGTCAAAGATAAAACATTCAGGTTTAGTAAAGATGCCAAAGGACATGCGTATTCGTTTATTGTTGTTCATACTACAATTTTTAGAAGTACCAGGTGGCTGATTAACCCCGCGCACTTCTGTAGTTAGACTGTACCGCACGCACGAGTGCGGGCGGGCTTGCCTATCGCCCCTGTCCACGGCGCCTTACGGGCCGGGCGGGTAGGCAACCCGCCCGCACTCATGCGTGCGGTACAGTCTAACTATAGTAGTGCGCGGGGTTAGCCACCTGGTATATTTGAGGTCGACAAGAAATTAAAAAAAGGGGTAAAATGAATATTTTCGGTTCAAAGAAGTGACCACAACATACTTATAATTTTGGATGAAATCTTTAATATCTTGTTTTGAATGGCGGGCACAGCTTTCGGAGTACGCTTAAGTCTCTGTGCAAGGTAAAGGGTCTGAGTCGGGCACACGCAAAAAAGGTAAAACAATGGAAAGCAGTTAGCGCGGTGTTTGACGTGAGTTCGTTAGGGTATGTTTTGCATTTTCAGCTTCTTCTTTCATTTTAAAAGCGGTCTGGGTAAGAAAGGAGAGAAGGGAAACAGAACGCAAACAGACTGGAACAGCAAAACGCTTATTTTTAATTCCGGAGAACAAACGGCGCCAGCAGGATTCACACAAAGTTTAAAGACGGAACTTTAGCAATTATTGAAGAACGCTGATAGTGCACACCCATAAAAATCGTTTCTTGTTTTAAGTAAATTTTTCCTTGTTTCAAGAGCACGCCGAGACAGGATCAAATTTACTCTTGAAACAAGCTGACATTTTCTTTCGAATAAGAGAAAAATGTTATTCTAAAGACAATGTTGCTTTGTTTCAAAGGTGAATTTCATCTTGTGTCAGCAGCTTGCACTTGAATCAAGCTAGTTTCCTGAGTGCAAGATTTCAAACTTGTTGCGTCTTCTGTAACTTGTAAAAGAAGTAAATAATAGGAGCACATCTCCAGGCATGTGGCAGTACTTGACTAATGCGGGATAACGACGCATCGCATTTTCCCTAAGAAGCTTTCCCGCCCTTCGTTTTATCACAACTCTCTTCCACGCAGCCGCTTAGTACGCATAGCTTACGTAGGGGTTAGTGAAGGCCGTGAACACTGCACTAGTGTAGCCCTGGCCAGAAGTGGCGAAGTGCACTGGGGGGTCAGGGTGGGGGAACCGGTAGGCGGCAGAAGCGGACGCCTGGCCGCTGGTGGCGGCTGCGGGGGCGGAGCCCGAGGGGGCGGGGCCGTACTGCACCAGGGGCAGCGAGAAGAAGGCCCTGTGTGCGGCTGGAGCCTCAGGTCTAGCTGCAGACGGCTGCTGGTGCTGCTGTCCGAAGAAGAAGAACGAGGAGGCGGGCGACGTGTTAGGACCGTGAAGTGCGGCCGGGGCCAGGGCAAGCAGCGGCAGCGACTGCAGCAGCAGGTGCGGGCCCTGAACCTGACCGGCTGGCACCGAGGTTGCCGGCGACACCCTCTCGCGGCCGCCGATGTTGACAAAGCCGTCCTCAGACGAGGGCACCGACGGTCGCTGCACATCGACGGCGACGAGGCGTCCTGACGACAGTGGCAGGGGCGTGCTGGCCTGGGCCTGCAGACGCGCAGGGGCGGGCGTTACTACCTGCAGCAGCTGTGGGGCGGTCGACTGCGGCACGCCCCGGTACACGAGCTGCTGCTGCGGCGCGTCCGGGCCGAAGAGAAGCTGCTGTTGGGGCCGCAGTTGCCGCACCAGCACCACGGCCGGGGCCGGCTCCAGTGCCGGCGCCAGTGCCGGGGCGAGGGCCGGCGTGGCGGTAGGGAACGGCCCCTTCACGAAGAGCGCGGCGCCAACGCCAGCGTCCCTCCTCACGACGGCTGTAAAGCCGTGCACAGGGTGCGCCGAGTACTCCACGGTGCGCTGGCTTCCGTCCGCCTCCAGCAGCGAGTAGCTGCCCAGGACCACGCCACCCGTGCGCCGCCGCTCCTCCTGCCTCTTCGCGTCGCCCGTGCGCGAGTCTCGCACTGAATACTCGAAGCTGTACTCGTTGCCGTCATCACCGCTCTGCTCCCGCTGCTGCTGCTTCACTGTTTGGGCGCTGTCCACCGCCACAACTGCCTCCACTTCGTCGTTGTCCAGTGTGTCCTGTTCCGTCAGTCTCGTCGTCGGCGCTGAAGTCTTCGTTACAGGGGGCAGCTCGGACGCCGAAGATGACGCAGAGCTGCTTCGGGAGGACGCTGTCGTGAGAAATGCAGCCAGCAGAAGCAGCACGCCGACCTGGAATGTATTTTTGGAAATATCGAAAAGAAGGTTAAAATGCCGTACTACGGATGCCACAAAGTTGTATTGTCTGAAGGAAACTTAGTGAATCCTCAATTTTTTAAGGGTTTTGAGGAGAGCCCACTCCAGCCCATACCTTTGGGTCCATGACGACGAGTCACTGCCCGGAGCGACGCCTGCTGCACCACTGCGCCGCGCGCTGCACTGCACTACAATATATAGAAGTGCAGGCGTTACGACGCTGCCCGGTACCATGCAACGCTGCAGGAAGGGCAGGGGCGTGTTTCACACGCGGAGGGACGGCACAGTAGATAATTTTATGAAATTGTTGGGATTTCACTTAATGCACTTTTGAGAATTCCCAGTGAACTAACTGCGCTTCCAACTCTTTAAATGGTTTTAAGGAGCAAAGATCTGACGCGCACCACCTTAACGTTTACAAGCTTAATTTGACAGTTAAAATAGCCCATCCAACGTAATTGCAAAATGTGCAATTCAGTATTATTCGCGTAATGTTTGGTTAGCTCTAATACGGAGGCAGGTGAAAGATCCTAAATTACTCCGGTGATGTATATTCATGAAATATGAACATAAATGAAGATTTTCAAGACCACTTTGGAATCTTAAGGTAACCGATCGGTGTATTTAATGAACCATCAGAAACAAGCTAAAAAGTGATACATAAACAATAATCTAGAGCGGAAAAATAAACGACTTTTCTCCTCACTGTAAAATTTCTTTGTCACGATGATGGAAATACCATGGCTAATTTTTAGTACAGAGGTGTCGTCATGAGTTTTTTGTCACGTGATAAAGGTTTTCTTGTCACCGTGACGAGAAAACTCATGACGACAACCCTGTACTTAAAATAAGCCATGGTATTTTCGTCATCGTGACAAAGAATTTTTACAGTGTGGTGTTGGAGTGGCCAGGCCACACGTCAATGTGCCAAACAGAATAGAGCCCGGTCCACCCGCTGTACTGCGTGGCCAGGCGACGGTCGGGGATATGGTCGGAGAAAGCAAGGGGGCCCATTATCATATTGCGGAATGCTCAGGACACGTAGAATCACTCGCGGCACCACCAGATTTATCGGCATATATCGAGCTCCGAGTCCAAAGATTAATAAAAACTCGATGAACTGCAACCTGCTCTCCCCGTCCGCCTTCCATCTCGCTCCTCGTTTTTCCTCTGCCCGTTTATTGCAATTGAGCGCGTAGTGGATCTTAGTACGGAGAGCTACGATTTAAGCCGAATGAATTTAAAATTTGTACTGTATTTTTACCCACTACCACTTTGATCATGTGCCCTTATCATTTAAATCGAGTAAATGTGCCATTCACTGTAAAATGGTAACGAACAAAATGCTTTGCAACGTTATGAACAATTTTCATTGTTTGAATTGCAAATATATAGTTTGTATTGCAAAGTAATTGTTCGTAAGGCTAGACTGTTGTTCGTAAGCAATTTACGGTGTGTTGTTTAAACGTCAGTTCCTTTCTACAAAATAAGAAAATTGACAAATGCACGCAAATTTCGTGGGCTTACACCAGTGAACCTGAATACTAAAGATAAATTAACACTATGATTGTACGCAACGGAGAGCGCAAACTATTTCGCTATATGGCCTCATTGGTTCCTAAAATTATTTGTCTCCGCTTGAAAGATGTGCCTTCTCTAGACGGTAGCACGGTGCCTTACGACACGCGCGTCGAAAAGAGCGCGGTGGAGGCGAACAAGTGAACTGCTGTGGTATGTGTGTGCCCTGATGACATTTCGGAGCGGGAAGGAAAAAATCCTAAGAAAAGAGAGCACATGGGTATGTTGCGTCGGACCAAGTACACATCATATACATTATCAAATCATAGGTACTGTCAACGTAGTAGACATGGTATATTAAAAAAGTGGACCCTAAATAGGCACACTAAGTATAGATTTCATTACAATTAAGAGAGTATTTATGTTGACAGGGTACGAAATGTCGTTTCACACGAAATAATGTCGTATTTATCAAAAGTGCGAAATTGACACGCAGCAGATCAAATACTTAAACAACAAAAATGTAAATCAAAGTTTCTGTGACACAGAAGGTGCAGCACAATGTTGTGATGATCATATTGCAAAAAAAACCTTTGCAATAAACGCACGCATTTCTGATGGTCCTCTGTCACTTGTGTGATACTCAAAGTTATCCCAATTTCATGCAAAGTATATCACACCTTTTTGAAATGAATCCGGAGTCATCGAAATTTTGTGGAATATATATCTTTGTTAGTTAAAATATCTGTTTCAATAATTGATGATATTCAGACGATGTTTGAAATTTATGGTCGTTTTCTTGGAACCGCAAATTTAAAACACCGTTGCCCATTTGCGAATTAAGTCGGTACGTAGTGTCATCACAGTTTTGTAAATTTACAATTTAAAACCGTAACTCTGAAATAACACAGGGAAACCAAGCGTTCAATAGGAGAGTCGCCCACTTTCTGATGCACGACAGATCTCATGAGATAACCGGCATTTAAGTCACCCGGAGTCCACCAAACTCACAAGTCTCCCACACGGTGAAAGTGGACTTGTGTGGCAGAGGAACACTTACAAATGTACTTCTAGTACTGAGTTGAACACTTCGAGTAATCAACTTAAGTTGCACATTTGGTTTATCAGTGCATAATGTACTCATGGAAAATTTTCATAACTAAAGACACGCAATAACATTCAATATACTTCATAAGGATCACAATTGGATTTTCGTCACACGAAAATTTGCAAACTATCTCCCAACTTTAGATTTAGTAACAAAACTACAACGGCGTAGTGTTTCCGAATCCTAACCTACCCTCAGAGCGGAATCAGTGACCGACGCGGAAAAGCAACACTATAGTCCGAGACAATGCGCCCGAGGGCACACTCTGACGCCCAAGGCGGAAGGCGCGTCGCGCGATGGGCAACACAAAAGCAGAACATTCCTATTGTACATAATTGCGAATTCTATTCGACCGAATGACACAACCGAAAATTACGCTAAAAATTACAACCATAACAACTGTACAGCGGTGTTGTGGTAATTGCAACATCGGCATGCGGATCACCCGGCATAACCCGCATTTAGGTCACCACTGTCCAAATCCCGCACACGGTAAAAGTGACTTGTGTGTGAAGTGCTACAGAGGAGTTGGCGAGTTGCACACTGCTTGCAAGTGTACTACTACAAAGTTGAAATCTTGCAAGTAAAGTATTGCAAAGTTGAACCATTGATAGTATTCATCCTGCAGTTGCACACTTCCAAATTGCAAAGTTGAACCATTGCTAGTATTCATCCTGCAGTTGCACACTTCCAAATGTGAATCAGTTAGACGATGAACAGTTGGTTTCACTGAAGCTGCGTTAGGCCAAACCACAACATACCTAAGAACCAAGCCAATAGAGACGAGTAATGAAAAGATTGCGCCGGACAGGTTAGGCAGCCCATTTGACAGCGGCGCTAGGAGGGTAGCCCGCCGTTGCCTTCGACCCCCCCCCCCCTCCCTTTCCGGTCCGGACGGTCTTTCGTCTTGATCCCCTTCTCCTCAAAAGATACAACACTCCGCCACGCCCTCCCCGCCCCGCCTCTACACAGTCTCCAGGAATGCCCCCCGCACTGGTCGTGGGAGTGCAATGCGGTTTGGTTTATTTTATAATGGGGAGGCGGGGCGAGGGCAGGGTGCTGCATACACGGCGGGGCTCTAGCGACCTTGGCACATCCACGACGTCACATTTTTCCGATGTTTTATAATTACTCTTTTTCGGCAAATTTCGCAAACATCATTTCCTGGGGTCGAATTGCACTATTTTATTGGGGCAATATGTGTAACCAAGATGGTACGAAAATGTCTTCAAACATCTAATAAAACTGTCCGAAGCCAATAATGTGCACGGAATCGCACCCTTTTTTGGGACGAAATGAACTGTCCTTCCCAATTTACTGTGCACGATGTGGCATCTGAACTGTATCTCGCTGTTTTTTACAAGAAGAAATGCGGCCGAACGCGGCTCATTGCGTGCCTTATTTTTGAAAGAAAACTCGGTTTTAAAACGCAGGCCAAGCACAGCTCCTTCCTGGAAGGACTTTGTGAACAAGCCCTTCCTAATTCAATCCAAGCCTTGGTGCACTCGGTTGTGGTCACTTATGACAAAGGAATTACAGGCTGCGCAGCCCAACCTGCTGCTCGAGCCGAGGACATGTGGATTACCTTTCAAGGACGTTCAAAGACACCTCTTCTCCCCCCTCCGTTGCTCACTCACACACACAGTATTGAGCAGTGTGGGAGGTGTGTGGTGTGTGTGTGCGCATGTGTGAAGCAAGTCACCATCTGACACACGGGCCGCGCTATCCAAAAGCAAACGAACGCCCGTTGTCCGTGATTGATGACTGACTGACAAAACGCAGCGTGGCCCACGACGAGGTAGAAATCAGCAGCACTCGGCCATTCTCTCATCCACGAGCGAAATTATTTAAACTAGCAGCAGGCTCCACAGTAGACTATCGTAAACTTGTAAGTAGTTGCGGGTTGGTATACGGGGTTGGCCCCGGAAGACAATTCGTTTACACTGTGTCATCGCATTCAGGTTTGTGAAAAGCATTGCCCCCGCAAGGAGCCATACACAGAAAAACAAAAGAATCAGCTAAATTAACTAATGCATTCGCCGATGTGGCCTCTGATTAGAATGTTAGCTCGCCTAGCTTATTATTAGCTGAGAAAGCTAAACAATAGCCATAACAGTTATCTAGCAAATAATGCAACCAGCTGTGAAAGCTTATATGCTAGCTCTCTTATCTAAGAACTAGCTAAGCAAGCTAATTTTGTGATCTAAGGCAATATTAGCGAATGTATTATCTATTTAAGCTATTTCTTTTTTTTGTGAAAGGCGCCGTGGTGAGTGACGGGAGGCAAGCCTGCCAGCACGGCTGCATGCGGTATAGTATATTACAACAAAATATCCGAAATCTGTAGGCCAGCCTATATGTTAAAAACAGAAGTTGTCATTAAAGTAGTGTACGGTACAGGTACAGGGGCAACTTAACAGAATGTTAAAAACAGTTGTGGATTTTACGGGTAAATTTTCGATGAAGCGTAGAATTGAAATTTAAGATTGGAAGATTAAAAGCACTGCGGATTCGACTTGAAGTTTTTCGACAAGCACGCAATATTGGAGTGTCATAAATTAACATATTAATTAAAAATATATCTAAAATTTAACAGGATATTTTTCACAGTGCAGAATCCCACATTTCTTCGGATATGTTTTATATTTATCAGTTTCCAAAAAGTGTCCTTTGACTGTTGATTTTACAATGACAATTTACAGACAAATTCTTCTTCTTTTTTTAAAAAACTTGTACCATAGTCACAACCGATCGTCTGGCACCTGCCTTGCCACCACCTCCGAATCACAGGCAGCGCTACCCCCACACCGCACACAGAAACCAGCCTACAACCGCCAAGTATAATCGCCAAGGAGAGGCGATAAAACTCGGGCAGGCCCGCCTCCGGCGTTGAATGACACGTTATTTGTAAACGTTTTGTGGTCCACAATCAGAGTCCATTATTAGTTCTAAGCGTCGGCCACGAGTTAGTTGCTGTAGTCGCACGCTATGCCAAATATGTTCATAGACTAGCAGAAATGTTGAGTTTACGAATCGGTTTAATACAATACAAACTACTGTACCCCACGACTACAAGACAAGTCAGTATTAATTGTCACAGCCGGTTTAGGTCAGGAGAGGTTAATCTACGAATGATAAACAATTTACAGTGCATCGCCGCCTTATGCTTGCTTCTGCACCCTGGCGTGAGTCTCAAACTTATGATGTCTGATGTGAACAAGTACATATGAACATTCCTGCATGCATCCAGAAAGCCCTATTCTTATGGTTCGAGTGCAAATTTCTCTTAAGTAAACGAACAGCATTTTGGACTTGATTTGAGGGCAATTTCTCTTGTACTGAGACGAAAACGCTTGAATTAATGACTAAGTACACTTGGACCCAAGGGTATTTGGTACATGAATTAAACGTCAATTGCGTCTAGATATTTATTACTGTTGTCTGTTTCGTCTCGGTGCCGGTGTTACCAAGACACGCCCATCCGCGCAGCGTCCTTGAGACATTTTACATTCAAGACGAAATGTATCGCCTCAACGGCGTTCGGAAAAAAAGGGAGACAGGGGGGGGGGGCATTTTAGAAGGTCGCGAGTAGTAAGTTTAAGGAGACTCAGTTTAGACTGGGCTTAAGATGAAATGTGAGAGCGAAGCCCTCCAAAAATGTCATTGTTGCTCGGTGGGACAAACGCCGCGCGGTAACGACCATCAACCGTAATAGCTTAATCGCCGAGCAGGACCGACCGGGGGCGTCGGAACAGTCAGAAGGCGGTTGATCCTGTCCGGCCTCGGCACGAGGAAGCGATCACAAAGTTTATCGACCACTCACGCATACATTTCTAATTCTTCTATCTCTCTATTTTGGAAGAAAAAAAGGGTAGATTGTCAGTGCCTTTAGAAGGTAAAGGTGGTCTACAGACGGTCAATGCCAGACTCTGGGGCCAAATCCTGCTCACGATGATATCGATTTTAAATTGTTTCCGATTCACTCAAGAACACTGCAGTGTACTTCTTTTAAGAATCAAGTACTGTACTTGTAATGAGAAGCTTTAAAGTTACTGGAAAATTTGAGAAATCGATAAACCGATTTCCTGTGTGAACCTTCGCACTTCAATAAATATGCACCCTTGCTAACTGTGCACGCATGTCTAAAAGGAACTACTGAGTAAGCTAGAACAGGTTAAAAATTGGCCACGCGAGCAAACATGAGACGGCTACCTATAACCACCTTATTCAAAATAATAAGGTGTAGATTACAATATGTACAATCGTAATAAGAAACATAATGTGCCTGCTTGTGGGACAGCGTGCGAAAATTACGTCCGACAATCAATCTTGAAAGTACTTGAAGAGCAAAACTCAAATAGAACATTGTGGTTGATGTCCATCGGCCACGGCTGAGGGACGAGGTGGACTGGGGGGATCAGGGGCCGCACCAAAATAATCCAAAGACCGGCAAAAATGTGTCACGTGGTTCAGGTACGGCCCCTCACGAGCGCCACACGCTGAGTGTTCCACGCAGAGCAGCCCAACTGCGATTATTTTTAAGGAACTGAAGGCCGCTGCAGCGGTCTGGACACAGGCGGGTGGCGCTGAGCGAGCAGGCCTGCCCGCAGCACCGCACCACGCTGTGCCTGTCCAGGCCGCGCCCGCCGTGCCACGCCTGCCGCGCGCCGGGGACGGGTAGGGATTTGCCCCGGAGGGTCCATCCAGAGTGCTGTGTAGCATTCACATTTCGAAACAGGAGTGGAGAGCAAACCCACAGTGTGTGTGGTTTAACAGTCAACTTAAATTGAAACAATTTAGACTGTATGCTGTGTAGTTGTCGTTGTTGTTATAATAGTATTATTATTATTATTATTATTGTTGTTGTTGTTTACAGAATTATACTACATAGCTGAGAAATGCTTGTATGGGTTGTATTTTCATTCAGCACGGGCTCGGTCGACTCCACCTGCTTCGCAAATACTACTTCATTTCGATAACCAAGTTGCGGTAGCGTCGGTGAGTGGTCGCGGTCATTCCCGCTGGGAAGAGAGAAGCGGAGGTGGGGGTCTGGCACGGCACGGGCCCGCCGCGGCGGCGGCCTACTGTTGCGCTCGCTCGCACCACGCCCTCGCCACACCCCCACGGCACGTCTCACGCACAACGGCGCGTGGACCAGAGGCGGGGCCCAGGTAGAAGGGGGGAAATGCGAAGAAAAAGTGTAGTGTGCAGCCGAAAAGCTGGAAGCCCGGGACCGGGTCGACGAATATTTTTCAGTATTATGAATTGTAAATTAAGAGGTAAATTTACTATAGTCAAATTTTGCTGGTCTGAGGAAACTAAGCAAACGCATATTGCTTGTTTTTCTGTAATTGGAAGAATATTTGAACAATTCAAAAAGTCATAGTGACGCAATTATTTGTCACATTATGAAATTGAAAATCAAAATTTTCATTGATGCATAAACAATAGTAATGTGATGTGGACGACGTCCGACATTCGTCGCCAAAACACGAGTAGGTAATCCTATGGCTTTGGGCGCTGGAACTTGTGAGTCTTTGGGTATTGCCCCAGCCTCGAGGAGCCCGCTCCCGCCGCCCGTCTAACCAGTGATACCGTATCGAATTATATTTGTATTGCGAAAGAAACGTTCTAAATGACAAGCAGCGCGCTCCGTCCCGCCCGTCCTTTATTACCTGTCGATAATTGAGATAGCCAAGCGCCAAGGTCGCCCAGCACAAGCCCGCCCACGCACACGACTCCCGCTTTTTACATTGGCCATTTTCTCTCGCAAACGTGCGTCGTCCTTTGATCGATAAACAGTTACAGGCATAGCCTTACCAGAGGAGGCCCCTACTAAATACCCATTGTTGTACACAAGCGAAAATACTCACGAAATATCAACATCTAGGCGCTGTCATGGCTACTTCTACATGTGCTCCTCGCCTCGACCCTACCTGCCCTGCACAGCCACGCTGCTATTACTCGCAAGCTCACCTGCAAGAAAACAAAACAAAAATTAACTAGAGCAAAACGTTATTAGGTCGGGAGTATAGTACCTCGTCGTTTACTTGTGCGAACCATATTGCAATCAAACTGTTGCATTCGGCTCTGATACTCAGTTCCATATTACACGGCATTTCCAGTTTTCCGATTAAACGCTAGGTGTAAGAAGAATTCAGCCCCCCCCCCCCCGGGCCTCGTCGCTGTTCTGAGTGTCCACATTCCGGGGTGCAGCACAATCGCGTGGCATGTGCGCGACTGCGGGCGCATGACACCTCAAAACAGGCACGATGACGAGACCGACTTCAAGGGCGTGGCTGCGTGCGGCGATGCCGAGCAGCGATGCGATCAGGAGGCACATGCTGTGCCAATGCAGCAGCGCCAGCACCCTTTCATCCCGCTGTTAGGTAATTATACCGAAGGGCCACCTCCGTCCCGTTTACAAGTAGGAGAACTACACTTCACAGAATTTAATAACTCAAGGACATATTGCCAGAAGATTGCACGCCGTTGTTTATCCAATCTTTTTAAAAACCGCATTCGCATTTATAAGAAATTCTGCCTTTTTAAAACAGTAGAGTATGATTACTTGTTTGGTGTAAGAAACAACCCAGCGAGGTGGGCACTCAACAGATACACACCCACCCGCTCCACAATATTTCGTTAAATCTGAAGACCAGATAATATTGTCTCGGGCGAGGCAAGGCCGTGCGTACACTGAAAATTCAAAATGATATGATACACTTGACGAAAACAGATAAATCACATGTTTCAATGAAGCAGAAAAAGCTCCACGGCGGAAAAGGCAGAGGGGTGAACCAGGACAAACACAGACGTACCAAGAGCGCGACCATACTCAATACAAGTCAGTCACCTGACGTCGTCCAGCGAGGCGGGTGCGGGCGTGGCATGTAGAATGAATATACAGGTTTTGCGCTCGGGCCACCGCAGGAAGAAGTGTACCTCTCTCTCGCACACACACGCACAAACTCACGAGACCTTGACCAACACCACAGCTTCCTCTCATCACGTGTCGCTGTGGCACGTGTCGGGCAAAGGCGTTGGCGTTCCCCATTAAATCGACCCTTCTCATCCCTTTTTAAAGAGGGCCTCATGGCGCCCCTCCACCCATTTTTTAAAACCGACATATTCAGTTAACAGTCAACATTTGTGTTGTTCGCCGAGAAATTTAAATAGGTGCACTGAATAATTTCTTTGCTAACTCTGAATGTATAGAATCAGCTATAAGCACGCCGGACCACGTCTCGCGTAACAGACTTCGCGATTTATAACGAAGAGTACTCGATCTGTCTTCAAGTGGCACAAAACGATTTAAAAAAAAATAAAAAATACAACTTTCAGGTCGCTAGCTCAATTCGTTCTTGAGTACCCATGTGGACAAACAAAAAAGAAAAGAAACAAGAAACTTGAAAGTACGTGTACAACTGTTTTGCTCAAGCAGCACATTATTTTGCCGCTTTACTTTTGGGCCAGACCTAGCGGAATGTCAGGGCGTGGCGAAGCCGCCTGGCGCGCATAACGTCCATTGTGACTATTAGTGCCGGGGCCTTCTCCTCATGCAAATCCTTGTGTGTCACGTCACCGTCCCGCTCAACGAAAGGAACGACGCAGGTCATTCGCAACAACAAAAAATTTGCCCCTTATGAACTAATCCGCGCAGCACTTGCACATCTGATATCGAACGGATGATATTATTACTCATGTGTGAGCCGATAAAACAAAACCCCGCAGATTACAAAAGGGAAAGTGGGCAAAATCAAATGAGAACTATTGACAAAACTATGCACAACTGATGCATTCGGTGAATTTCAGGGTAACTTTACAATGAGATTTCCCGTAACTTTACGCAGTTCGAAGTCAGTAACGATGAACAACACCATAAGCGTATTGATAACGCTACCAAAACGCAACAAGGGAAGGTCAGAAACTCCCCAGTATTGAATCAATTTCATAAAAAGCCAACTAAGTACGAAAAAGAAAAACAGGCCTGATCAGGCTTTTCTAGGGAGTAGAGGAAGCTATTTAAGCAAGACACGAAAACATAAAACTGCCCAAATCAGTGTGCGAAACCTATTGGAACGTTTCTTACGTTAGTCCTCACAAACCGACCGAAACTCTTCTACCTCCTTCACCACCAGCCCCCCACACAAACGGCAGGCACGTGCTAAACGCAAAGAGAGGGGGCTGCACGCTAGCAGGGTTTTTGGTCAGGCCAAAACGAAACAAGGCGCGGGGAGGAAGAGAGGTAGAGGAGGTAGGGGAGGGGGAGGGGAGGAACAACAGTGGCGGCCAGCGGCCCAGACGCACGTTGTATAAAAGAGCGGGCACGGTCCCAGAACGGCACTCTCTCACAAGCAGCACCATGGCATCCAAGGTGGGTGCCCGACTCTTCACCTCATTGGATTACCCGAGGATTACT
>NW_026267143.1:1749266-1751614 GCF_000697945.3 Frankliniella occidentalis | reverse complement strand
TGAGTGCCTGAAAAAAAATCACACACTTGTGTATATTTTTGTACATAATGCCGATCTCTGTGATGTGATGAAAATGAAGTCAATAAAAAACACAAAAAATTATTGCAGTGCCTTTTTATGGTTAATAGTGCAGTAAATATGGCGATTGCCATACAAATGTGGGAATGCTCGCTTAAGAGGGTACCTAAAAGGAGACATTTCAAAACCTTGCACTCTAAAATGACGCTGGACAAATTTTTACGATTCAAGGTGGACCGTTGGCACTTTTGAACAAAATAAAAAGTTAACCAGCTCAAGGTATAAATATTATACTTATCACGATTAAAAAGAGCATCTTGCGATTTTTGCACACACACGCACAAATGATTACTTAAGGCTCTAAATTTGTTGAGTATGAATTGGAACAAGCCGTATATGACACCCTTTGGTCCGTTTTTGAACTCAGCAATAGACAACTTCTTTTTCACGCAAAAGTCCAAATTTGAGCAATTTTTCTCAGTGCCTAACCAACTTTGAAACCAATTTGTACGGAGTGGAAGCATGTTAGAAACGTTCTGAATTTTGGAGCACCTTGGTGGTTGCTGTGACTGAGGGCCTCTACTCGGGTAGAACCCTTGTCGGTAACCGATGAGGAGATTTACGTGTTCGAAGTGGGCTAAAATCGCATTCGTACGTGTCCGTACGTCACGTTTTGTTTGTCCGTACGCCACGCTTCTTTTTGTCTATAACGGGAGAATGGAGTCGAATTTGATGATGAGCAAAGTGTCAGCTTTTAGCCTGATCCTTCAATCACAAGACACTGGCCTGCTCTTATTTTTATCCCCTCTCAATTCGCTGAATTTTTGAGTTGAGTGCCATGTCGAAAACCACTTCCGTTTTTTGTCCGTAACGTCACGTCCACTTCCGCGACCAATAAAAACGTAACGGTGCACCGCACAGAATTCTACGGGGTACCATCGGATATGTCTTAAAAAGCACTTTCAGAAACACATATAGTTGACTATATTGGTCAATATCTACCTTATCAAAAAAATTAAAAAAGATTTTTTTTGCGTACGAACGTCCGTACGTCACGCCTGGAATTGCCCTTTCACATAATAATCTCAAAAAATAGGAACTTTAAAAGCCTCGCTTCAAAAATAGTGCAATTGCCGTGTCCCTAATTTGAAGAGATTTGTCCTCGACAACTGCTGCAGGGACGTGAAACTTCGGGCCCGCAAGGATCACCCCACATAATACCAATTCCATCGGGTATTAGCTACGTAGCCATAGCTATACATGCAATCGAAGAAATATTATGGTATTATTGTATCACAGTATTATGTGGTATTATGGCGCGTTTTGAGAATTTTATGTCATATTTTTTTTTTATATTTAGAAGTATTATAGACTCCTATCAGGTATTATAAGGTATTATCGACCTATGCCTGCAACAGGCTCCTATCTGTTTCCGCTGCTCCGAACAACATCCTATCTATTTTTGGTGCCCCCAAGACTGTCCTATCCTATCTCTGATTCAAAGGTTATCTGCACTCCTGATTAATTTCGCAAATATCTCCAAAACGAGTGGACCAATTATAACTAAATTTACACTAGATGCTCATGAAAGTTCCGGGAATAAAATGATATTAACGCCCAAATTCAATAAAGTCCCTACTAATTGCAATCCCGCTTCAAAGTCATAGTATTTAGCTAAGGCTCAAAAGCAGATAGGATAGTCTAGGGGGGACCAAAAACAGATAGAATGTTGTAGAGAGCAGCGAAAACAGATAAGAGCCAGTTGCAGGCACACGTCGTTATGGGTCTATTGTGGGGTATTTTGTGACATATTATGAAGTATTATATAGGTATTATGGGGACCGTGTACGGAGTATTGTGTGCGATGGCGACCCCTTCGGTATTGCTCTCTCTTGGCGACGAAAATGGTCACGTGCGACGTGCTACATGACGAACGCTATAAACCCATATTTTGGACCCAAGCGTTAACATAACTTAAGTTCTTGAAGCCCTAGATATCTGTCATTCACTAAAACTCTCACATCTACTTCTGAAGTATCGTGTAAGGAATCAAACATACTAGACAAAGTGAAACTTTTTATTAAGGCAGTAAAAAAAGAAAAATTCATGTCGTTCGGCCAACAAACGACAAAGGATAAACATGCTACGAGGAGAAAAGGCGATTGTGCGTGTGTGCCAGAAAATTTCTCGGAGCAGGAATACAAATTTCAAATTTCCCTCTACACATGAGCAACCACAATCTTGATTGTACGTCGCAGACTACCAATATCACGCAAAGTATCCCTGACCTTGACTGGCGCACCCCAGGAGCAGCCCGCACCAAGAGCCCG
>NW_026267143.1:1740165-1741686 GCF_000697945.3 Frankliniella occidentalis | reverse complement strand
ATGTTCCTATGAGTGACTGAAATTCATATGCCTGTGTTTAGTTTGAACAAACTGTCAATCTGTGATAGACTGAAATAGACTCAATAATAAAAAACGGAAAATATAGTACACCGGACGTTTTATTTCCTCATGTGATACAATTGAATTATTACTAGGTCTAGGCAAAGGAGCGTTAAACCTTTCGACTTGGGCATCACTTTTATAGCTGAAACCACCCAGGTCGGGGTAGTAGAGTGATTTTCTTATAAAAAGGGGCTTTTCGCGTGTGAAAAGAAAATTATGGCAGTCGGGATGATGAAATGAGGTGCAACTTGTGGATGAGCCTTAACGTATATACCGCTCTTTCAACCAGAGCTTATAATGAAGTAACTGGGTTGACGAATTTTTCAAACCAATTTTATTAACAAGTTGAGATTTTAATACGTTAAATGTTGATTGTATTTATGATATATTATTGAAGTACGGACGCTAATATTGTTCACAAGAACTGCAATTTACCCCTGCTGTAGCGATATTCTTACAGAACACGGACATTATTTATCAAGTTACTTTTATAAACTCATTAAGAATATGTATAATCTATGATTTGGGGACTTTTTTAAAAAAATGTGAACACTTTAATCAAGGGCCACACATGTAGGAAATACCAACTTTCTTTAATTACTACCATAACTTGTAAATCTAAGCTTCCTCCCACTCACTATCACGATCTGCTTTGAAGGACAATGACGTTTAACAGAACTTCAAGCAAAGAAGGCGCACTACTAAAAGTCAGGTTGTGACAGAGATTTATTTGGTGGAGCCTACTGAGCCCAGGGCGTCGCCTGCAGAACTCCGTGACCAGCCAGGTTTGCGAGGCCCACGTTGGTGGCCAAAGCCACGGGGTTCACTAACTGCTGAAGCTGCTGAAGCTGCTGGAGTTGTCGCAGCTGCTGCACCTGCTGAACCTGCTGCTGTACGCTGAAGGGTGTCCCAGTGGCGAGTAGATGTGCTGATACAGGGGAGGCCACCGTCAGTCCAGAAGGAGCGTCCAGCCGGGACGAAGAGGTTGTCGCCAGAGGGGTCACGATGCGGGCAGTCAGGGGCGAGACCCCGATCGCGCCAAGGGAGAGGGCGAGAGGCTCGCGGCGCACAACCGCGTTGAAGCCGTTAACGGGATCGGCCGCGTAGTCCACCGTGCGGCGGGTGCCGTCCGGGTCATTGAGGGAGTAGCTTCCCCGGACCACGTCTCCGCTGCGACTCTCGTGCTGGCGCTTCGAGTCTCCCGTCAGCGCATCCTGGACGTCGTAGGCGTAGCTGTACGATGGGTTTGGGTCGTACTCGGTATCCAGAGCGATGGTCGGGGTGACGAGGGCTCCAGGGATGATACCAGCCACGGCAAGACCCAGGAGGCAAGAGAGGACGAACAGCTGCGTGAAAGGCATCCAGTTAAGGAAAGATTACACGACACACGCAAGAATATGACAATTTCAAGATGCTTCACAGATGTCCAACATAAAGGTTCTCTAGGGTGGGCGGTTT
>NW_026267143.1:1736763-1738605 GCF_000697945.3 Frankliniella occidentalis | reverse complement strand
GGTAATTAATATTTAAAATTACAAAATGATAAGTTGAGCACAAAGAGCGCTATGAACAAATTTAGCGCGGCGCAACCACAATATTGAGCACGCTTTGATCTTTCTTTTCCAACCCACGGGATAAAAATATATAACCGTACTTAAAACAGGGAAGCTATCCACAATCAGTGAAACACAAACCTTAGCTGCCATTGTGGGCGGTGCTGGAGAGCTGGTCGCTGGGCACTCACTCAAACACTGCGCTCGGTGCGCTGCGCTGCAGTCGTTATATACAGTGCACATCCCTAGAGGACTTGCGGGCGGGCCTAGGTCCAGTACCAGTGCAGTAAATATGCAGTCGTATAGTGATAGGGATAGGCACATTTAAGTGCATTTCAAACTCCATATACTAGTATATTAATAAAAAGAACTATATACTGGTATTTCTCTGTAATCTGAGTTTTGTTAGAAAATGGTGGGGCTGAGGATGCGGGGTGCTCTGTCGTTACAAATTCAAAGAGACTCAACCAACAGCGAACGGCCAATCGCCGTTCTTACATCAACTTTTGGTATGCTGTACCGCAGATAAGAGGGCTTTGTTTGCCTATTTCATAACGCAATATTGCTCCCACCGAACGAATAGGCAACCCAGAACTCACGTCTGTTTGCGTCAGTCGTAAAGTCGTAAAGGCGCCTTCGGGCCACGAAAGTCACAAATTTTATCGACAACGGTTTTCCGACCGGAGATTATCAATTATTTGGGAAAAACATGTAGTGGTTTGAGGGTCATTTCCGTCTGAGAAGCTCTCTTCATAGCGCTCAAACGGTAAGAGCGCCGAACGGACGAGGACGAAATATTTGCCCATCGGACCTCTATGTGACTTGTGACCAGTTTAAGTAGAACAAACATTTTCTTAACTAAATACATTTGGTTAGGGTTGTTCACTTTTACGGAGGGGGCCTCCTCAACTACACGGTGAGTAATGCGGACAAACGGACAAAATTTTCGCCCTAAGGGTTCTACTTCTACGAGTTAGAACTTATAGGAGAATATAAACCAATATTTTCCAGACGAAGAATTTCGAGGGAACTTTTGTTTTTCGTGTTTTTGAAAGGTCAAATTCTGAGCTAAAATGCTGATCTTCGAACTTAGTCTGTCTTTTTATTATTAAAAACGACCCTAAATAATTCATTTCCCTAGCTCAATCCGTTCTCGAGTGATCGTGACAGACGGACGGTCGGACGCACACACACAAACATACACTCACAAACAGACGCAAAACTTTTCGATCAATGGAGTACTAGGCTTCGCTATCACTCAGGCAATAACGACAGTGTTAAAAATATTATCAAATTATCACACTCTTTGTAATGACTAGTTTGTTAAAAAACAACATCATTCGTTTTCATTGGCACGTGGCAAAATTCCTTCTATTTTACCCGTAGTGCCCCATGGGAACAGAATGGGCTATCAACGTGGACTCAACGTGCACTTCGTGGATACATGCACGTAGATCTATCCCTTTAGCCTCAAGGTGGAATCAACGTAGAACTCGAGTGGACCGAACCATGGAGATTATTCACCGTGCAGTCCACGTCGATTTGTTACTTGCCACTCCCTCTCGATGATTATACATCTGATCCACGTAGACGTAAACTAGACGGTTTTTAGCGATGCGATCAGATCCTTCTGGATAGAGATAGGTTTCAGTCGGCTTCCTCGCTAAGTTGTCACGGTGGCGTCGTGGTTAGAGGCGTCAACTACGGAGCAGCAGGTCCCAGGTTCAACTCCCGGTAAGGTATCAATCGAGTTTTCATTAGAAGTTGTTGTAATGAAGTATTCAGAGGGTCTCCTCTAACCAA
>NW_026267143.1:1725204-1732721 GCF_000697945.3 Frankliniella occidentalis | reverse complement strand
GAGATTCACGGCCTTGTGCGTTGTTGTCGTCCGCTTTTGCTGACACGACCCTACAAAACCCCCAATGCGGAACAAAATCGGAGACTAACACTTCTTATGAGTTCCCTTGCGAGTGCAGGCAGTTGTTGAGCGGGTGAGCGGCGACGTGGTGATCGCCCTCGATTTGGACGAGCGCTAGACCGAGCAACCATAGGTGCTCGTCGTTGGAGTCGAGACCTCGGCGGCCCTGCGCCCTGGCCTGGGCCACCTTCAGGCCAGGCTTGGAGGAGTGTTGAGTGTAATTGTTTGTGGGGCTGGGAGCGCCTGGATGGGGCGTGGAATAGCGCACAGTAGTGCTTGTTGGCCGGCGGGGGGAAGTTGGGACGAACCATAACGCACCGCTCCCCCGCGCGCCAAACCTGCTGGTATAGACTGGATCGTCGGATCGTCTAAATAGGGGCACTAGATTCGAAGCACCTTTTAAGGTCCAGTCTAATGCAAGCATTGTTAGCGCCTTAAAGGTAGGTAACAGGCAACACCTCGCTTGCAGTGCATGTGTGTTTTGCGGGGAGGCCTTCCGGGCCTACCCCGAGTCTCGCAGGCGCCGAGCACCCGTAATATGTCGACTAAATAATCTGAAAAAAGCGGACGAACTCTCCGGATGATCCCTCCATCGGCTTTGTAGGTATTGCAGAAGCCACACCGGAGAAAATAAAAACAAACTGTTAAAGTCTTACGAAGAATAATGCCAAATCCTTCGTAATACGAAGGATTTGAAAGCTTCGTAAGGGGCAAATCCTTCGTAGGTACGAAGGATTTGGCATTTTGCTTCGTAAGGTTTTAACTGTGCAGCACACTTAAAAATATTTGGTGATTTCCCAACACTTTAAAGATACGAAGCAATTGTGAAATTACAACACTTCTTTGAAGTCAAAAAAGTGCATTTTGCTGTGAGAGCTGCCCCTAGATACATATGTCAACCAACTGTGGAATGGCACCCGATGTCTGGTCGGCGCGAGCTGGTCGCGTGCGGGCCAGCGGCTGGGCCTACCAGTCAGCTCTCATTAAGACGAGCCATCCTGTCGGAGGCTGTAAATGCTCGCCTTGCGACCGCCTCGCGACCGCTCTTCGCGTAGTCTAATCACGCACGCAAAGGCTGGCCCTTGACGAAAATGATGCATTTCGTTTTCGCGCCGAGCAGCGGAATTTGCACCCTGGCAGGAAATTCCACACCGCGGCCTTTGGGTGTGGTTCCGTTTCCCTCGACGGCAACCTCGGTAAGACGAGCAGCCGCCGCAGTAAAAAAAGGTTGTCCCGGAGCATCTTCCATGACTGAATATGCGAGGGGATGAGGATTTTTGCTAGAGCTACATGGATGGACCTGGTTCACGCGATCACTAAAGTGGCACTAGAATCTCAATGACTGCAGGATTGAAAGTGATCAAGCCAAGAGCGAAGAGAGAGGTCCTTGCACTGAGACGTTCTCGCCTGTCCCGAAGACGCTATCCGTGACTGCGAGACCCAACCCATCCCATGCTCCACCAAAGAGTGCCAGACGCGGCGAAATACCCGCTACTGTACTGTCGGCTCGTGGTGCAACAACACCGTTAGCGTGAGAGCCTTGCGTGGGGCGGTTCCAAATCAGACACAGGAAGAGTCTGGGAACGAAAACTGGAATATCAAGGCTGAGGCTGTCTCTGCTGCAGTCGCAAGGGGTGTTATCTTTTTACAACAATAATTCGATCTCTTTGCCTTAGGGTGGCTTGTTCTGTCGACGCAATAAACAGCCGCGAACCCTTCCCGCCCGTCCTCGGCGTGCTCGGCATGCGAGGCATTAGAGCACACTCGTCTGCACTGTGTAAGACCCTGTGCCAAAGTAGAGAAGAGATACCCACCAATGAACATTTTAATTCATAGCTTACTGAGTTTTACAAACATGTTCCGCTTCCGGACTTTTAATATACAAGTATGAACAAATTTCTTCATACTGGCGTATTAAAAAATGCGTAAGTCAAAAATGTTTACACAACTCAGTAAACTATGGATAAAAATGTCCATAGGTGTATACAGCATTCCCGTATAGGTTGCAGTGCAGGATGCATAGGTATATTCGGTAGTGCTCATAACGCCCCACGTTAAAAATTCCTGTACTCCACACTCCAAACACGGTACTTAGCTAGTACAGGAAGACCGTGAACCGGGTTAACCAATAAAGTACCGGCCAACTTTCTGTTCACACACCGTGTGACTTAGAGCCTTCTGCGTCCACTGACGCTGTGCTGCGGCTAGGGGGGCACTCCGGCGGGAGGAAATACAGGGACCCCACGCGTACTGCGGCACACGGCGGCGAGGAATCGAGCGGCAACCAATTCCAAAACCGCAAGCTGTATCGCCCAGCGGGCTAAAGCGGGCGGGGGCAGTGCAGCCCTGCAGCCCGGCGAGCCCAGCACCCAGCCGATGAAATTAGTACATGAAACACTAATAACAATGCAGCAGGTAGGATGTCCTTGGGGGCCGAACCCACGTAACTGGTCGCAAATCGAGCAGCAGTTGCCGCCAACGCACCAACGCGCCACGCCCCGCCACTCCCCGCCAGAGGCCTTGGGACCTTCACGAAGCCGCCGCCCGCCTTGGCCAGGAGGCCGCACCACAACCGATCTGGCCAGGCCAGCGAACTCTATGCAGCGAGGAATTGGGAGGGGAATGGACAGGGAGGAGTGGGGGTAGGAGTGGGGGTAGGACTGGGTGACTGGGAGGGACAGGGGAGAGGAAGGAGTGGGGCGGACTATGTGACGTCGGGAGACGGGGAGGGGGATGCAGCAGGGAAGAGAGGTATCGCTGCTACTGCAGAATGCTAGGGTAGTGTACACGTCAAACGTCACCGAACTGCGAGGTTCGTGGCTGCAGAGTAGGGCTGTGCGACATCCAGATTTTGATATCGCGATATGATATTGACCATGAATGGACCATCGACTAGATCCAACGTGTCTCAATAATATCGCGTGATAACGCAATATCGAACCACATCGAGAAAAAGATGTCTCGGAAAATGGCCGATACATCGCGATATATCATATCGCAGTATCGACTAGCCTCGGGGAAATATCGAACCCTCGATATCATATCGAGACTACAATATCGCAGCGATATCGAAATATCGGGACATCGCACAGCTCTACTGCAGAGCCTTAGTCAGAAAATGTTGCCGGTTCTCTGCCACCCACACTCGTGCACAAGTGCGATGAGTTTCAGATCAGCCGGGCCCAGACAGACTCCCTCTCCTCCTGGCTGTGGCTCAAATCCTTGGCAGCAGAGCACGAGCAGGCTCCTTCGAACGTGAAGGACTCGGCGCACCAGGACACCTACGGGCTCTTCATGGTGATGAGGCTTCCAGCCCACGGTCACTCTAGCCAGCAAGCTATTTTCCACCACTTTAAAAGTGCAACCAAATGAAATGTGACTAACAGGATAGCTCGCCTCAGCGCCCCACAAACATGTCGGTCTGGCAATTTGCACGCACTGGTGTGTAACGGAACTGCCTACCCTACAGTTCGCAGGCGTTTCGGTAAAAGTACTTTCATGAGTTCTTCGAACAAAGCGTTGTCAGTGCTAAAAGCGCTCCGCCAGCGTAAAGTCTGGCTATTCAGGAAAATTTGGGTCGTTCTATGAGCACCCTTTTATCCATGAGGTATGAACAAAACCATTTTGTTCCACCGTAACTTACGAATCGAGCGATGTTTGTAAAAAGGGGAAAATTATCCATAAACCGTACGGTTCTATTCGTATTACAGACAATTTGTGATCCTTAAACCTTCGTAACTTACGGTCATCACAACCGTAGCAAAATGAAGGTGCAGTCTCTCTTTTGATTCCTTCCATCGTTTATCGAATATATTTATGAGGGCAATTACCCAGCGTAATATTATACCACCAAAGGTATTCGTGGAGGCGGCAGCAGCAAGGCCCGCACAATGCCGGCAAAAACTGGGTCAGGCGAGGCAGACCGCGTAGATCAGCACAACCAGTCACCATTGATCCATTATTGATACCCAAAAAGAAAAGTGACACTGCAAAGTTCTTTTAACTGTGGATCGCCATCTCTTTCTATATTTACAACGAAACTGGGCTCTAAAATATGAATCGTAACGTCATGAACTTGGCGACACACCGGAAGAACGGAATAATCTCCTTCCACGATGAAAAGTGACCTGAAAAAAAAATCACTAAGTCGGTCGAAAGTAGAGTAAAAATTATAATACTGCGTCAATGATTTAATGACTGCAGTCGTACTTCTACTATACTCATTGATACACTTACGCCTAGGTTTGTAAATTAGCAAGGTGCATTCATAAATCGTGAATCAGAACTACGAAACCTGACGTTAATCGACAAGACAAAATTCAAAGTTCTCAGATGGTATTGTGTACCACTGCGCAAAAGTGTGTTTTGTGAAAGAATGGCCGTTTGGCTATGCGGTTGTAACCAATCTGGTTATTAGGGTTAAAATTGTCATCGCCATACCCCCTAGCAGTCTATACACACATACACAGCAACCACATACCCATAAACACCAGACTGCACACGGCCAATCGGACATCATGACTTGTCTCTTCGTCGTGTGCCAAACGATTATTTCATCAAACAGGTCGGTGCGCCAAAACGCGTCGGGCGCGACGTCGCGGGCGGTGGAGGGGCGCGGCATGGAGTGGCACGGCGGCCTTGGCCGGCTGGGCACGCGCTGACCAGACGCCCGAGTGAAAGTGCTTATCAGGAAACAGCACAGCAGGGCCAAGTTCAAGGGCCCACTAAACAGCGTGGAATCCAGTCCGCGCACTCCACCTCCAGAGTGTCTCAGGAGGGATGGCTCTTTACTGACTATTCACATACTAGCTAGCCAGACCACGTCCCGCGTAACAGACTTCGCGATATCTCACGAAACACTGTTAGGCTGCGACGCGCGACATATGGCTAGGCCTGCGGCGCTAACACGCGAGACGAGTTAATAGGAAAGTATACGGGAATACAGCCTTGTGGCCACAAAATTTGAAACGATGCTCACAGCATACATCGGGGACTTTTGAGCTAGAATGCTCATCTTTGAAATGACCCAAAAAATTTCAGATCGCTATCTCAATTTGTTCTCGAATTATCGTGCATACGGCAGTCAGACAGCTACCGCTCAGCCACAAAACACGGGATTAATATCATTCACTAAATGCAGTTCCACAAATCGCAAATGTTGTCGCTCCCAAATAAAAAGCAAACACCCTAAACAAGCCAATTTCAGTAACAAATTAATAGTTCTCGTTTTAAGCTTCGAACTTTTTAAAACCCCACTGAAATGCTTTTCCCGTTGAGCACCTCTGAACTCGCTTTTGACCGCGCCACGACTTTTCCCGCCTTCCCTTGATGTTGTCTGGAAATAGTGAAGAGAGCTTCCTAACTCATTTTTAACAAGTCAGTCAGATGGTCAGGAACTACCCCTCTGGTGACGTGTAACCGAAGTTAAAATTAAAGTGTTTGAAAAAAATTTGATTGCTTGGATCCGGGTGAATAAAAGATACAAAATCTAGTTTATGGGTATCCTATGCACTTATAGGTGTGATTCATAGCGGGGTTTTTTTCTCGACTCTACCCCCCGTAGTCCTAAGTCCCCGTTGCGACCAGTTTTGTCAAGTTTTCAATTGGGAGAGGCTAGGAGGAGCCGCTTTACAACTAAACATCACATTTTCGTTAAATGCCACCTCCAACCAATATCACATCGGCACTAAGCGCCAACACAGGCCCGTCACCCCGGTGAGTCAGTGCACTGCTGTCCCGTGCCGGGAGGGAATTTCAGCAGCTTGCGTAAAGCCACCGCGCACGCAGCGTGCGAATCGTCAGTCTGTTTAGCCACCCTTCTACCGGGGTTCCCCAACCCGTTGCAACACTGACGCAGCCCGGCAAAGGATTGATCGCCGGACACTATGTACAACAACTGCAATGTGCAGGCAGCGCGAACAGCCGATATTAATGTTTATTATACGCGATTGACGTCACCAGCTCGTTCATGCGTGCTGGCCCCAGGGCGGGCAGTGTGGCTGCTCGTGACCCCAACTTCTTCTTGGCACTGCAGGTAAGGGAAATAAGATCAGGGAGCCAGATACGGATACCAAAGAAAGTACGCTATAAGGCAGACGTTTACAAGCGATTATGTAGAAGTAAGGTGTCTCTTGTTGCCTTGAGAAAAAAAGGGATAACAAAGATGTGATGTGTTAAACACAACGACAACAACAGTTTTAACTGGTAAACAATAACAGAGATGCTACCGCAAGTTATTTAATTGCGAGTACAGAACATAGTTTGTTTGCGAATTTTGGCATAGTCTTATGTTATTTATGGTCTTTTAAGTGAACTCATCTATCTGTTGGACATTTTCTTGAGGTGGAAAGGAGAACGTGACACCGTACGACTGTAGTGGTCAAAAATAAAATAAAAATGCTTGAGACTGGATGAAGAACGGGTAGGTCCTAGACATCTTGCATTTTAAATTCACATGCAAGTGCACACACTTGCATTTCCAGTGCAGGTTCCTTCACAAAGCACGGAGCACAAAATATACCTACCCACTATCTCGACATAGTATTTTCAGCCCGGCAAGGACCGGTAGGAAACGGACCTCATACCAAGTCCCTCTCGTTTCGCACCCGGGAGGCGATGGGCGAGTAGAAGAGAAGGAAAACTGTACGACCTTGGTTTTCGTCAGTCCTAGGGAGTGGCGGAACGAAGCGGAGCAGGGCGGCAGCAGACCCACCTACAACAGGTGGCGCGGCCGAGCGCGGCTGCATCGGAGCGGCCGCTGCTTATGTGGCTTAAAACTGTGGACCGTGTGACACGGGCAACACCCAAAAATGTGGATACTTGATTTGAGTACGGTACTTGACAATTTTAGGCCCAGGACTTATTGGTTTAAGAATTTTTTAAGATCAAATTGAGTAAAATATTCTCAAAACAAGTATCTGTCATCAACTTGTCAAGTACCGTCCTCAAATCAAGTATCCACTTTTTTGGGTGAACGTTCCCCTTTTTCTTTGCAGATCCTTCCATTTACTGTGGGCTTGCGAGTTTGACGTTTGACGAAATAAAAACTTTACTACAGTACAAGTTGTTTGAATTAAAAAATAAAAATGGATTCGATCTCCACAGGGCTGCTAAATCGGAAGTAGCTCGTGCAAACATACGAGCAGGACGTGATCCGGTTTCTATAATCATACATGGGCCCGCCCCTCGGCCTGCCCGACGCCGTGTCAAGGTGGACACAACACACAAATGTCAACGGCACCAAGTTCAATTACACATGAGCCAACACGAGACATATAGGCTAATCCAACAGGCGAGACAACCATCGAACAATATGATGTTCTGATCAATTAATAAACAAGCAGGCCCGCCCTTTCACCAAACGAAGTTGCCAGCTTCACTTCGCTCCGCAGGCAATGCAGTTCGGCAGGGGCCGGGCCTGCTTGGCCTGCCGGCGGCGTTTGGTCGGGTCGGCGGCG
>NW_026267143.1:1722685-1725154 GCF_000697945.3 Frankliniella occidentalis | reverse complement strand
CTGTTACGGGGATGCCAGGATCATTCTACGTCGAAACAGCGTGTAGGGGCGGACTGATCAATGTTGGTTCTACGTGAAATCTACTACCGTTTGGCACTGGATGATCGACTCGATCATCCACGTCGTGTCAAGGTGGTTCAACCACGTCCCAGCTATGTGGATTCGATATGGGTGTTCCCATGGGGTGGTCCATAACAGTGATTGCCACTTTTCAACATGTCGGAACACAACAACAAACCGTTGTAAATTTTGATAGCAAGATGTATCGGTACAGAACGAACAAGTTTGTGCGCACAAACATGTAATAACATGTTATTACAAATTTTTTGTGCTGGCGGAAGTAAATAACCACTGTTTTGAAATGAAAATTTGTTTCAGAAAATTTGGTGAATGTTGTTGGATTACAGCATGTGCTGTTTTTACCAACATTTGTTGCCATCAAACTTTACATCAAATGTGTTGTAAATTTACAACAATTTTTTTTAACAGTGGAGATACGTATGTACCCTATACTATGTCTAGCGTTACATGCTTCGCAATATACCAAGAAAAACTGTTGGGCTGCGACGGGCCTAAGCTACAAACAGCAAGCCCTGCTGCGGCGCTCGCACCCAAAACGAGCTAAGAAGCAGACACGCCGGTGCGCAAAAAAAGCACATTTGCGGAGCAAATGTAAAATGTTGTTGATCTCCAAAATATTTGGGACGAACGGACAGTTAAACCTTTTTTATTCATGGCCCCTGGGTTAAAACAGAGTTGCAACTGGTTGACAGGGTTCTCGAGACCTTAGAACCCTTTGAGAACCCTAACAAACGTAATTCTCAGTTTAAGATGGGCGTTCTATTAGTCTATTATGCATTGTTTTCTTTTATAGAAAAGTACTTGTTTTGCTTACGGATCCTCTCGAAATAACACCAATTTCTCCGATTTATTCGGTCATTTGAGAAATCACAAGACCTTAGCGCCTGTGAAACTCAGGGTAGGCCACCAGCAGTGCACGCATGCACTCCATGAATGGTGTTGCCTACCTATCAGGCGCTAGGAGCCAAGCAATCAGCTGAACTTCGAACAGCAGATGACGGACGTCGTCCTTGTTTATTCTTTCAAAGTTAACGAAGCGGTGTTGTACCAAGTGTACCTCCGAATGATGTCCAATATTGCAGGTTTTCCTACTCCCTGTGTACCGAGTGTAAAGGCTAATACTCCCCAGTGTTGCAGGTTTGCATACCCAAGGGGCGATGGCGCCTTACGGTCAGATTGGGTAGGCCACCCCGCAACACTGTGGTGTATTGCCTTTACAGACGGTACTCCGTAATAGGGAGGTGCGAAAGTCTGCTTTTTTCAGTCGCCGAATCGTAATAGTGCAGGAAAGTTGCCTTTTCACATCCGAAATCTAGACGTAATTTTATTTTCGCGATTGGAATGAATCTTGAACTCGAGATTTGAGCTTGAAGTCTAATGTAAGGTTCTTATGGGCATTTATGTCAAAAACAGAAAATTTGGCCTGGACCGCACAGGTTCCGTCACAGACAAAAACTAAGGCCATATACGTGATCTACGTAAAAAAACGATTCAGACCACGTTTCAAATACCTTACTCCGTCATCTAATAACAGTTTTATTAAAGTAAGCAAATTTAGCCATTTTTACTAAAAAAAACCCATTAATTTTTGGAAAATTTATTCGAAAATTCGAGGGAGGAGCATGGCATGCGGAACGTCTCCTGATTCGGTTTCTTACGTAGATCATGGATATGGCTTTAGATTTTGTCTGTGGCGGAACCTGTGCGGTCCAGGCCAAATTTTTTGTTTTCGACATAAATGCCCATAAGAACCTTATATTAAACTTCAAGCTCAAATCTCGAGTTCAAGATTCATTCCGATCGCGAAAATAAAATTACGTCTAGATTTCGGATGTGAAAAGGCCACTTTCCCGCACTATTACGATTCCCGGCGACTGAAAAAGGTGGACTTTCGCACCTCCCTACTCCGTAAGGCACCATGGTTTCTACAGCACTTAAGAGTATGCGGTCCCGCAAGACTAGAGCGCATTAAACGATAAACTCAGGACTTTCCTGTTCTATTACCAAATTTCCAGCCTTCTATCACGACTATACGATAGAATGTTGCCCATACCAATCTCTAAGTTGCGTCGCAAATCTCTTCAGGAACCCAAAGAGTTAAAACGGAGCAGAGAATAAATTTCAGTCAGTAGGAATGAAACTGTTTTCACTTGTTTTTCTTGCACTTTCTTAGAGGGCGTATATTTTACCGAAATTGACTATAATAGGTTCTCCTACGAGTTCACTGAGTCTGGTTTTGCGATACTTTTAACACAAAACCATGTGATAACTGGTGTTTTGCGATTCCCACGCTAAAGGGCATGATAACTCCAAAAAATGTGATAAAAGTATCACATTTTTGTGATAAAATTATCACAAAAATTATTTTATTACATTTTTTGTGATGAT
>NW_026267143.1:1712559-1719130 GCF_000697945.3 Frankliniella occidentalis | reverse complement strand
GGCACTCACTCAAACACTGCGCTCGGTGCGCTGCGCTGCAGTCGTTATATACAGTGCACATCCCTAGAGGACTTGCGGGCGGGCCTAGGTCCAGTGTCGACCTTGGTGACACCCTACACCCCCATGCGGCGGTGCCTCGACTGGGACAAAAAGAATGGCTATCGTATTGTCTTCACACCTAGAGCTTATGTGCGGACCCCCGGACCCCTGTATCTTCTAGTTAGGAGGGGCAACGCTAGAAAAAATACCAGCAAGGGGTGAAGAGCATCGTGTGTGGCGGCGATGGGTTCTTTATTTGCATATATTCAAAGGAATGTTACCAGAAGTCACACACAAAAGCCTCCAAATTCTTTCCAGCATTTGGAGACGTGAACAACCCTGGCATCTGCATTATAGCGAGCTCAAAAAAAGAGCATGGATAACAGAAAGACGGCTTCCACGCTACACTGTTCAGTTCCCGTTGAGCAATGCTTTGCAGACGCTTAGCAAATTGCGAAGAGTTCACATGCTTTGTAACTTCAAAGAATTGACTTTGCACTTAAAAATTGATGCTTTGTAGCATGTACAGCATTGCTTCGCAAAGATTGAGTATCGTTTTGCGAAGGCAAAGTAATGCTTTAGTTCCAAAGCATCCAAATCCACTACAATATGCGAAGAGTCTGCTTTGGAAGAAATTTTAAAGTGTAAACTAATACTACTTTATTATAATCTATTGTTAGCTTCATGTGCGCCAGGCCAATTTGCCTTTTAACTTAAGTCTCGTGGACCAGGCTTCGTGATCTGAAGCACTGTTCCGCTGCGACACGCCTGGGTCATTGCTGACACGCCCGAGACAAGTTAACAAGTAACTACGGGGGTTGGGCCTTAAGGTCCCCAAAATTACATCCTCGCAGGAATCGAAAGAATAGAACTAATACTGTTCGTGAAATGAGGTCCTTTAGATTGTCAACTTCGACAGAATCTTACGCGATCTTACGCCAACCAAGTTTTCCGAGCTTGTCAGACATTTAGGGCTCCTGCTCCTACAGCCTTGCGATGGTTGCGTTTCGACTAATGTGCGGTTTTGCCCATGTTTCCATTTGAAGAAAAGCAGACCTTATTTCCCACGGGGTTATTTTAGGCTATTTTTCGTCGAGAAATGCCCTTGGGCCCTTACCAATAACAGGAAAGGCAATTTGTTTTCGACCCAAATGATTTTAATTATTGTAAAGGGTTAATATTTGAGCTAAGAATCCTTATCTTCGAACTAGATCTGTTTTCTAATTGCACAAAACAGCACTGAAAATTTCAGATAGCCATCTTAATTCATTCTCGAGTCATCGGACATACAGTCAAAACAATTTAACGAACAAAATGAAACTCTTTGGGTCAGTGCAGTAACGGGCTTCACTATTATTATATTAGTTTGGTACGTGTGAATTTTTTGAAGAGTTTGGGAAACATTATAAAAGTGACATGGTTGCACGAAAGGCAGAGTCAATTGGATCTGGCTGGACCCGGGCTGCCTTTGATCGAATTTCTACGAGACCCACTCAAGCAGAGCATCTGCTTTGTACCGTTTGCGCAGTATAGTAATGTTAGCATTACTTCTCCTGTCACATATTGTTCACAGAACGAAGAGTACACCAATCTTTTAAAAGTTAAAACTTTTCTTCAGTATAATTAATGTTTAAAAAATATAGGGTCAACCACGTTTGTGGGTAAGCGTGTCTGTCCTTTGCTACCCCGACTCACATCCCACACGGCCAGGACCACCTTGAGGCTGCACCGGCTGTGCGCAGGATCACGTTTCTACGAGAGGGCAGCGACTCGCCGAAAGTGTATGCTCGGGTTGCTCCCATGCTCCCGCCTGACTGGTAAGGCCTCTGTTAAGTGAGATACTGAAGCAGAGTAGGCTGATAGGCAACAGCGGGAGATAACTCCTATTGCAACCAGGGGGTTGTATAAAAGCTCAATAAGAAGGGAAAGGAAGTACACAGCCATTTATGTTATCAAACCAGTGCGCAAACGCAGATGGTGAAAGAAAACTCAGCAAAGAAGACGTTATCGTCTTTATTGCAAGTAACAACTTATGGGCGACGCGACATCAATAATATGAATGAATACAATAATAATGACAATAAATTACTGGGACTAGTCTGGCGAGGCGGAGTCAGTGGTATACGGAGTAGGCAGAGTGCGGCGATGCGACCGCCACCTTTGCAATGGCCGGGGCGACAGCCACCTTGGCGATAGCCACCTTGGCGGGCTGACGGTCGACCACGGCGTTGAAGCCGTTCACGTGGTCGGCCGTGTAGTGCACGGTGCGGGTAGTGCCATCAGGCTCAACGAGCGAGTATACGCCTTGCACCACGCCGTTGTGGAGCTCCTCCTTCTGCTGCTTCGCATCGCCCGTGGTCGGGTCCTGCACTCCGTAAGAGAAAGCATACGCAGGGTTGGGGTCGTAGGGCTCGGGGACGGCCACCTTCGCAATGGCCACGGGAGCAGCCACCTTGGCGACGGTGTAGGCGGGCGGCGCGTACGCAACTGGGGCGGCGTACGCCTTGACAGGGGCGTAGCTGGCGTAGGACACTGCAGGGGCAGCGGCGTAGCCCAGATCACCGGCCTTTGCTAGCGCCGCAAGGGCGACCACGAACAGAAACTGAAAGAAAGTAAACAACCTTACTAATCCCAATCTAATAGGAACACTCTCACACAATACACTCATCCCCCGACCCACATACTAATCCACCCAAATGCAATGTTCGGTTGACGTGGCATGATATCCATTTAAATTTTCCAACCAGCTGGGTATGGAGGGAAATAAGAATCAAGAACACAGTAAGCATAATAGTACAATGATAGTCCAACAAGATGGGCATTCATGCTAAGCCCGTACAAAGAGAAAGTATAAATAATTGGACTCCTAATTGTCTTAAGAAGTTTTTAAATAAAGGGCAAAATCAAAAGAAAAACACAACTACTATGACATAAAGGCAAAAAGGGTGGAAAATATTGTCCAGGAAATTGACCAGTTTACATTTATGCCGGTTGCTTCAACCAGACAGTACGGACGAATCCACAGCGATGTCCACTCCGCACGACCAACACTTGGGATCTCAACTCACCGCGAGCATCCTCCTTGCTGCCCGGCACAACCCCGAGTTCGAACTGCGTCAGACATACGGCTGACAATCGTATATAAACCTACTCCGCCGCTACTCTCCTACCCCACTGCACTTCTCGTGCACTACCACTGTGCACGCACACGCGTACACACACTCAGACATCACCGCACAGTTCCACATTTTTCATTGACGTTGGAGGGCAATAAATGCACCTTGCACTTCCATGGACCGGCCGGCTCGCCGGCAAGACGACGGGTCTGGCGCGGTCGTGTTCGAAATACGGTGCTCCTCCACTTGTCGAGCTCGCGGTGACAGAGCGGTGCTATTTGAACGCACTCCATGAACTGGTGGACTACCCTGACAGCAGGGACAGTGTGCGAGAGGGAAAGAGGAGGAGGGGGGGGGGGGGGGGGGGGCTGGTACCACGCCTACGCCACGTGATCACGTGACACAAAAGGACACAAAATGCGTCGTTCTGCACATGCTCCCACGTAGAGAACGAATACAGTGCCATTCTTCTCAGAGCTATAAATGTTATTTGCTTTCACCTCTCGATTTAATTAACAGGCACAGTACTTAATATTAGAGGAACAGGGATAATTAGAGAAGCAGGCGAGAATCAAGTTCGTGTGTTTTTAAGGGAGGAAATTCTCCTTTTCTTTTCAGTTTCCACTTTGTTTTAAGTTAAAGTTTCGCCTGCACCTGTCATTGTATTGAATGGGGTCAAGGCCATACGCTTCATTTGAATGACAGGCGATCGGTTCGAGCTTCAGGCCGCAGCCGGAGCGCTGGCTGTCACCGAAGCGGGTCACTTGAAAAGGCAAAGCGGCCGACACTTGTCATCGTTTGGCTGCTCTGAGCGGCTCTGAGCGCACAATGACGAGAGAAAAACTAACAAAAATGATCGGGTGGTTTTGATTGCGAAAAGGAATACGAGCACGGGTTCAAAGGCCTTGGCACTGGCACACAGAAACCCAACAAGTTCCCTTTTAGCTTTGCTTTGGCACCTAAAGGTTGTTTTTGAAACAACCCGTTATTAGGCCGAGTATTCTATAACCTACAACATTTAGTGGACTCTAAAAGTACAGATGTTCATTATTGAAAAGAATCGTTCGTAAATTAACAAGTATTCATACTTGAAATTAAAGTGCCTGCTAAATAAAAACAACAGACATATGCCCGTACTTCTCCGGAGCTTACGTGCGAACTAAGTTAAATTGTAATCTGACAAAAAGTTTTTAAATTTACAATTAGTTTTCCCGTAATTTTGCACAATTTTCTCATTTACTTGGACAAAACTTTGTTCAAACGTCAAAGCGTACGCTTTTACAAGGAAATTCACAACAGTATTTTACAGTGTAGTTTCTTTTCCAATCGCGTCTGCGTACGCTAAACACAACTCAACATCAACAGTCTGAACGCTACTCTCATTCCAATGGTTAAAGAAATGTGAAACGTATGTTAATCACCTGTTAAGTGAAACATTTATCAGATGTGTCTCATGCTGAAAATAAGGGGATAAAAAGTCAGTTCTATACTACAACGACCAGCAGCTCAAAAGTGAACTATACACATCAAGTTGGGAGACCAGCAAAGGTGAGACGGACAGCAGGGCGTTAATATTCTGACATGTGAAGAAAAATGGCAAGGCACATTGATGCCCGTGCGGCCGCAACACGTGTGCTGCCAGAGATGTCCTTAGGGATAGCGAGCACAAGACAGCCACAGGCCTCTTGCTTTGGTTTTGGGCGAGGGGGAGGGGGATGTCTAAATGTAAGTTCATCCAATTGTAAGTCGTAAGGTTCTCACTCGTGCCGGTGTCTTCCTCATACTCATATAAAAGTATATTGGCGCGCTTACTAGTTTAAATTCCAAATCACCATGACCTCGCGTTCAAATAAACTTGAAATCTTTTTGCACTCTACAATGTTAATGTTCACACATATGTCATCCGTCCACCCGGTATATGACCGTGCGTATGCCATATAATCCACGTAAGGCAAGTATATTGCCCAAAAAACTGTTAGTCTCAACAATTCACAATTAAAAATCGTCGTAAGTCCTGAAAGTTGATCAAAACGTCTTTCTTGCACGCCACTCTTGTGAGCAGAAAGTTTGTCAGCTTACAGCATTCAGCAAATGGTAGCTGAAAGAACTATGAAAAAAAGAGAATAAAATGAAAATGCCCTGTCAAAGCGGATCAAAAATGCATATGGCACAAATTTGAGAACCCCGCTATTTGTCAAAAGTTCCATCTGGTAAAAAAACAAACATGCGGTGGAAACGATGTCATAATGCCATAGTTTCCGTGCCTGTCAAACGAAATCAATTCCTTACTGAAAATCAGTGCGCCCTTTTCGTCGTGTGGATGGACAGGTCAGTCTCAGGAGGACGTTGATAATTCCCCCGCCCCACCCCCTAACACACACAAGCGCGCGCACTCTTCTTTCTTGATGGTCAACCGTCCAGACACCGTGACGTCACTGCACTTCACTTACCCCCCGCACCGGAAGAAGGCAATCCGGTGAGTCCCGCCTGCGGACACGACCTCGCCCGCCACGCCCCGCCACGCCCCACCACGCCCCGCCACGCCCCAGACGCGGTAACCGGTCGATATCCTCCAACCACACCCTAGGCGGTGCATCAGATGCGAGCGACGGCGGCTGCACCTTTTCGGCAGGCGCAAGATCCTGTCTGCAGCGGGTGCGAGCGGTGCAAGGCGCACGAACGGTTACAGTTCACGCAGCCAAAAGGCACACCAGAAAGTGCGTCAATGTGTATGCCTGCGAGCGCCATATACGTTAATACGGACGTAAATATGTGTGTGGTTTGAAAATAAAATGAATAATAACATCTGTACTTCGATAAGTGTATGAATAAGACGTTCACGCATGCCTACAAGTGTGTGACATTCATACACTTGTGTTTTCAGGGCACAACAGCGGGCGCACTGATTGGGTTTGATTATGCATACAAATTTACCGACCATAATCGAGAAAACGAAAACGTCACGGAACTAGTTTTTCTTTGGCCATTTCGAGGGCTTTTTACACAATTGCATACCCGGGATGTCAGTTACAGGGACGGATTTGTTTCGGACCAGACAAATAGATTAGCTCTCTTGCCGAACCAAACCGACCTAATTCCTCCCACGCAACGCATCCGCACGCAGGGGGCGCGGCGTGACGGCGCGTGGCGCAACAGGGAAATAAACAAAAGATCACTAACTTAAAACACATAAAAAGTAAATTCCACGGCGACGAGTCGAGATTAATATTTCAGCTATGACTGATTGGTCATCACCTACCCCGGCAAAACAAATGATGCTGTCCTGCCTGCACAGCATAAATGTGACATCACAGTGTTTGGATATCAGTGTTTGGATAATAGAGTTTTTAGAGGCGTTAGTCCTGTAAAAATGTGCAAAGTCGCCCAAAGGAGCTATTCTCGGCAATTTCAAAATT
>NW_026267143.1:1702526-1702919 GCF_000697945.3 Frankliniella occidentalis | reverse complement strand
CCGACGCCGTGTCAAGGTGGACACAACACACAAATGTCAACGGCACCAAGTTCAATTACACATGAGCCAACACGAGACATATAGGCTAATCCAACAGGCGAGACAACCATCGAACAATATGATGTTCTGATCAATTAATAAACAAGCAGGCCCGCCCTTTCACCAAACGAAGTTGCCAGCTTCACTTCGCTCCGCAGGCAATGCAGTTCGGCAGGGGCCGGGCCTGCTTGGCCTGCCGGCGGCGTTTGGTCGGGTCGGCGGCGTTTGGTCGTACTGCTCCACATTCATGCGTGCGGACGGGTTGCAGACTCACACGGAGCCGTAAGGCGCCATGGCGAGCGACGATACACTGGTAAAACAGGGGCGCGGCATGGAGTGGCACGGTGGCCTTGG
>NW_026267143.1:1699586-1701015 GCF_000697945.3 Frankliniella occidentalis | reverse complement strand
CTAAGGTTTAGCACCCCAGGAAAGGCGTGAAAATGAGGCTTTGATTTTAGCGCCCCAGGAAAGGCGTTGTGTAGCGCCTTTGTTTTACCAGTGTAGGCAAGCCCGCCCGCACGCATGAATCCGGTACAGCATAAGCAGAAAAACCACGGCACGGATCACCCACCCTGTACTTCAAACAAACTTAGGTAATCTTAAGGGCCCGCGGCCTGCGGCCTGCGGCCCTTAAGATTAACTCCTTGCACACGTGAGAAAAGACTGTAACGGTGCGACACGGTGACTACACTCTACCCTTCTGCTTTGAAAATGAATATCAAAAAAATAAGAAGCACAGTTTTCAGCTTTTATTGTTTCTCAGACAGTCTTGAAACTCGACTTTTTGCCATTGTTTTAAGTATATCGACCTCTAGCTCTGAAATGATTGAAGATACGGCAATTCCAAGGACTGATTTTGATTCAGAATGTGCTGTTTCGAAAATAACTTCCTCAGTCATTCTTCGATTTGAGGCCTTCTTGTACGTTTTTATGTAAAGCGTGGTTATTTTCGGCGTCTTTTCGTCGAAAAAGCACCTCCAGCGCCCAGACGGTGAGAGATAGAGCCAAACGAGCAAAATTTCAGTTCAAAGTAAAGTTTTACGAGATACCTTTCAGTAGGTGATAAACATATTTCAGTTGTTTTTTTTCTTTTACTTTTTTTGACTTTCCCCTATTACCTTGATACCCCCCTTGAGCCCCTTAGCGGTGGTTGCCAGGATTTGCAAGAATCGGCAAAAATTTGAAACACCAACCCTTGTTGGCCAATTAATGACTGTCCGGCATGGCTTTTATAAATCTTGCTAGGGAGTGGCAAGAGCAAGGGTCCCCTGATAATTTCACTTTTCCTCCGACTAGATCAGCGGTCAATAATTGACGAGTCTTGTCCAAGCCGCTGGGTGTGGCCGGCGGGCACGACCCTCTGGTGGGGCCCGGGTCCTGCTCGGGGAGGGGCCACCTCCGCAAGGTCGACCCCCGCCAGGAAGGGGCACCCACCGCCACCAGTTCCGCTCAGGTCCCCCGGAATAAGTCCTCACGTATAAAAGCTAGGGTGGCGGACGCAAAGGCACGACTCGTTCCCGGACCGTCAAGAAACAAACAACAATGGCATTCAAGGTATGCAACGAAGTGTGTAATCAACAAGATGCAGAAAAGTGAACATTTTAAGTTGTGTGATTGCCAGTGTTTCAATACTGAAGTGATAGTGTAAACAATATCAATGTGACTTACTCCAGAAAGTAATGGTGAAGAATGAAGATCAGTGAAAAGTGACTCCAGAAATCTAATACGATTCTTTGTTTCTGCAGCTCATCGCCCTCGCCGCCTTCGTGGCTGTGGCCCAGGCTGGCGTGATCGCCCCTGCCCCCTACGGCTACTCGGCTGGCATCGCCGCCCCCCT
>NW_026267143.1:1692899-1699066 GCF_000697945.3 Frankliniella occidentalis | reverse complement strand
CCCCTGAGCTACGCTGCCCCCATCGCTAAGGTGGCTTCCCCCCTTGCCTACGCCGCCCCTGCTGCGTACGCCGCCCCCGCCTACTACCACTAAGAAGTAAACCCCTCTTCTAGTCCGGGATGTACGTGGTCAACAAAAACATAGCAAAATACAAAAATTATTTAAAACATCTATCTTGTTTTATAATTTCCCGCACCTTACACTATGACAGTGACATTAAGTATTTATAATACCACTCTTGACCAGGGTGGTTGGGGCATCCACGGCCAAGCCTTCTTAATTTCCTCAGTTGTCTAACTTGGGAGCGGTGCGAAGGACTGCGCGGCGCGGAGTGTGCGTGGTCCAGTCTAATCTGGGCGGCGGTCACCAGAGCCGCACGCCACGCCTCGCAGCCAAGGCAACTTGCATCGCGTTGCCTTCCTTCAAGGCGAAAATGGAAGGAAGTCGTTCGAAACCTGACCAGGTGTTCGCAAATTAGGTAGCGAAGTTGGTAGCCCCGCCCTGCCAGGTCCGGCCCAGATGGTATCGCATCATACCCCGCTTGTGATACGCAGTGCAAAATGTGGCTGGGTGGCGTATTAAACGCCAAATTATTAACGTCCTATAAAGAACGCCAAATATATTAGTTTCTTTCAAGGACAATATTTGACGTCTTTGTACGCGAACATTTGGCGTTCGTAAGATGGAGCAAGTATTTTGACGAATAAAAAAAGACGAAAAGACGACAACCAATAGTGAAAACACTCATTTTGAACGTATACAGCCAAACGACGGACCGCCCACAGAGTGTGCAGGCATATGTGGAGCTTCGGGGCATACAATAAATTAGAGTACTTTTTTGCGATTAATATTTAGGGCGTCCCCGCTATTGAGGCCCACAAGTTGAACTGGCGGTGACACTCGATCAGCGATGACTATCAGGGGCCTTACCCCACATACAACCCAGCTGGCCAGTCGGTGGCCACAACCGTGTTAGAGGTGAGCCACCATGCGTCAGGTAGAGCAGGTCAAACGACGGAGGGAGCTATAGTGAAAAGTAAAGGACACTGAGTAAACCCCACTCGCTGATGCTTTAACGATTCTTGTTAACTTGAATGGCGAATTTGGAGTAGCTAAGCAGGCCCATACCAATGACAAAAATCACCTTTAACATAAAAAGGAAACTTAATTATTGGTTTCAGCTTTGTTTATAAAATTTTTGAACATATTTGTCTGATAATGAATGTTTTCCAATTCATTTTGAAATGAAAACTTAATATTGAGAAACAACTTTCATTCCTTATTCTACATAATTATTGAATTTTAACCACCACCAAATAAACTAATACAAGTAGTACAAGTAATTCGGTAGTTGACTTAACTCATAAAAAGTTAACTTGATACGTGATAACAAAAATGAATGACAAAGTTAGCGAACTAGAGCCCCGAGAAGCTCCAGAAGCAGGCCGCTAGCGCGACCATACGGCAGGTGGCCAAACTCGCTCGCCGGCCCGTGCTTGTGCGAATCACGCGGTAGGCGTGTGCTGGTTCAGGCAACGGCCGCTGGCAGACTGGTGATGGCGCCACTGTCCTCTGTGTGTGTGTGTATGAGTGAGCGTGCGCGCGTGCCTGTGTGTTTGTGTGAAGGTCACGAGCACGCACGCACGCAAGACCGTTCCTACAAACGTGTGCCCGATCTGGATCATCAGGTTCAGCGGGGACGGTCAGAGACACACTCTCAGGGTAAAAGTATGATGCAACTGAGGAGCAGTCATCATTCAATTGGCAGCTAGTGTGCACTGCGATCACTGCAGCTCAGTCAATCCTCCTCCAGAGGCCTACTGCATGGCAGACTGCAGCAACGAAACAAGTGTGGAGCACAGAAAGTGCACAGAAAGTGCACAGAAAGTGCACAGAAAGTGCACAGAAAGTGCACAGAAAGTGCACAGAAAGTGCACAGAAAGTGCACAGAACGCGCAGCAACAATACTTTATGGAAGATGGGAAAGATTTATTCGTTTTGGGAAAAATTAAGCTTGGCTGGTTTGTAAGGCTGCAAAAGGAACTTATTTTCGTAATGGTGAAGGATCTTCCTCGAATGACAAAGAAAACCGCTTATAATTGGTTCGCAATTACGAAGCAGCCACATTCATTCGCAATAATTCTGCAGTTTGATATGGAGTTCGAGAACAGCTGTGGTGCAACCTCCTCACTGATAAACTGAGTGTACAACTGCTGAACACTTGTAAGTGTGCAACTGCAAGTCGCATACTTGTAAGTGTGCAAGTCTGAAGTCGCGTACACTTCCAAGTGTTCAACTCGGTAGGTGTCCACTTCCTACACAGTGGGCGTTCAACCTAAGGAAGTGTTCAACCGAGGAGCTGCACACTTAAAGGTGCACACCTTCCGAGTTGAATACTTGCAAACATTCAACTTGCAGTTGCACACTTGCAATTATTTGAGTTGTAGTGTTGCACATACTAACAAGTGTTTAGCAGTTGCACACACTTAGTTTATCAGAGTGCTTTAGCTAATGCCGCACGTACATCATACAGCCCCAATACAACCTGTTTTCATTCATTTATTTTCACTTTAGGGAATTAGGCATCTTTATAGGAAGCACCACCCCCTCCAAAAATACCCTCGTAAATTTAGATTTGTTGTAAATTTTGATTACAAAATATGATGTAAATTTGCGGCAGTCCATTCTTGCTGTTCGATCAGTACCTATTCGATACTCAGTGCTTGTAAAATTTACAATTTTAAATTGTAATTTTACTACGCACATCATGGAAAGTATTCCCGTAAACCTACTCCTTTTTTACAGTGTATCCTTTGGAGACTCTCGGCAAAGCGCCAATAACTTCAAATTCAATTAGACTGCAACGGCGCCGGCCGTGATCTTGGTTGTCTAAACTCTCTCCGTCTCTTTCTCTCCCTACTTGGCAGAGCCCGCCGCGCCGCCACCTCCAGACGGCTGCTAGACGTAACAGATTCCCGGAGAGTTTGCATCATACTCTCTGGCACCGAGCCTCATGCCACGGTCCAGACCTACTCCAGACGGGAAAATGCGGCAAAGAGCGCGGAGGGAAGGCGGGGGGTGGGAAGTTGAACTTGCACTTGAGGCGACGGCTGCACGGAGAGAGAGTAAGGTGAGGAAGGCGCGTGTGCCAACCATCGCATCACTAATTCCAGCGATCCCCAGGAACGCCTTCAACTCAGATGATAAAGAAATAATCAGAAAGGCGGTGGGGTAGTAAAGATACCGAAAAGTATATATTGGAAGCAGGTTAAAATGGAAAGCAAATTTTGACAATTATCAACAAACTTTTAATCTAAAATCTAGGTTTGATGCGTTACATTGAGCAGGGACTATCTTATCGGTACCTGTAACATCGTAATACCCTACCACACTGTAAAAATTAGTTCTTAAAAAACAGCTCAGTTGTTGACCAACAGCTCAGTTGTTCGAGAACAACAGAAGTTGTTGAAAAACAACTACGTTTGTTGTCAATGCATTGTTGATATTGGACTATTTGGCACCATTTTGTTTTTGCTGACTTTTTTTATTACTGTTACTGGACAACTTTTGCTGTTATTTGACAACCGAAGCTGTTGTACAACAACACGAGTCAGTTAAAAACTTAACAACGAATTTGTTGTTAAGTGAAAACCATTTTTTTACAGTGCACTATAAACTTCACAAGGGGGCTGTCGTCATCACCCTCGTGAGAGAATTAGAATTAGATTGAAAAGTTTTACAAATTAAACAGCAAAACTTAAGTTTTACAAAGTAAGCGTAAACCAGGCTAATATGGACCATGCGGGGTATGGTGGACCACACTGTTAAATTCCGACAAAGCATGCAATGCTTCGCAGAACTGCGAAGTATTTAGATCCTCTGCAACTACGAAGAATTTACTTTGCAATTACAAAGGAATCTAACAGCGCACACTCTTTTTTCTATGTTCCGCCTCTGCTAGTACAACTGTCATCTTGTTATACAAATTTGCAGAGTAAACGCCATATTACCTTTTTGCATTTTATGTACGAGGCATTACGCACCCAGAAGCAGCAGGGCGGGGGAGAGTCATAGTAGAGGACAATTTTTTTTTTAATAACTTTGCTCATAATAATAGCGTTTGCATTGTGCACCATCGCCTCTGACACGTAAACCTTACACCTCTGTTTGAGTATGTTAAGCTCTCGCAATCGTACACATTGTGCGTCACTAGTGGTGACGCGTGACGCTCATGCGCCTCGTCAAAGATTGCAACTACACCACCGCAGGGTGTTGCCAGTGCCTCACGTGACTCCAGTCAAGATCATGGCCGAGAAGAGCAGCATCTCGCGACCTGGTCTGGGCGGCGCGGAGCCCGGCGGAGCCCCCTCCACAGACGGCGGGATGACCCGCTGCGCGGCCCACCGTGGCGGGGGTGATGGCTCGAGGAGAGGTTCAAGTTCAAGGCGGGCCCGCGCTGAGGATCCCATTGATGCTGCGGGGAAGCGCCACACTAGCCACGACGTGAGCAATAGCAGCCAACCAACTTGTCAGCCGAATAAATGTCTTTACGTAAAGGATGTAAAAAGATTATAATATTATCAGCGATAGCGATTCGGTGATTAAAACAAAAAGAACTGACCATCATGACGGTAAGGCAATGACGGTCGGGATAAAGAAAATATCGGGTAATACAGCACACGAAACGAAAAACGTGCTTCCCAAAGAGTTTCATAAACAGATAACCTTCGTCAAATCAGCACATATTTTTGCTCAACAAAGAATAATTATTCTCACCAGCAAAACATATGGTTGTATGTAAGAGAATAAGGTTTTTACAAAGCCAAGCCAACCAAATTTGATATGGACTAACAAGGTAAGGTTTTTCCGGCGATACACTCAGATTTCAATGGCGCTTCAAAGTGATGTTGTTTACATCCCTAGATTAGGTCGTGCATTGGTTTTAGCTGCCCGTAGGGGGTTTGAAGGCCGTTTTACACGAATTTAATTGAAAATTCCACAAACTTTTTAGCCTGATTATCAACTTTACATGCACGTATCTCAAGAACCGTTTGATCTACAGCGCCCAGATTTTGAGGGAAATCATTTAAGCATGTTCTTTACTTGTAGAAAATTTGAACGAAATCGATTGGGGTCGCAAAAACGGGGCCGGTGAGGGGGTTGCGACCCTAGGCCCCTTTTGGTGAACTCCATTGATTTGGTTCAAATATTTTTCATGGAAAGTACTAATTGAACGATAATTACCTGCAAAATCTGGGCGCTGTAGCTCAAACGGTTTCGGAGATATGTGCATGCAAAGATGGCAAAAAACCGATGACTTTGGGAAATTTTTGATGAAATTCTTGTGAAATGACCCCCAAACTCCCTACGGGCAGCTAAAACCAGTGCCAATCCTAATCTAGAGGTGCAAACAACTACTCTTTAAAGCGCCTTTGAAATCTGACTGTATCACCGGAAAACCTTCCCTTGTAAGTCAACTTATTTCGAGACATGACACTATACCCGCGTTGATATCACCTTCATGTGTATTGGTTCGGGCGTGCAGCAGCAGCTGCCCACCGCCGCCGCCCGTCCCGAGTGGACGACCCCCACTCGGATGTGGAATAATGGGCCCCGGACGCATGCTCCGGAATGCAATGATCGTTTTGGCTCGCTGTGGGCCAAGTGAGGTGGGCCAACTGATGGGCCAAGTCCACTGGACGCAAGCAGGCCGTCAGCGGCCCGCCATGGCGCACCAGGCCCCTCCCTTCCTGAGGTTCCCGAAGGCCACCCCCTCTGTATTGGCGGGCCGTGGCGCGGCCAGGACGTTTGCCTGGGCGTGTGGGGAAGCGGAGGGGCAGGAGCACGAGGCGGGCGTGGCGGGGCGGAGCCACCCAACACCGACCAGGACACTTGGTATATAAGCTGAGGGTGACCACTTGCAAATCACTCGTTCCCGGACCGTCAAACAAACAACAATGGCATTCAAGGTACGTACACCAGCACAAGCAGTTATTATTTTCTATCTTCATTCTTAAATAATTTCGATTGGTAAATTACAACAGCAAATTAAGAACACATCGATTTCCGTTTCAGCTCATCGCCCTCGCCGCCTTCGTGGCTGTGGCCCAGGCTGGCGTGATCGCCCCTGCCCCCTACGGCTACTCGGCTGGCATCGCCGCCCCCCT
>NW_026267143.1:1690091-1692454 GCF_000697945.3 Frankliniella occidentalis | reverse complement strand
CCCCTGAGCTACGCTGCCCCCATCGCTAAGGTGGCTTCCCCCCTTGCCTACGCCGCCCCTGCTGCGTACGCCGCCCCCGCCTACTACCACTAAGATGTGATTGCAGCAAGTACAGCAGAATCACTTCCAAGTTGATGGTCCCCGTGGTGTAAATAAACTCTAATTTATTGAACACAAATCGACATTTTATGAAAAAATCCCTGCGATCCTGCATACATTCAACTTTACCCTTGGCAAACTGGCACAGTGTCAAACACAATAAGGCAGTGGGCGACCGAAACAGGTGACACTAATAAATACACGCGGTCTTTGGGGGGGAAGGGGGGGGGGCAAAACTCGGCGCTATACGTCAGCTGCACTCGACACGATTATATTTCCTCTGTGTCGTAAATAGTTCCATTTTTAGCCATGAAAGATGTGGATTTAAGTTGCACTGAATAGTGTCGAATTTGTTTAAAAACAAGTAAGAGCACGGTATGATTAACGTGTACCGAATTCCGGTAAAAGCATTTAAAGTAACTTTTTGCAAAAATATGCGATTTTTCATTTCAAATTTTTGAAATAATGTGACATTTTACCACAATAGTTCGCGACAAAAATGTGTTTTTTTAGCAGTGATTTTGCCCCTGTTTTTTATTGCAATTGGGTTTAACTGTAGTAAAAAGTTATCACGGTCTTATGGTGACACAGGACTGAAACTTGAAAATTCGGGCAAAAACCGGCTATTGCAAGTTTAAAATGAAGACGCGAATTAAATTTAAAAAACGCTTTTCATAGAAATTTTAGTTAGATCATTGCGGTTCTTTTAACTTTTTTTCTTTTAACTAAATAGCTGTTTTTTGTCAGTTTCAGTCCTGTGTCACCTTATGCCTTAGAGATGGGCGAACATGTGCGAATTCGATCGAAAATCGAGCTGCTCGTGATCGTCCGAATACTCGCTTCGAGCAAAAATTCGTAGTCGTAGGCGAACAAAATTGCAGTGAATGACAAAAACACGCGTCATTTTAACCTGTCATCTGACAGAAGTACGTATTTCGAAAAAAGTCCTTTTTTTGTATTGTTTAATTTGTAATAGTTTGTAATAGTTTGTACTCTGTGATAGTTTTGTGCCGAAAAACCTTCAAACAAAACAGGTGTTTTTTCCTGACATACGCAGTTTTGTCTGACGACAGGTAGTTTATGCGTCTAGTTTTGGTTCGTGGCACACAAATAAAACCAACAATTTTAAACTTGAATCTATAGTAAACCAGCACAGAGCTTTCATAATTCATAAGCAAAGAAAAAATTAAATTGTTCGTGTTCGGATCGAATTCTAACAAGTCTGTTCACTCATCTCTATCATGCCCTTTTGGATGGGAGTCGCAAAACGTATTTTAGTTTTCAATATTTTTTACTATTTGTACTAACTGGAAAGTTGAGTTCCTTTTTCAGTTTCCATTACAAGTGCAATGCCATCGATAGAATTACATATCTGTAGCAGCCGATCAGATCCGTAAAATGTCACCTTCCACTCTACAGGAACCACACTTTTAAGGATTTGTTCGGATTGATCGGATTTTCCAAAGATGCTTTTTAAACTTTCTCAGAGAAAAGTCAAAGGACTTAGTATTCGAGATTTGAACAGTTTGTAAATGGTAAAGGCCGTTGAAAGAGACGTGTTACCAGGCACCCACATTTCTGCAGGCATAACTCGACATTAAAAATAGTCATCGTAACGTAAGCTAACAGCGGATCTGTGATTACAATATCCTCATAAGCACAACTACGGGGGCCGTTGAAAAAATCTAAATCAAGAATCTATCTTGAAAGCAGATGATACCAATTTAATACTATAGTATACCTGTGTTTTAATATTTCTAGTTTGGTTTTTATTTGTGGTGGTTTTGCATCATATTTTCACTGTTTTACTCATCGTTTATCGTCGACAGGCATTATTATAAAGGGGAGGGAGGGGGAGCGTACCGGGCGGCAGCCGCGGCCGTGGGTGGGACCCTAGTATTGTTGAGCAGAGGCCTCACGCGACACCCGTCCAGCCCTGCGCCAGCCCTGCCCGGGTGGAAGGATCTTTAGTTAAACTGTAGTTTGGACTATAGCGTTCAAACTGCAGTCTTAAAACTGCAGTTGCAGAGGAGAAAAAAAAGAGAAATGAGTACAGTTGATACATTAGTTTTGCAATTGAGTTTTCAGATATTTTATTATGCTACTTTTTCTGTAGTTTTCCACACTAGTTTCGCACTGTAGTTTAAAGACAGTTTTAAGACCAATTTAATATCGAGTTTCCAACATCAGTATGAAGTTGTCCTGAAAGTTGTATTTGCATCTGCATTGCAACCAGTACATTAACTGTAATTCTGACTAGATGA
>NW_026267143.1:1680200-1688851 GCF_000697945.3 Frankliniella occidentalis | reverse complement strand
CAACATTTGTTGCTATCAAACTTTACATCAAATGTGTTGTAAATTTACAACGAATATTTAAACAGTGTAATTTATTGGTTGTGACAGCTAATTCTTTTTTTTCGTGTAATTTGTCATAGTTTTGTGCCGAAAAACCTTCAAACAAAACAGGTGTTTTTTTCTACGAAGTTTGCCTGTAGTTTATGCGTCTAGTTTTGGTTCGTGGCACATAAATAAAAACCACAATTTTAAACTTGAATAGGCGCGAATGCATGGAGGAGGGGATCGAGAGCATCCCTCCAGCCCTGCGCCACCATGCGCCAGTCTGCTCCAGTCCTGCGGTGGCCCACTAGCACTGACACTGACTGTCCTTACCGTTCCTCTACCTCCCCACCGCGGTTCCTTCCAAAGAGTCGCGGTCGACGACCTCCTGCGCACGGCCAGCCCGGCCATTGCGCCTGACAAGAGAGGCCGCGTGGTTGGACAGAGTGCATTACGTGCTATTGCGCAACGGCCTGGGTGGCGCAGTACGTGAGCATTGTCACGCTGAAACTACCCCACGCGCGAGCGAAAATCACATTCGGCGATACCCACCGTGCTGGCGAATGTGGCCGAGCGGGCTTTGTGGAGTCAAGATCCGGTCAGAGCGATACCCCGCGCGCGTTGAGGTCTCCTCCCGTTGAAGCAGACCATAATATTTTTCGTTTCATTTGAAACCAGGTCATTTTGCCGAGAAGGGGCGAACGGCGATACCCCTCGCTACCGTCGTTCAGGACCAGGAGATTGCGAATGCTGCTCCGGCGCGGGGTATAGTTGCTCGACGCAAGAGTCCGTTGAACTTGAACTTGCGGGATACCTACTCCTAGACAGACGAAGACTGGAATGGTGCCAGGAAAAGAAGGCAATGAGGGAACGACTTGTAACCGTTTGGTGAGGCATCAAGTAGTAACAATTATACTGGCATAGCATGAAGCCTCTAAAATTTTATTCAAATGGCCTCGAACAAAATACATACCGCGGAAATCAAAAAGTGATTAGTGTACGTGGCATTTGAATCCATCGCAATAATTTTCGGACCGTTCGCAAATAATTTATGTGCAATAATTTAACAGTGCCCTTGGTGACTCACTTCGGGTTCTGTGCCTACAGGCTTTTATGTCACATCGCGATTTACTATTTCTTCAGGCGTGTAGGCAGACACTTATTATACAAAGCGATTTCGATAGTAATATGCTACTCGTAAATAACACCTCAATGATGTGTGTAAATTACGATAGTTGAATTTGAATTGGCTTGAACTGGACTTAATTGCTTGAATTGTTTTTCAATCGGTTTAAATTATTTCTTAATTGAATTAAGTTGAATTGGTTTGAATAAGTTTCAATAAGACAAAAATAGGGGTGCGCACTTAGATGGGGAGTTATTTCCCCCTCGTATGCATTTTATAATTCGGTCTCTCACACGCGCGTAATTTACCAGCGTTACGGTTCAAAGTACTCGAGAGAGGCGTATTTGTAGACGAGCAGCCGAGTATTACGTGAGCGCCACTCCAAGGTCACGGTCGCACAGCCGGGCGGCGGCCGGTCCAGAGGAAAGGGAAAAGAGAGGGTGGGGAGCGCCAGCCGGCCCGAAGAAGGAAAGGCACGACGAAAGCGAGAGTGAGCGCCAAGTCAGTAGGAGGGGGAAGCGGAGACTAGGAGGAGGAGGAAGAAGAAAGGAAGCGCTGCCGCGGCTGCGTCCGTTACTTCCATGGTCCGAGTTGCAGCTTTTGCAGCGCCTCTGTTTCCGGACGCAACCTTTAAGATGCAGGAGGCGCATGGTAGAGAACTCTTAGTCTAACAGCATAACAAATCGTAGTAGAAGAAGAAGAGAACATGGAGAGAAGGGTGAGGAGTGGGAGGCGCTGGTCTAAAGGGATCTTGAAGGGAAGGGGAAGGGCAAGGGCCCTGGTTCAGAGAAAAGGGCTAGGAAAGTGTATAAATAGGGCGTCCATTCGTGTTTAGGAGCGAGTTCCATTGGAGCTGGAGACGAAGAAGGACTTCAAAAATGGCAATGCTCAAGGTAAGCCCCATTGAGTTACAAAGTGAACCGCAGTTTTTAAGTTTACATACGACGATTATTTCAACCATCTGAATTCTATTAGAGTGGTGAGAAGCGCTTCATATAATTTGTGGTGTCATTTCACTATAACTTTTCTACAAACTTGCAACACTGTGAATACTAAAGTCAGATCTCGACATCACTATCCCCAACATGTCTTCTGCCTCAGAGTTACAATTACTTTCCTCAGTCCATTTGATTCATAATTTATGGTCCTCACCCAATGCATGAATGGCGTTCCTCGATTACTATCACAATTTGGCAAGGTCAGAAAAACCACAATCGCTTACGGAAAGAATTCGGTGAAAACGACTCAAACTCATTGGAAGTACTCGCTTTGATTACAACAATTGCCTCGCACATTCGGGGAATTCATGGTTAAGATATAAAAACTGTCACACTGCTTACATCGTGATATTACTTCATCCGGGAAAAGCCTAGTAAATTTTAAAGTCCCTCTTTAAAGTTACACGAAAATTAATGTGACGATTGCATCCTAGGTTGTCTTAGATAAAGAAATATGCCATCACGTGCACTGAAAACAAAAATGAGGCTTTGCAGAAAAGTTGAGATTTCTGGGTAATTTGGGCAAACTGTCGGAAGTAAAATTATGTCACAAAGTCTATTTTCAATTGATTCATCACTGTAAATGGGTTGGCGTCTTATGACGCCAAAATATTGGCGTCCTCAATAGAACGCCAAATTTTGGCGTCATAAGACGCCAATTCTGGGCGTCCAGTAAAAGATTTTTTTTTAGGATTTGGCGTCATAGGACGCCAAATTTGGCGTCATAAGACGCCAGAATTTGGCGTCATAAGATGCCAATGTTTTGGCGTCAAAAGACGCGAACCCATTTACAGTGATGCTCAGTTTGACCTGCTGAGTATGACTTATTGTAAATAGACTTTGTGACATAAGTCGACTTACGACAGTTTACCAAAATGCCACAGATTTGACACTGTGCCACACTCTTGACTTTCACAGTTTGCATTTACCGCCGAACAGGTTCTGTCGGTGGCAGTAGGGGTGCTGGCGGTGGCACGGGCGGGCGTAGTTCCACAACCCCTCGCATACGCGGGGTACGCGGAACACGGCCACCCTGTTATCTACGCTGAACCCGCTGCGCCCGCGCCCTACGCAGTCCCCGCTGAGCACGCCGACCACGTGTCTTACGCCCCCGCCGAGCACGCTGCCCCTGTAAGCTACGTAGCTGACGCACCAGTTGCCTACGCCGCTGCGGCTCCCGTGGCACCCGTCACCTACACCGCTGCCGCACCCATCGCCCTGGCCGCCAAGTCCCTCGACTACGACCCGCACCCCGAGTACAAGTTTTCGTACGACGTCCAAGATGACCTGACGGGTGACTCCAAGAGCCAGGTGGAGAGCCGCAGCGGCGACGTCGTCAAGGGGTCCTACTCTGTCGACGAGCCGGACGGCACCCGCCGCATCGTCGACTACACCGCCGACGACGTCAACGGCTTCAACGCGGTCGTGCGCAAGGAGGCCCAGGCTCCTAAGTACGTCGTGCAGCCTGTGCACTACGCTCCCGCCCCAGGCCTGGTGCACTACGCCAGCTCCGCCGCCACCTACCACCGCCGGTAACGCATATCTCCTTCTAAAAACGTAAAACTAAGTCACTACCGTCATTACTTTTTTAGGCCTATCGCTTTTAGTCACGAAACACATGCCGCAATGTTTTTAAACTGTGTGTCCGTGTTTCAAATCTCAAAAGTAATGTCAAAAATTAAAATAAATCAAAATAAGCAGGTGGCATGTGCCTTTAAATCGCCCTACAAGAGGCAGTGTAGCAGTCGAAACCCACTCAAGGCCTTCGCAGGCGCACACCCCGTATTTGGGCTGATCAGACAGGCTGGACGGGTATGAAAAATTATCGCGAACGATATTCGAAATGCATTCCGAGAGGCGGCCAGCCGCCATGTCCTGCCCTTGTCTCAAATAACAAATCAAGACAAACAAAGGGCTCTATGCGGTTTAGCGAGCAGCATTAGCCAAGTCAGCTCTGGCAGTCTACCATGGCCTTGAACAGAATGATCTGTTCTCAATGTTAAATTTTAAAACAATAAATAAATTGTTGTACTAAACCTGACATGTTCTACTTCGACCCTTCAGCTGTAAATTTAACTGAAACACTCTAATTGCAAAATAAGACAATCTCACAAACTTCATATCACAATTACTCAAGTCCTCACAAAACCCATAATATAGTCTTTCTTACAAATGTGCACAGCTCAGCCACCCCAAATGGCCTCGGAGCCAATGACATTGAGGACAGAAATGGGACCAAAAACTGGGCCAGTGGCGAGCACACTATCAGGCTGGGTCCCCTGGGTCCAGTCATGGGTTCGGCGTGGTGAGGTGGGCCCCGAGGCGGGGCAGTGTGCGCCTCCGACCGGTCCTGTGTGCCTTCGGACCAGAAAACCGGATTATTTTGCAAGAGCATCACTCGGGCACGGCGAGGCGTGCGCGGGGCGGGCTGTGAGCAGACTTGGCCCGTTAGCACGAACAAGAGGGGGCGGTGGTCCCCGACAGGGTGCTATCAGCAATATCACTAACGGGGGTGGCGATAATTTGGGAAAACCACCACCCCCGAGGTCAGAGAAGCTCGGCCAGACATTGGCTCCAGAAACACGAATTTTTAATATCTCCATCAAGTACCCCAATGAAATGAATTGACTGCCCTAGGAGTGCCCTACGCTGCGAGTGCAGCACGTTTGTGCTCGACAGGGTTGGTGCATAGGCGGTGCTAAAAGTGTAGAACTTCTCCGCCACATTCGTGCCGCACTCGCAGGACACCCGCTACTCAGCCGAACTCGCGTCGCATACCCGCTTCGACGTCTCAACGCACTCACGTCGCCCTCGATCCACGCACGCCTAGGGCACTCCCAGGGCACGCCTAGGGCACTCCCAGGGCACTCCCAGGGCACTCCCAGGGCACTCTAGTCATTTTAAAAGGGATGACGCTACGAAGAGAGCAACCGATGTCCAGTCAAAAACAAACAACTTACTAATCGGACGTACTATTATATCCCCCCACGCCCGAAAAACACAAAAATAATAATAAAATGGTTTTGATCGCATAAGAATTCCCAGTTCAAATACGAGCGACAGTATGCATATTCGTCAAAACTTCATTGAGGGAAGGGAGATATGCATCTCTGCGGGGTGATGGTCCTTCACAAACTGCCCTGTCCACCCCACCTGCTCCGCACTGGCCACCCGCACGCGGGTCCCGCACGCCTGGGTGGGGGAGAGCCGGCAGAGCACAATGGGCAGCGCGGGAGGCGGCCGCCGGGCGGGACGAGTATATAACCGGCGGACGTCCCAAGCCGGGCATCACACCCAGCAAAAGCTGCACCGAGCAAGCACCATGGCATTCAAGGTAGGTTACACACCAAGCACACTGGCAGTAGAGCTCACTTAGCTTATGTGGAAGACAATGCTAACCGTTTACAATTCTGTTGAGCAGTTCGTCGTCTTCGCCGCCTTCGTGGCCGTGGCCCGCGCCGGCGTGCTGCCCGCCGCCCCCGTGGCCTACGCCGCCGCCCCCGCCTACGCCCACGCCCCCGTGGCGTACGCCGCCGCCCCCGCCTACGCTAAGGCCGTCGACACTGACTACGACCCGAACCCCAGCTACAACTACAACTACGACATCCACGACTCCCTGACCGGCGACAACAAGAACCAGCAGGAGTCTCGCCAGGGTGACGTCGTCCAGGGCTCCTACTCCCTCGTCGAGCCCGACGGCAGCCGTCGTACCGTCGAGTACACCGCCGACCCCGTCAACGGATTCAACGCCGTCGTGCACAAGGATGGCCCCGCCGTCGCCGTGAAGGCCGTCGCCCACGCTCCCGTCGCCTACGCCGCCCCCGCTGCCTACGCACACGCCCCCGTCGCCCACGCTCCCGTCGCCTACGCCGCCCCCGCTGCCTACGCCGCCCCTATCGCTAAGGTTGCCTACTCCGCCGCCCCGGCCGTGGCTGTTGCATCCTACTCCTCCCCCTACACCACCTACCACCACTAAAGTGTGCGAAATAGTCATCAAGCCTCGCTGAACCCGACTGTGAACAGTGATAGACAGCAGAGATCTCCAGAGAGGCGTGCGAATGTGTGAATGTGAGTGAACGTTTAAATGTGAACGTGTGTTTTGTTTCATCTGCCATCGATTTGTGTGCGTTGTAGTACACACATGTCTAGTATTCCTACCATCATCGAAAATAAAATGATATAAGACCTAGATGCTGTGGCATTTTTTTTCTTCTATGGCCCAATTACAATGACCACATGAACTTTATTTAGTACTAAGCCAACGGTGCACAAGGTAGCTCTTTTTGTTAAATGTTCCGAGAAAACGTCTGAGCAAACACAACATCTAAAATTGAACTTGAAAAATAGTGTATAGTTTTGGCTTATTACTCACGGTTGATCGTATCGTTTGAAGACTTGGCAATATTGCATGCAATCTCATAAAGTGTTCTTAAAGCGATGCGTTAATAACACGATACGATAATAAGCCAACACTTGACATTTTAACATATATAAGAACAAAGTCCCCAGATTTTGAGGATATGTTCTGAAAACAATAGAAAATTATCGTATTTTTTAGAAGATTTTCTCTTCCTTGAAGTTTTTCCCTTTTCCTCAAGCAATCAGGCATTGTTATTACCGTGTACGTTATTAGGCAGCTGAATCGATGCCGTTCCATTTTCAAAGCGTTTGCAAAAATTATTTCTTGGGGAGGATTTTTTTAGCAGGGTGGACTCCGGGCTGCATATGGCCCCGACTCAGTGACGTCAAGCGGGCCAAAGGCGGGCCGCACATGGAGCCTTATGTGGAACACTGTTAAAAAAAAGGTGGGGCGTAGCAAAAGTAGTCGTGAACTAAATGGAAAGTCTTTTGGCATTTCCTAAAGGCCTTCGTAAAGATGATAAAGTCGTGCTACCGAAAAATTTCATGGATAGCCCAAAATCGCGTAGATCTACGTCGAGAATGACAACTTAAGTTGTCGACTAGAGCTTGTAAGCATATGAGTGACTCAGACCTCCTTTGGCCGTAATTACTTATAACCACTTATAAGCTATAAGGAACGAAATCCACTAGGATTATTTACAAGTGGTTGAGAGTGAATCTTCGGGAAATCGTCCGATGAATACCGAACTAGCCGGAGGCGGTTGGTAGCCTCCGTCTCCAACGCGAGCTGACCCACCTGCCGTAACAGCGTCTGTCTTAGTCACCCTTAAACGATGTGTGCTTAAGTCCATCTCTTACTTTGTTTATATTGTTGACCAGAACATCCCGATTTATAGTGCTCGGAGGCCTGCAGCATATCTTGACACTAGATGCAAATTTCCATCTGGTTGACTAAACACTGTTTACAGAATGCGATGGCGTCACTGCATGATGCTGACAACGAGACTGAACTGACAACTTGAGCTGACTTTCCTGGGAACTGACTTGCCTAGGAACTGACAACTTGAACTGACTTGACCACGGAAAGAGACAGCCACAGCCACAAAATGTTGTAAATTTCCCTATTGTTCCTTTTCGATCAATTCGAAGTCAACACGGAGTGCTTGTAAATTTACAATTTCAAATTGAAATTGTACGGCCCACGCCGTCGAAAATTTTCGCATAAACCTCCGCCAATTTTTCCAAGAGAAGATGGAAACGAATGTGCTAGACCAACCACCCCCTGGGTATCAGGCCGTCAGCCTGCCATGGGCGGGGTAGGCAGCCCGAACGTCACGCCTGATACGTGTGGAGCCTACCGGTCGTACGCAGGGCGCTCCAAGGTGAGGCACGCGTCGTAATGTGACGCAACGACCAGTCTCCGTCGGTTCCCGCGTGCAGTACCGAGTCACTGACCTGCGGACAAAAGAAAGAAAGACGGTCAGAGACGTCAAAAATCACAGACGAAATGAGGCAGAACAGCATTTATGAGTTTAGCATATTTATCTTAATTTAACGTATGTGCGGCTTGCACAGGCATACTTTCAAAATGTGGTGTACAAACACTCCAAATAACGCCCCTTAAGAAACTAATTAATGTGATCAAACGGCAGTTTGGTTTGTTTAAATGCATACTGCTGCATGTGAAGAATTAAATTATATTATACAATGATTAAAGTAAAAATTCAAATCCATTTTAAAATATTTTGGAAATTCTTGGTTATTAGTAACTAGAGGGGGCTTATATACACGGTATGAGGTTTCGATGTGAAGTGCCGCGAAATACTTTTGAACTTTTGACCCCCTAATAAGGGACAAACCGAAAACGATCTTCTCCTGTCAATGAGATAGACAAACCTACGATTCATGGCGTGTACAAGCGGACGGTATTTTTTCAGTCCGGCCTGTTGCCCCGGCCGGTTAGGCCACCCAAATGGCACCCCTCCCCCTCACTTCACCCTGCCCCGCAATCCCCGGGACTTTTGTGTTCACGGCCATTATGGCAGCAGCGGGACGATCAGCCGGCAGCCAGCTGAGAAGAGTGAGAGTGAGTGAGAGAGAGAGAAAGAAAGAGAGAAAGAAAGAGAGAAAGAAAGAGAGAAAGA
>NW_026267143.1:1671424-1680150 GCF_000697945.3 Frankliniella occidentalis | reverse complement strand
AGAGAGAGAGAGAGAGAGAGAGAGAGAGAGAGAGAGAGAGAGAGAGAGAGAGAAACAAGAGAGGGGCAGGGTCAGTACAGACCGGTCCGAAGCTGTTTGCAATTAGAGCAGTTCCTCCAGACGAGGGCGGCAGCCTGACCAGGTTACCGACAATTTTACAGTCACCGAGTGCAGGAAGAAAAGCAAGTGTAGGAGAAGGCAAACTTCAGATTTACTGTAGCAACACCTGTACTTTTCCTCACACTGAAGGCGTAGTACTTTAGTAAAGCTTTACAGACGTTCATTAATGGCCAAAAATATTCAGCAGCTAAAGCGCCGGTACAAGAACAGAATAAATTTTCTAGAAAAGTAGAATTATTTTATTAGATGGGTTTTCACTCTTATACTGGATTTTGAATCTCTATCTGCTAAAAGCATAAGATGGAAAAGCAAAGGTCCCATCTCATACCTTTACAAAGACTACTAGCCCGCAAATGGTAACACTTTCTGTACAATAGCATTAATGCAGTGGCACCGTTAGAACGACTGAACCTATTTCGGATCAGATTTGCCACGAAGGGAGGGACCGGTGGTCCATTTTATCCTTTACATACTGCAATATTATGAGGTCCGTAACTCCCACAATTTTGGAGATATGGCAGATTGAGTAGAGACGTGATTTTGTTCCAAAACAGAGACATGCATATCAGTGAAAACAAACTGTAACAACGCCTCTAAAAATCACTCCTCACATAACAATTGGTTGGGTATTCGCGAACACGTTTTTCACCCACTCCCCACGCAGAACAGGTGTTATCGAAAAACTATTATTGCTTGAAAACAATTATTTTAGAAGATTCTCCACACCGCAAAAACGGCTGTATAACGATTCACTCCACTTCACGGTCACCCGACGCAAACAGCACGATGGTACAAATTCAAAAGACAAAAGAGAAGGCCCTCCTTACGTATTTGATTGCAACGGTATGAACTCACCCTTCTTCATACTGGCGTATCGACACGTTAGACTGAAAGGCACGCAGTTCAGCCACCCGTTCCAAGACTCACGCAGTTTTTATCTCTAGAACGGTAAACTGCGTGTCTTTGGAGACGCGCGGCTGAACTGCGTCAGTCTTGGTACGGGCAGCTGAACTGCGTGCCTTTCAGTCTAAGGTATCAAGAATCAGAAAACGCGTAAGCGGGGCATACAGAAATCAGCAAGATAAAAATAAAAATGTTCATAATACTTAAGTGTGCACGAAACTACGGACGGTTGATCCGAATTAGGTAGTGATACAAAATAGGTTAGTCGTTCTAAAAAGTCTTATATAGGATCTTTGTTTTCCCAGTTTCATAGGGTAGCGCGACTTTATCACGAAGTGTGTGGCACCTGCCAGCGGCAACAAGCTCCTCCATGAGTAATGCCGATCGGAGTCCATGGTGGGCGAGAACAGAGAAATGACGGTCACGCAGGGTCTACAGGAGCACCCGACAAGGGAGAGAGGGAAAGTAGGGGGGGGGGGGTGCTTAACCAGCGATCGCTTACAGTGCAGCGGTCAGCACGCTCAGCTCGTTCAGTCTCTGCAATATGAAGAACAGGGTAAACTAGAAGGTACTTCCGCTGCACCCGTCACGATTTTACACAGAGTTCGAAGAACTCTGAAAATGCAGGGGTCACGTGCGTCGCTCTTAGAAGGGTGACGCAGACAATCTAAAATTATTATTACTTGAATGTAACGAAGAAAACAAACATTCGCTTTAATCAGTGGGCAACGTCAATCGCTCTTTTAAGACAAGACACATGACTCCGGCAATGCAAGTGAACATTCCAGTGGTTGATCGAGTTTTTTTTTTTTTTTTTTGGAATGTATTAAAATACCTATCAGGTATTGAAAACTTGAATTGGTATTGGATGTTTCTTTACTTTTTTGTAAATTGTTGTGCAATTGACTCTAAACGGCCAAAGAAATTAGCCAGGGTTCCTACTGACATAAGATTGGCTAAGGTTCTACACACAATCTAATAAGTCACCTCTAGCCTCTAAGTGTCAGTGTATTACATCGCCTTTTCTGCTAAATGAGGTGCACTAGTTTATAGATGGATTACCGGAGCGATTATACGATAGTAGCGTCAGCCAGGATGCGTGAGACCAACGCTAACGTCGGACTCAATAAATTAAAGTACCATGTTCGATTTAAATTCTGCCTTTGAATTAAATTAAGTCATAATTGGCGAAGGTCTGTATAAACAGCGATTGCGTTATCGCATTAGGAACTGACGAGGCACTGCAGCTGCGTTGCTGCAACCGCCGACTAAGGAAGGGCTCACTTAATTAACTCTCACTGCTGAAGTATCGAAGGATAGTTAATTGCGCTCCAAGTTTCCAAGCACTGGTATTTGTGCTCACGTTCTTGAAAGCGTGCCCTTTAAGACATTGTCGAATCGAAACTGAATCGAATCGAATCACGAACGATGACATGTACAATGCGTGCAAAACTGATGCTTGTCACCAAGGCTGCATACCATTGTTTTGCTACGCCCGGTGGGCGGGCGCCGGCGCACGCGCTCTGATGGGCTCAACCAATATTGACCTAGGGCACCCGCCCACCCCATCCACGGCCCAAGACCTTCGCGAGTCAAGAGGCCCGCACCCTGCAAGAAGACCCTCTCTTTAGAATTGTTGTTTTCCATCTTGTTCAATTGCCAATGTGGTGTGACCTTTATTGATGAGAATTCGTTGTAAGTCACTTTCTGAAAGTAAAGACGGTTAAACCCACGTTTCAACCACACGAAAATAGTTAGTTAGCACAGTACAGCAGGTTCGGTGTGGCCTCTTGTTTTGGGTAGTTACTCTATCGAACAATTTTATGGATTTTCCGAATTCACTTCTTACTACTTTAGGAAATCCTCAGAGGAAATTCCAGATTTTTAGTGATTATGAGGACTTCGCAACTACATTTCACGGATAAAACTTGGAACTATCTTTGACTACTTTTATTTCTTCACCTCCTTCCGTTCTCTCTTTCTCTCCGTCGCTGCCTCTCAATTGTCATTTAGCATGTCATAGTGTGCGAGAAAGTTAGACCCCACATAAGCGCAGCACTCCAACAATAAGATCAAAATGCAACGTCAAGATAGAGTTTGACACTCGAGTGTAATAGTAACGTAAGAACCGGGATCAATGGAGTCCTATCAAAGTAAGCCAAGCAGGCCGGGCCAACCTGCACACCCCCAATGCTCTCAATATGAGGACCCAGCAGGATTTTATTTTGGAGATTAAACATTTGTCTTGGCCGCAACGAAATACTGGAAGACGACGAACGACGACGAATGACAGGTGATGGTCTGAACACAACAACATACACCTCTTGGTTTTATGTTCGATAAAACGCACAAAAACCGTTGAAGGCCAAGAGGACGTTACAGGGTGCAACCCAGTCGAGACAATCGGGGCACCCTGTAAGACGGGTGGCCGTCGCCCGGCCCCCCAAAAAACAAAACAAGTGGATGATCAGATCAGAAAAACACACCTGACCCACCCAGGTCCCCGAAAAGTTACGCCGGGAGAGAAGACCCACGTGGTCCCGGGCGGAAGGAGGAGGAGGGCGGGCAGCGCAACAAGGGGCGTACGGGCCCCGGGCCCCTCCACCCCGCCCCGCACCCCCGAGGGGTCCGGGCTGGCACCGCTCGTGGTTCGGTATAAAGGACCGGGGCGGGGAGGGTCCGTTACTCAGTCCCCAGCAGCACATCACCGACACAACATGGCGTGCAAGGTACGATGCGAGCAACGTAACGATATGAAGCATAAAAAAAAGTATTTCTTAATCATTTATTTTTCGATCATTATTATAATTTGACTTTTCATTTAACAGTTCATCGTTCTCGCGGCGCTCGCCTCTATGGCCCACGGCGGAGCCATCGGCGTGGCCACCCCCGTCGCCACCCAGTACACAACCTACGCCCACGCCCCGGTAGCCGTCGCCCACGCCACCCCCGTTGTGCAGAAGACCGTCGATTACGACCCCAACCCCAGCTACTCTTTCGAGTACTCGGTGTCGGACAGCCACACCGGCGACGAGAAGAGCCAGCACGAGAGCCGCCAGGGCGACGTCGTCCAGGGCTCCTACTCCCTCAACGAGCCCGACGGCACCCGCCGCACCGTCGACTACACCGCCGACCCCGTCAACGGCTTCAACGCCGTCGTCCACAAGGAGGCCAGCCACGTTAAGGCCGCAGTGCAGACCTACGCTGCCGCCGCTCCGGTCGTCCACGCCGTCCACGCCACCCCCGCCGTGCACACCTACGCCGCTGCTCACCCTGTCGCTTCCTACGCCTCTGCACCCCTCGTCCACAGCACGCCAGCAGTCCAGACGTACGCTGCTGCAGCGCCCGTCGTCCACGCCACCCCTGCCGTGCAGACCTACTCCGCTGCTCACCCCGTCGCCACCTACGCCGCTGCTCACCCTGTCGCCACATACTGCTCACCCCGTCGCTACCTACGCTGCTGCTCACCCCGTCGCTACCTACTCCGCTGCTCACCCCGTCGCCACCTACGCCGCTGCTCACCCTGTCGCCACATACGCAGCTGCTCACCCCGTCGCTACCTACGCTGCTGCTCACCCCGTCGCTACCTACTCCGCAGCTCACCCCGTCGCTACCTACGCCGCAGCTCACCCCGTCGCTACCTACGCAGCAGCACCTGTCGTCCACAGTGCCCCTGCTTTCCAGACATACGCTGCTGCCCACCCCGTAGCCCACGCCACGTACGCCGCTGCCCCCGTAGCCCACGCCACGTACGCCGCCGCCCCCGTAGCCCACGCCACGTACGCTGCTGCACCTCTGGCAGCTTACTCCGCCACCCCTGTCGCTCACCACACATATGCCACCTACGAGCATGCCGACCACATTGAGCTCCATCATTAAGTCTGTGTGAGTACAGCTTAAAGTTCGTATGACTGATATGCAGACTGATAACTCTGTAATAGTTTGTTTTCAATAAACATCGCTATTTTTGTTAAATCTGTTGATCTGTGTGCATGTATTTGCACAATCCAATGCAGCTTATTGATCTGATCCGCGACGTAAGACATGCGCAAAACACAAAACAGTGCAATCACCCTCACTCTACCAATCAAACTTGAAAATTAAAATGGCAGATAGGTGCTTAACTATTCACACTTTGAAATGCAAGACTAACAATTCATACAGTTAAAATTGCAGAATTGTAGGGCTAGTGTTGTTCTTTGTGAGTTACAAAATTGTGGAGTTATAAGTCCCCGACAAATGCTGTGAGCATGTCAAAAATGTGGGCCGGAAGGCCCTATTTCCGTATATACTCCTGTTAACTCGCTCGGATGTGAGCGCCGCAGGCCTAGCTATATGTGCGCCAGGCGCATCAGAGTAACAGTGTTTCGTGAGATATCGCGAAGCCTGTTACGCAAGACTTGGTCTGGCGTACATATAACTAGTCGTAAATTTACGACACTTATGTAGTTGATTTTTTTCAGCAGCTTAGCTTGCACATAACAGCCAATGTCGTTGCCCAACGACCAATTACGAGACTGGCTGTTTATACGCAAGATGCGCCGGCAAATTTAACTGCTGTGAAAAACTGTTGCACCGGGTACAGAAAAAGTTTCCATTGAAGATATGTCGTACAATTATAGCTGTGCTTATTGACTTGCAACCGAATGACGGGCAAGAGTGGGAAGTTTTTACATGTACGACTCGTTTTGTAAATGGCAAATTGCAGAATATATATTGTAGATGCGCAAACATATTTTTAACAGTGTGCAGTTACTGAAACTAAAGCATTTTGTAAAGTTAAAACTGTCGTCTATTAATACAACAATTAGGCAAAGCGAGTGGCGGTCACCAGACACTGGATCTATCTGCCTATACTATCCCATACTATCACCCGGAAAATCGAACAATCACGACTAATATACAACTTCCTTCCTTGCTTCTGCGGTCAAGTGCAGCAGACACGGCCCGCGGTGCTCACGGCCGCATCGAGCGCGCTCCACGACGTGCGCCACAATTTACTGAGTGAGCGCTTGCTCCCCTACCCTGCGAACCATTCACAACTCACACGACAAGCCCATTCATTCCCGCCGAGCGGTCGGGCACACAGTCAAAAGCATGTGACAACAGTCATCTCTTCGCATTCGATCGAAACTATTCTCGATGCGCAGCCGAACCTCTATCCTTCGTTACAGTTCGGTTCAACTACACCCAGAAGGAAAGCAAGTTCTTGTTTCAAATCCAGTGCAGCACTATGGTAAGGAGACTTTGAATTGAAGATCCGTTGGAACTTATCGGGCCTTCACGACAAGTACCTGGAGTCGGTACAGAATTCTGCATCCTCTAGGAATCGAATTTTCGGCCACGACAAGACAGAAGCCGGGCTCGGCGCCCCCCGGAAAAATAATTACGACCCATATACCCTGCTTTTTTTCCTCAAAGCGTTCCTGATGCGCGGATTCCTGATTTAAAGTACTCAAGTAGTAAAGTTTCAAAATCAACAAAAATGGTACGAAGTCACTTCACTACTGCGAGCACTCACTCGCAGTCATCGGTGGGCAGCATCACAGGTATCGCCACGTGCAATCGATTCGAATTCACACGCTAGTTTTCTCTGCTTCACGCGTCAAGTCCCCTGATCCGCTAACAATGTGAGAGCCCGCCGAACACGATATGGCGGCGGCTCACACATGATAGTCGCTTAAACCTGCCCCGTCGCGTTGCATTGTTGCAACACGAGCAGAGTTGATTCATTGGAACGAATCTCAAAAGCGCTGCCCGACCTGCGCGTGCCCCACCCCGACAGGCTACGCCCGAAAATGCTCCATTTTGGCCCACACACTCCGCACTAGAGCGACAAGGACAGTCGCACACCTCCAGACGCGGCTCTGGACGGCGAGACGCACTGCTGCGACCCCAGCATCTCTGCCCCCACAGTCGACACAGATTCAGATTATCTTGTGCTTGTCAATCTCTCGCTCGCTAATTTTACGCCAAAAGAGCAGAGCAAAATAAAAAGCTGGTGACTAATAATAGGCAAGTGCCTTCCTGGCCGATTACTGAATTCAAATCTATTCCAAATGAGCATGAAACGAACGGTGCCATATGGCACCTTTTAAGGGGACTCTTACAATAACGGCACTACAGTCATTGCCGAAAATAGCGAAGAGTGCACTCAAATAATCTAGTTTGGCCTGGAACCAGCCCTGGCATTTTCATAAACTGTCATTGGATTACTTGATGCGCATTTATGTGTGTTTCTGTTTCGTGGAGAGATGCTACAAAAAAAGTAGCGCCTGCAGCGCGCTGATGAGCGAACATAGCAGCACAAGACGAAATTCTTTTTCTGCACAGAAAACATATTATTTCCTTGGAGGCTGTGGGGTCCGTTTTACAGGAGTGTCTTCTGTTTGTGAGATCGTTAGCATTTTAATTTTAGGGTTATGGCACACGCAAAAATCAAGAAAAAAACATATGCTATACTAGTGTGGTAGTGAGAGACAGAGAAAGACTTAAGATAATTACAAGGTCTATCCAGACTGGGAACCGGTGGTCTAGTTCTAGCCAAGACACCAGACGCCGTGGGCGCAGCAGCCTGCGGACCCATTACAGACAAAATAAAAAGCTAGTGCTTCTAGCACAGGACCTGCGAGTGCAATCGCTAGCGCACATGGTATTCGCATTTACCTGGCTATTATACAAAAACATATATTTAATTTTATTTAATGTTCCCGTGAGATTTTTGTCATTTTTCTGACTTCCCCACCTGGCCGACAATGGCGGGTAGATAACTGCTACCCTTAAAAAAACCTGCCTCCCGAGAAGAACACGAAAACGAACACAAAAAGTGCATCTGCATTTGCACCAGAAAGGTGCGGGAAAGAGCTTCTCCAGCACCTGCCAGTCAATGAGCAAGATCGAAATGCCCGTCCAGCGGCAAGCGCGTGAGACTGCCCTGCACCGAAGGAGGGGGAATTTGACGAGTGTAACGCCCGCGGGCCTCTCGCGGGCGGTGACCCTGACATGGAACGCCCCAGAGCGTTGTGCACCGGGCTGACCGTGGCGCGGTGTGGCCAGGTGCGGAGGGGTGTGGCGGGGTGTGGCGGGGCGTGGCGGGGCGTGGTCGCGTCTGTTCGGCGAGCATTGGTCACTACCGGAGGCTCGCCTGCCAGCCAGACGGGAAACCTCAGCGAGGGGAACCACCATACCATGAGGTGACGGGTGGGGGCAATAGGGAGGCCTACCAGAAGGCTAGGACGAGGTGGGGCGTGGCATGCGGGGCAGGGTGGGGCAGGGTGGGGCAGGGTGTGGTTGGCATGGGTGTGACAAACGGAATATCGAGAGGAGGGAGGGGGTGGCATAGCTGAGTCCACCCCACCCAGGGCAACTTGACTGAGGTATAAAACTGAACGTCGCCCAACAGATCAGCACAGTCAGCTTCACACAGCACCACCATGGCATTCAAGGTGGGTTCCAGCGCCCGGCTCCATTGGATATACTCACAATCAGTGACAAAGTGATACAGTGGCAAAAGTGAAAATATAGTGCAGTGACAGCAACAACCTACGCACTCCAGGACTACTGTTGCTAAGTGATGAACGAGATTTTCAATTAGAGTGTATTTGTTCACAGTTCGTTGCCCTCGCCGCCCTCCTGGCTGTGGCTCACGCCGGAGTGGTGCCCACCGGCCCCGTGGCGTACGCCGCCCCCGCGGCCTACGCTCA
>NW_026267143.1:1669737-1670879 GCF_000697945.3 Frankliniella occidentalis | reverse complement strand
GCCGCCCCCGCCGTGCACTCCTACGCCGCCCCTGCTGTGCACTCCTACGCTGCCCCTGCTGCTTACGCTAAGGTCGCTGCCCCCGTTGCCTACTCTGCTGCTCCCGCTGTGTACACTCACTCCTACTCTTCCCCCTACGCCACCTACCACCACTAGGAACCACCTTGAGATGTTAGATAGGACGCCCTAAGACTGCCATCACTTATTTTGTACCGAGAATATGTTTTGCGTATGTTTTAGTACACGATGCCAAATAAACAAATTGTAAAACAAAACAAAAAGCGAATCGTTTTTAACTAAATATTTTTAGAAGCCTTTCCAATGCACTCTTAACGTAATCTTTACGTAATCTTTACGTATCTTTACGAGAAAAAAACAATGTTTCTGTTTATTTTTATGTTTATATTTTTTTTTAAAGTGAACGGTAACGTCAACGGAAAACGTCTGCGATGTTCTTGTAAGGAACAAGGCGCTTTTTTGTATAAAGGAAAGTCGTTCAAGCTGAAATACCTCTGGAATACCTTGTAGGTAGCAAGTACATGTTAAGGACATGCAAGTGTTGAGCACGATTTTCTAGCATTTGCACTTCCACTAGTTGAGCTAAAACATTGTGCTAGCGTTCAGCTCCTCTGCAAAAAGCATTGTTTTTCCCCTTTTTACAACTTTGACACTTCGTACGCACTATCCAAAAGTCCGCAAATCAACAGACTGAAAAGAACGCTGAAGAAAAGATTTCTGGTGCATAGTGCTAATTGTATGCCTCTGTGTCTTTGATTAAGAGAGCCAGAGCTAACAGATCAAATTAAATGACGATGAGATATTGAATTTATGAGTAGTCTAGTGACGCTATACATCGGTTTCGTTAAATACACTGAAAACCTTTGAGTGATGTGCGAGGGGTCTGCAACTCGTATAATCAAAAGTACACGACCCTATAATCACTTATAATCACGTTTATAACCTATAATCTTTATCTATAAATTCCTAAAATTTTGATGCACAAACTGCATCTTTGAGAGGGGGTATAAGTAAAACTATGAATCTTTGAAGTAAGGCCAAAACTGCCTACACCATTGGAAGGAGAATTGAAAACTGATTCAGAAACATCTATGGCAAAAAGTTGGATTTCTAATTCCTCCCCT
>NW_026267143.1:1667166-1669182 GCF_000697945.3 Frankliniella occidentalis | reverse complement strand
TATAATAATTCAATAATCTTATAATCACGCTATAATCCTTATAATCTATACTCAAAAGTACACGGCTGAGGCGAGTTGCAGACCCCTCGGTGATGTGTCGTGCTCGAAATGAGTGAGACAATTTTGCCTCGCTCAACCAGAGCGATGACTATAAGGCTCACCCTATTTGAGTCATACAGGGTGGTTGATCCACGCCGTGGTTTTTTCTGCTTATACTGTACCGGAATTATGCGTGCGGACGGGTTGCATACTCGCACGGGGCCGTAAGGCGCCTTGGCGAGCGACGATAATTGCTTTTTCGCGTTTTTCTTGATTTAGACTCTCAAGAGAGTTTATAAAATAACGTTGAAAATGGAAATCCAGTGTACCCATCTCTAAGATTGCGAATGGTTGATCACACAACTGCAGGTTCGTGCCAATTCTGCCGCAAGTCAGAGGATTTTTTCACTTACCAGCGTTCATGTGACATTCGCACAATTGGGTTACCAGAGCAGCTATAAAATGTCCATGAATGCAGGAGGAGAGTTTGGATTCTAGTTAGTGAACTTAGTTTTTTTTATTAAATCGTGATTTTACGAACAGTTTGATTTTCTACCATTATAAACCATTCTTATTCAAAGTTGGCGAATAATACCTGTTATCAATTACGAACTTTTCGAGACAAATGATCCCGAAATCGCGAAATTCATTTACAGTCATTTTTCCAGTTTTGAAGAAAAAACTGCATCCGTTCTGGCTGTGCTACAAAACGTTCATTTTTAAATAACAAAATTGCTCCTTTACATTTATTAGAGGTTGCAAAGGTGCAAGTACACTGGCAAACTTAAAAAACTAAGCCTGCTCTTCCATCAAAACAAGCTGCCAGCGCTGCTTCGCTCAAATGGCAACTCGGTTCGGCAGAGCGCCGACCTAGCTTGGCCTGCCCGCGGTGTAAAAGGTGGGTGGGTGAATGAACCTTGCCGCATCATTATACACAAAATAATCGGGACAAACCGTTTGGACAGCAATCCGCTCCATTTCGGTGTGATTATAATTCGGGAAAAGATGAACAACCACTGCACTTAACTACTTAACTTCTAAAATAGAATATACCTTAGCTTGACTGATATAATTTAAAATTCAAAACATTTTTTATTTCTCAGTCAATGGGCGTTAAAAAAGCGTGCGTTACGCGCTGCAATCGACGTGTCTTGGGTCATTTCAGAAAAAAACGACAGAGAGGCCTTTAACTGCAAACTGCACACATTCAAATTGAGCCCAAGGACTCTGACAAGGGCAACCCCAAAACCAGCACGAGAAGGATGTTTCCAAGAGGAGTGCTTCATATAAAAAAGGTAAGCGAAACAAAACAAAACAAAAAACCAAAGGGCAAATGACAAGTTGCGGTAAAATCGCCATGGTTTCGATTTTCTCGCATACATATTGTACAATACACAGTTCAGTTTTTGGTCGACTCTCACGCCTTTTTTGTGGGGCGCAGACTGGTAGCGCACAAGGATACAGGGCCAGCAAGTTAGGCGCGGCACAAGGCGCGGGGCGTGGCGGGGCGTGGCGTGGCACACACAAGATGTAGAGGGGCGGACCGGCAGGTGCCTCCTCCACAGTCATCGAAGCCAATGTATAAAATGCGGTGCAGACCGCTGGTCAGCAACAGTCAGCCAGAAACCATCAGAGAAATGGCATTCAAGGTGGGTACCCGAGTTTGGAGAAAATGTCCAACAGTTGCACCCCACTAACCGTTTTCAATTCTGTTGAGCAGTTCGTCGTCTTCGCCGCCTTCGTGGCCGTGGCCCGCGCCGGCGTGCTGCCCGCCGCCCCCGTGGCCTACGCCGCCGCCCCCGCCTACGCCCACGCCCCCGTGGCGTACGCCGCCGCCCCCGCCTACGCTAAGGCCGCCGTCGCCGTCGACACCGACTACGATCCCAACCCCAGCTACAACTACGCCTACGACATCCACGACTCCCTGACCGGCGACGCCAAGTCCCAGCAGGAGTCTCGCCAGGGGGACGTCGTCCA
>NW_026267143.1:1661943-1666717 GCF_000697945.3 Frankliniella occidentalis | reverse complement strand
GGGGTCTGCTCGTGGGTCCAAAATCTCGACAGGTTGGGGGATTAACGCCCAGGTCGGGGCGAGCTGTAAGGCCTGTTCACACTACCTTCAGTCGGGACCGCCGTGCAGGTAGGTAGGTTGGAAGCCCAGACTCAGCTTGCGCGGGACGGACTCCTACCTGGCTCTCTCTGTCACACAGGGTGCTTCTCTCTCGCACACTCCGGCCGGGCGGGTCCGGGCGAGGGTCGGTGCCGCTCAACCCCATGAGAACAGTGGGAACAGTCACATCGAGTCGATGAGGAGACAACGTAGGCAAAATACATAGAGTCGACGTGGACCATCGACTCGGCCATCTGAACTAGAGTCCACGGGGATAAGAAATAGACGTATCAACTCGATTGTCCACTCGATGTCGTAGTAAGTATGCCACTGCAATTTTAATACTTAAACTCAGCAGTGTTCAGCTCAGTACCACTTGCAAGTGTGCAACTCCTCGGTTGAACAGTTCCTTAGAATAGACGCTCACTGTGTAGGAAGTGCTCAAAAGAAGAGTTGAACGAAGGAATTCAAATTGCGGTTGCACACGTACAAGTATTGAGCAGTTGCGGACTTAGTTATGAGTAGTGCACTCTTATTATACAACTAAAGTTAATTCTTTGAGTTTTTCACACCCGGCGTTCAAGATGACGAATGACAATTCACATACATGCAAATGAGTGACATTCTTACACTTGGGTTTGCTGTTGTTATGCGTAACATCCATCTACGAAGGCTATACAAGCAATAGCGTATTCTGCTCGAAAGCGGACGAATGTTAGAATAACGGAAAAAAAAACACCCGAATACCTCCCTCCCACCTATTCACAACTGGGCCCAACCCCACTTGCACTTGACCCGGTGTGGGGACGGTGCGGCAGGTGCCGTTAAAAAGGAAGGGAGCCGACAGCCCCCCCCCCCCCCCCTCTTCCAGAAAGGTGTGCACTTTACGCTAAAAAACCCTTGATTCTATTCCCCACTACGACCAACTTTTCAAGCAAAGCCCAAAGCTCTCTTGTACGCAGAAAATTTACTTTTCTGTGGTTCAAAGAGGGGAGGAGGACCCTAGATACCTAAGGGGAGACCTCAATAAAAATAGGGTAACTACGTCCAAATTTTTGAAATTGCGATTTTTGACGGTCTTTGAAGGCTCAGTCAATGTTCATTTATTTATTTATATATTGCCTCTAGCTTGTTGGTCGCATGAGCTAAAAGCTCGCATTAAGGTACAATACAAAATTGGCAAGTAAGAACATGAATACAACAATTCATACGAACTTTTGTTCATCCTGATTTTATGAAACAAAGGGTTACGAAATGCTTCCTAAAAAATAATTTACGAAAATATTTCGTAGGTGCCAATTTACGAAACATTTCGTGAAGTTACAAATATATTTCGTAACGAATGCAATTAATTCTTGGATCATAAGTCATAAAATTTGTAAAGGATTAAAAACAAAGTTTTCCTACGAGAAAATTAACCGAGAAAATTTCGTAAAATCACGATATTTATTTTTACAGTGTACGTTGACTAGTTTACATCTGCAAAAGAGACAAAAATGTATAACTCAACAATAGATTTGTTGGGAAACGTTTTTTGATCATTTTTTTAAAGGTAAATTTTTGAGCTAGGATGCTGATCTTCGTACTCCTTCTGTTTTTTAGCCCACCCTTCTGCTTTGAAAAAGCAATCCTGCGGGCTCATGAAAACGACATCGTGTCTGTCTGTGTGTCTGCCTGTCTGTTCCACTAGAAGGAGAGATGAGCTAGAGACTTCAAATTTTCAGGGGATCTTCACTCCCAGAAAACAAAGCGCCAGCATCAATTCCTGCCAACCACCCCTAAGGGGCTGAAAGGGGGTATCGAAGAAAAGGTTAAAAAAATCAGAATTTTTTTTTTTTAGATCTTTTAAGGGGTAACTCGTGAAAGTAGAAACCTCTAGGCTAACATTTCGTCCGTTTGGCTCTATCTCTCACCGTTTGAGCGCTCGAGGTGATCTTTCGACGGAAATGCGCCGAAAATGACAACGCTGTGCATGACGACGAACAAGAAGGCCTCAAATCCAAAAATGACAGAGAAATTAATATCCAAAACAGCACATTCTGAATCAGAATCAGACCTTGGCATTGCCGTGTATCTTTCAGTCGTTTCAAAGCAAGAGGTCGATATATTCAAAACAATGGCAACAAGTCCAGTTTTAAGACTGTTGAAAAACAATACAAGCTGAAAACAGGGCTTGTAATTTGTTTTATTCATTTTCAAAGCAAGGGTTGGGGTGTAGTCAAGGTGTCGCACCGTTACAGTCTTTTCTCGTGTGCAAGGAGCTAATCTTGAGGGCCACAGGCCCCCCCAAAAGCCTAAGTTTGTTCGAAATATATATAGTGACTTATACAGGGTGCACTGTAATTTGCTTACGAACAAGGTAGATGTACGAAGACCACGTCTCGCGCAACAAGCTTCGCGATATCTAACGAAAAACTGTTACGCTGCGACGCGCCTGGAATACATCTACCTTGGCCTGCGGCGCTGATACCCGAATCGAAAAGTGGAAAAATGTACACGAAGATACGGGCCTACGGCTCGTCACTCTCGTGCAGCATGCAGGGTTGTAATTTTTTTCGCTTAGTTATTGCGCCAAAAATAACCCCTAGCGTATCAACGGTGTGAGCTAGAGCAAACCGGACGAAATTTTCGCCCAAAGTGCTCTACTTTGATAAGGTACCCCTTAGAAAACCTTTAAAAAATATTTTGTAAAAAAATCCTTTTTTGAGGCCTGTTGTTTTTGATTCTTTTTAAATCCAATTTTTGAGCTAGAATGCTCATCTTTGAACTCGATCTGTCTTTTTTCGGTACGCAACGACCCTGAAATCGGAAGTCGCTCAGCCAACAATAGGATCGTAATGCAAACCAAAACGTTCGTAGCTTGCGAAGGATTTTGAAGCGTTGTGTTACGAACTAATTGTTCGTAAGCTTACGAACAAATAGTTCGTGATGCAAACTGCAAATCGATTGTTCGTAAGACTCTGTCTAGCCTTACAAACAATCGCTTTCCAATACGAACAATTTCTTTGCAATACAAAGAACGAAAATTGTTCGTAACGTTGCAAAGTATTTAGTTCGTAAGCTTTTTACAGTGTGGTCCAATTTCGGACAATTCCGTGTTTGCGTGTTTAGTGTGGGGACAATGCAGTTTCTAATGTGGATAAGAATGAGGCTTGATGAATATTTTCCATATTTTCAGTAAGTTAAACCTGACTACACTATTCGAAAGCAAATCAAAGGATAATTCTATAACGTTACTGACAAACATTGATTCTTTCCGCAGCTTTCGACTAGAGAAATCACAAAGATATCAAGAATATAGTTACATAACCGTAACCTTTCTAGCACAATGTGATAGTGTCCGATTGTCACCAAACTTCGTTTATAGCGTTTCTAAGGGCCCTGTTGTCCATCTCGTGTTTTATAGAAGGGTAATGGTCTTTTTTTTCTAAATGATTTTAGTAGTTTCTCCGTTTCTTGTTAATAGTGGCGAACATGCGAATGCTGTGTCGCTGTTGTCGATTGAAATAATTCAAATGCCATGTTACAATTAACATCTCAAACGGTTATCTAGCCGCAGTTGGCTAAACTTGCGATGCACTATGTATTAGAAGTACATATGCAAAAAACGCTCTTCATTTGTTTGAGTGCAGTTTATTCTTGAACCGAGAACCCATTTTTCGAGGTAAACTCGACCTTAGCTTTGAGTGAGTCCATTCGTATTTTTTATCACTCATAAAAATTAACTACTGCTGTACCAGGTGGCTTTTCGTAGTAATGCCGCACCATACGCACGCGTGCGGGTGAGTTGGCTACTCGCACGGGGCGCTAAGGAGCCGTGGGCAGCGACACGGCAGGCAAGCCCACCCGCAAGCTTGCATGCGGTACAGTATAAGCAAAATAAAGAAAGGGGCCTATGGACCCACAGGCCCGACCAAACGCCAGCGGCAGGCCCAGCCCCTGATGAACGGAGTTGCCTGCGGAGCGAAATGAAGCTGGCATCTTCATTTGACAAAAGGGCGGGCCTGCTTGTTTATGATACAAAACAACCCTGGAAATTCCAGGTCGCTACCTCAATTCGTTCTCAAATTTTCGTGCGAGAAAAATGTCCCATTTAAAAGAGGTTATATAAAACTAATGTCCATCTGAAAAAAGATCCTAGTTTGGTGCAAGGGTATCGTTTTGCAAACAGCGTCGAATAAAAGCAACTTCGACTTAACATTGAGCAGCATGACTAACATTTATTCCGAAACAGAACAAAGATGACTAACTAACGGCGATTTCGGGCGTACGTGGACGCAGCAGGTTGGGGCGTGGCTCCGCGGGGTGGGGAAAAGGACCAGACTGGAGGGGCTGGTCAGGGCCTCGAGCACACAGTATAAATCGCTCTGCTGCTGGACGGACAGCACAGTCACAGACAGACAGCACAACCATGGCATTCAAGGTAGGCGAAAGACACACAACGCTCTTCCAAAAGCTAAGAGTAGGTAATAGAGTGTACGAGCAACGGTCTAACACTAATTTTTGTTTCTCCCAACCAGTTCGTTGCCCTCGCCGCCCTCCTGGCTGTGGCTCACGCCGGAGTGGTGCCCACCGGCCCCGTGGCGTACGCCGCCCCCGCGGCCTACGCTCACGCCCCCGTGGCCTACGCTCAGCCTGCTGCGTACGCACACGCCGCCCCCGTTGCCTACGCTCAGCCTGCTGCCTACGCTCACGC
>NW_026267143.1:1658925-1661388 GCF_000697945.3 Frankliniella occidentalis | reverse complement strand
CCCTACGCTACCTACCACCACTAGAACAATACTTTATTTGTAATAGGATTTCAAATTTAGCCAATTTTAATAAACACATTGGAACTTGAGCCTTCCTTGAAGTTATTTTCTTCTCACGAACGCAAAGCCGGCACACTGAAAATTATTTTCGTAAATTCGCGATGTCTTTTTAAATTAACATTAGCAAAATATTTTGTAAATTTGTGATCCCACAATCCTGGTCTTTGATGAATTTAATTCGACACATTGAGCTTGTAATTTTGCAAAATTGAATTGTACTTTTATGACACGTTTTATAGAAAATGTTCCCGTAAATGGTACAATTTTCTGTTCACAGGGCAGTTCGTAGTGAGTATATATTGCTATACTTTTTGTCTGAAAGTGACGGCACGGGGAACACAAAAACACATAACCGTTTTCCTTAGTGCCGCAGTATAGCTGCTGATTAAAATCTGTTGAGTGTTTTATTGCAGTATTGGGGAGTTTGACAACTTAAATTTCCAGTCTAACAATTATTCTAATATGCAACACCCACGAGTACTTATTGACACGGTGTAAAATACCTAAAATGTATAAAATAGACGCATTCTCTTTCTGCCCAGTAATGATATATTTTTTAGGTAGACGACACACTTCCTTGTCCTAGGTGCCTGACATACGCAAAGCACTTTGGTATTTACACTGTACCGCATGCACGGTTGCGGGCGGGCTTGCCTATCGTCGCTGCGGACGGCTCCTTAGCGCCCCGTGCAAATAGAGATAAAATATGAGGTGTAAAGCAGGGCCCTTAGAAACGATGTTAACCAAGTTTGGTGACATTTGGACACTACCACATTGTGCTACAAAGGTTACGGTTATGTAAATATACTCGTGATATCTTTGCGATATCTTTAGTCGAAAGCTGCGGAAAGAATCAATGTTTGTCAAACGTTATAGAATCATTCTTTGATTTGCTTTCGAATAGTGTAGTCAGATTTTAACATACTGAAAATATGGAAAATTTACATCAAGCCTCACTCTTATCCACATTAGAAACTGCAGGGTCCCACCACGCAAACATGGAATTGTCCGAAATTTTTAAAATAAGTTAAAAATGTGGACATGGACCACGTCCACAAACCGGTTCCAGTCGCTTTAAAAGTTTGCATCAAGGAACAGTTCTACGTCCCTTTAAAATTTAGGCTCAAACGCGTTGTAAAATTTAAGGGTGGTGTGATCAAGATCACAAAAATCTTTGGCAAAATACAAAGCTTTGAATAGAACGGGACGCAATCTGGCGAGGGCTTTGTCCGCAATTGGTAATTTTTTTGGATTACAAGTTTATTAGAGTAGGGCCAAATTTGAAAGAATCGATAGGAAAGAATTGCACCCGCACAATGCGAGTAACACATCTAGGTTGTGTCTTTGAGGCACACTGCGAAGTATTTCGATCCTTTGTAACTACGCAGCAATTACTTTGCAATTCCAAAGTGATGCTTTGCAATTGTGAAGCAATTAAAACACGCGTTGAACATACGCTTCGCTTTGCAATTGCAAAGCATTACTTTGTAATTGCAACGAAAATCCTTTGCAATTACCAAGGATCTAAATACTTTTCGCAGTTCTGCAGACCGTTGCTTTGCAGGATTTTAACAGTGGGGTGAATTCTATTTTTTGAAAGAACGATCTGACCGGAATACCGATTATTCGCCTTTTAGGCAGTCCTAAGAATAACACATTAATACAAACCAACTACTTTGAGGTAAAAGGAAAAATAACAGCAGATAATAATACCATAATCTTAAAACTCTTTGCGTTAAACCTACAACGTTAAGCCTCAACGTCTAAAACGGGACACAAATTCTTTTTTGGTAACTTTTAGAGGACACCGGGCCCGGCCGGGCGTGGCGTGCAGTGGAAGTGGCAACCTTAGGTGGAGCGGCTGGAGGGGCGGCTGGTGGGGCGAGAGTGGGAACCAGGCCCCCCTGGGACAAGCAATATATAGCGCATCGGCCGAGACGGAAGGCACAGTCAGTCACAAGTCGCACAACCATGGCGTTTAAGGTGAGTTCAGCTCACAGGATACAAGAGCACAGAGTGACGTGCACCTAGGCAAACTTCAACTGGAATTTACTTCTAATTAGACCCACAAATGGGACTGGTAAGAGAAGCCAGCGAACTGACAACTGCAATGTGTTTAATGTGTGTTTATTTCTTACAGTTCGTTGCCCTTGCCGCCCTCCTGGCTGTGGCTCACGCCGGAGTGGTGCCCACCGGCCCCGTGGCGTACGCCGCCCCCGCGGCCTACGCTCACGCCCCCGTGGCCTACGCTCAGCCTGCTGCGTACGCACACGCCGCCCCCGTTGCCTACGCTCAGCCCGCTGCCTACGCTCACGCTCACCCCGTCGCCTACGCCCAGCCCGCCGCCTACGCTCACCCTGTCGCCAAGGCCATCGCCGCCCCTGTCCTTGCCAAGGCTGCCGT
>NW_026267143.1:1656381-1658359 GCF_000697945.3 Frankliniella occidentalis | reverse complement strand
TGCTTTGTACGATTGTTTCTTTTCCCTAGAAACCTCTGGGTATTTTATTTTTGAAACTATATCTGAGCTGTTTGGTCAGTTGAGTAGTGCACATGAGCAGTGGAGAGATAGGACAAAGGAAAAAAACCAAATTTTTCACAAATATAAAGCAGATGATACCTTAAAAATATTGTGACTTAAACATACAGAATATGTAAGTAATTTTGAGGTGGCAGCTAGCTTACTATCGATAATTACAGAAAAGCGCGGACCAGAAAACAATTTCTTTGATGCTGGGGGGCTGAATGAGTGGCTGGCTGGCTGTCTAAGTGTCGCGCTAGGCTTCACCTAACCCCATCCCAGCTCATACTGGGTCACCGACGCCGGGCGCTCTGCCATGCCCGCCCCTTATCTTCTCCTCTATGACGCTAGTACACTGAATTAGAAGATTGCACGTAACAAGCATAAACAAATAACAGCTAAATATGAGACAAAATAAGAAAACAGACCTACTCCGATCTATTCTTCAATTTGTATCATTTGCTTTCAAGATCGATTCTTAATTGAGATTTTTCAAAGGTAATTTATTGGAAGCCAAGCATCCCACATAACAACATCCTAGTTAGCTGAGGAAGGGGGTGAAAGGGTCGGAGACCATGTTTAGAGCATAGAGCTAAGGACAATTTTTCATAGCTGGCAGCAAAAACATTTCACAACAGTAACCTCTTTTAGATTACTGGCAGATAAGCACATGTTACCCACGGTTACTTAATCAAGATAAAAACCGAATATCTCGGATCTGTTTGAGTGGTTAGTGACTTTGTATACATCTGCGTTTTTCCTTAAGCGTTTCTATTAATCCAAAAAAATAAGTACGATTCTTTGAACGAAGTACAAGTAGTTCACATGTTAGTGTGTTGTGGTACTGGGTTTGTTTTGTTAGATTTTATAAGGTTTTGTGAATGAAAACTTTCAATCAAGAATCGATGATTGAAAGCAGATGACACAAATACTCTGTCAACTCAAATGTGTATACATAGTACACCGAGGGGTCGCCGACTCGCCTGAGCCGTGTACGCCGTACTATATATTATAGGTATTATAAAAGTATTATAGAATATTATAGGTATTATAGAGTATTATAAGTATAATAGTCTATTACAGGATATTATACATATTACGGCATTACAGATAGTATTTTAGGGTAGTACAAGGTACTATACAGGATGACAGGCAAATTTTGGAAGCTAGAAGTTCCACTGACACTCTCCAAGTGCTCTCAATTCCTCAAGATTCACATAGTTGACTAATTAAGGCCTTACATCACAGTTAAGCCCCTAGTTTCAAACATGTTGTTTCTGATTATTTTTATGAGCCAAAACGATTCAGGTAATGAAAACTAGGTAATAATTATGTAGGTAGGTTCTTTTTTTAAACAAATCATACAAAAAACAAGTTCCGGAAACTTTTGGTTTGTAAAGGAACGATACTTTTCATACTTGGGTTATTTGTCCCAATTATCACTTAACGCGCATTATTTCAGAAGCTAGGATAATGATAAAACCTTTCCGTAACTTCTAAAATATTTGGAGGGCATGTCATTTGGGCTGAACCATATATATATATAGGTATTATACGGTACTATAAAGGGCCGTGTACCTAGTATTATACGAGTCAGCGACCCCTCGTAGTACACATTAAAGAAAGTGTACATGGCATGTATGCTTTAATTGGTGTGTAGATTACTTGGCTATGTACACATGAAAAGATGTGTAGCCCATGTACACAAACGTGTACATAGGCATGTACACATTGAAAGATGTGTACATGGCATGTACACATTAAAAGATGTGTACATGGGCATGTACACATTAAAAGATGTGTACATGGGCATGTACACATTAAAAGATGTGTACATGGGCATGTACACATTTATAAATGTGTACATCGCCATGTACAAATTAAGTAAAGCATACATGCCATGTACACTTTCTTTAAT
>NW_026267143.1:1653838-1655084 GCF_000697945.3 Frankliniella occidentalis | reverse complement strand
GTCGAAATAAGCGTTTTCTACCACTAGAAAGACTAAAGAATAAACATAAGCGGACGAGAATCACCGGGAACCTAGCATTTTGGTAATCGTGTGTACACATCAAAGGGGAGTTATTGCCCCCTCCTTTTGAAGGCTGTATGACCAGAAACAAGTGCGTGAGTGCGGGTGGTGTGTCCATGAAGGACAACTTTCATGACCCACCAACCCCAAGTTCTTCCTGGTTGGAGGTCGGAGTGATAGGTAAGTATACCACAGGGCAGAGGAAAAGGGAGGGGCGTGGCTGAACTAGATTGGGGGGGGGGGGGACAAGGGCAGAGGAAAGGTCCAAGGCGTAGCGCGGTGAGGAGGGGCCGCGGCAGGACGGGCGCGTAGACCGGCCCGCGTGGAGTGACCCCCGCGACCGTGTCAACAGCGGAGCAGGGCGTGGCGGGGCGTGGCGGGGCGCGGCGGGGTGCGGTGGCGGGGTGCGGTGGCGGGGCGGCGCTGTGGCCACACAGGGGGCGGTGCCGTGGCGGCGTACAGGCGGCAAGCTCCACCGCAGCGGTATATAACCAAACAGCGCTCTGCTATCGGCACAGTCTCGAGAGCAAGCAGCAGCACCACCATGGCGTACCAGGTGAGCGCACCTGCCCATCGACAAGCGGGCCGCACCGAGGACTTTGGATTAACTCTGTGTTCGTAAGTAAAAACAAGAGAGTGGTATCTTAAAAGAATTTGATTGTTGGCAGATTCTCGCCCTCGCCGCCTTCTTAGGCGTGGCCAGCGCCGGGGTGGTGCCCACCGGCCCCGTGTCGTACGCCGCCCCCGCGGCCTACGCTCACGCCCCTGTGTCGTACGCCGCCCCCGCAGCCTACGCTCACGCCGCCCCCGTAGCCTACGCTCAGCCTGCTGCCTATGCTCACGCTGCTCCCGTCGCCTACGCTCAGCCTGCCGCCTACGCTCACGCTCACCCCGTCGCCTACGCACAACCCGCGGCCTACGCTCACCCCGTCGCCAAGGCCATCGCCGCCCCTGTCCTTGCCAAGGCTGCCGTTGCCGTCGACACCGACTACGACCCCAACCCCAGCTACAACTACGCCTACGACATCCACGACTCCCTGACCGGAGACAACAAGAACCAGCAGGAGTCTCGCCAGGGTGACGTCGTCCAGGGCTCCTACTCCCTCGTCGAGCCCGACGGCAGCCGTCGTACCGTCGAGTACACCGCCGACCCCGTCAACGGCTTCAACGCCGTCGTGCACAAGGA
>NW_026267143.1:1644325-1652693 GCF_000697945.3 Frankliniella occidentalis | reverse complement strand
GCAATACAAAGAACGAAAATTGTTCGTAACGTTGCAAAGTATTTAGTTCGTAAGCTTTTTACAGTGAGGGGCAACATCAGCATACGGACAGCGTACGCTCCTGTTGTGAGCGCGACCTCTTGCACTCGTTCGACTACTAAAAGCGAGCAAGGCGATAGAGGACACACGATAGATAACTTCCCCTCCTGCAGAACGTTATGGCCTGTGGCACGTTATCATTGAGACGTTTGGATAAATCATCAACTTCCCTTTCCGAAGTACAACTCCAGCTAGACACGTGTCCGCGCAGACGCTGAGCAGTTCAAAATGTGCGGCGGTGCGGTGGTTGTGACAGTGCAAGGGGCATGGCCGAGCATTCTGAGTGACAGTCTAGTTAGGCAATGCTAAACGCCTCCGTGCGGCAGGCCTGGTCCTCACCGGTCAGCGACGGATTTGACTCCAGGGGAACCCCCTCCTCCGAGCCGCACCACAGCGCGCCAGGCCTCGCCGCTCCACCCCACGCCACATTAACTGGCACTCGACTTCGATCGGATGGCAGACCCGCTTCGACCCGAGCACCCCTCGACTCGGCGTAGAACACATAGCGGAAACAGGGGAAGGAAGTGTTAAGGCCACAGCCAAAGAGCGCTCCACCTCACTCGGCTTGCCATTTAACCTCCATTGTTTTAACACACTCGCCCCAAAAGAAACACACACACACATTCGCACACGGAATTGCATTTCCACGTCGGTAGTTACGCAGAATAAGGCCCATATCCGGTACGTTATTGGGAATGCAGCGCTCGTGGCCCGTGGCCGGCTTGGCATTGGTAGCGCCACTGACATTGGCATGGCATTGTTTTCGCTGCACAGTCATTGCTACGGGCACTCGCACACAGTCAATCCATTATTACGACTATCTAATCGAATCAACAAGGGCTATTATTTTGTTTTTATTAAAAATCAAAATTCAAAAATCCCTGCCCCAGTATAATGAGATTTTAAACAGATAATTATCTCCTATATAAAAACACAATTTTTAATGGCAGTTCTAAAAGGAAGGGGCCCTGCCCCCTCCTCCCTCCCTCTTTTATTGGGTTCCTTAATTACGTCCTAACGAGTATGGGAACACTGAGCCACAGTGCGATGTTTGGGTTCTCTAGACCGCCGGAGCAGCCACTGCCACTGTGTCTGCCACGCCATTCGCACAATCCAAACTCTTGAGATGGCGATTAGTAAGAATACAATTAATGCCAGAGGATTCTCACAAATGACATTATCCAGAAAATGATGCATCACGGATAAGAAGGGGAAACGTATAAAGATAGACAACTGATTGGCCTCCACGCCTACGCTCAACTTTTAGCTTATTGCTCTACGCATGTTCAAAATATCACAACATTGAGCCTGACAAGACGCAGGGCCAAACGCGACCAACACCAACACCACATTGCGAAAGACGCACGTTTTAACGCCCTATTGTACAACGGTTGTCAGGGCAGAGAGGCGTGTCAAAAACGAACGGATTTCGATGACGTTTGATGGGACCATTACATTCGTAGCTGGCCCCGGAATAACCACTAACTACCACTTACACAGCAGAGCCCATAGAGCACAGTGCAGGGATCACTGAGGCCGTTGTTGAGGTCATGGACGTCATCAGCGGGGTCTCGCCGGGTGTGAGCGTTATCGTTATCCACGAAGTAAGAATAACGTACAAACTCGAGCGAACAAGTCGAATCAGTATTTAGTTCGTAAGGTGCGCAGGCATTTGGACAGCCATGTATGCTCTGTGAGAAATGTTTGCAAAACTGTTTTCTTGGCAACGTTGCAAAGAACTTTCGATCTAAGTATTGCAAGCAATTAGTTCGTATTACAAATACATTCTTTGCATGCTCTCAGATACCTTGCAAACTAAGCGTTCGTATTGGAAAGAAACAGTTTGCAAGCTAGCAAAGAAATAGTTTGTAATTCACAATTTATCAGAGGAGGTATCATGCTACTCCCATTGCACATCAGCACATCAGAGAAATTTCAGTAAAAAGAATATATTATGAATGGACTGTACACGTAAAACATGGAAATGGGGATACCTTGTCTAGTAGTCCGAGTAAACACAAATCATTACGCACGCATACCGACGCTTCCACGACAAGGGTCTACAAACAGCAACACAATGCTCAGCCATCACTCAGCGAGCGGCCGGTGGCAGGAGCACGTTGCGGGAAGGGAAGGAGAGGGGGGCGGCGCCGGACTAGCTGGACCGGCTGGCGCTGGCCACCCCTCACACAATCTAATTCTCACCATGGCGCCAATTTAGAGACGGCGCCCGACCGCAAGACTTGGGCTGGCGCGGGAGGGAGAAATGTCATACAGCGGTCCGAAATATTGAGTTGGCCCGTTGGCGCATGACAACTGGCACAACACCTTGCACCATCGATGAAGAGAAACACTAAGAAAAGACTAGAACAATTCAAATTTCATTATTTTTATTATTGTCAACTATATATTGTAAGCAAGTCGGCATTTCCTAGGTATAATGTCATCGAGCATGAAGTTCACGCCAGCGGGACTTTTTCTGGTTGGAGGGAGGTGGGGGAGTACGAATGCATCCATAGCGAGGGAACGCAGCCGCGGATGAGGGGGCGGGGAGGGGTCGAGAACGAACTGCGTACACGGGGGTGGGGACAGGGTGCAAGTGCACGAGCAGCAGCACTTACATCACGTATTGCTCTGGTATAAAGGTGAGCGTATATTTCAGGACCGACTCACTTCTCTTCTTGCCGGTTTACCAGCGACATGGCAGTGGCCCAGGTAAGACACACACACATTTGTTTGACTTTAGAGAGCTGCTTAAATGAGTGCAAGAGAGGACTTCATCATTCAAATATTGTCGTTCGGTCACAATACCGAGCTTTGAAGCACAGGGCAATCCGGGCTATCAGAATGTCGTCTCGTTTAATAGTTCGTCAAAATAGTGAATGAGCTTTATTTTTACAATTCCTCGGGTAAAAAGTAAACCAACAAAGATTTTTCTATACAAAATACAGTGTCAATAAATTTTCTGAATGTAAAGCCTGCTTTGTATTAAACTTATATATTATTAAATAATCTTTCATCTTTTGTGTCCATTCGGCCCAAGTGAAATAGCAAACCCGCAAGCGAGAGGGCAAAAACTCGTGTAATAATCTGCACACCTGCGCAATAACGCGTAATGAAATACCGAAAAGTCTGGAACAGGGCTAAATAAAATACGTACGGAAATGGTAGATTTTTGCGTGTAATAATCAGTGAAATAGAGCGTTATACTCTATACACCAAAATTCGGAGTTGTTACCCCCTCGCCCGCAACCCTGCAGAGTACGTGTACAGAAACACACGGCACAGAAAATATTTTACTCAAAACTTATTGCTATTGATATCATTTTTACTGTGCTTAAAGATATATGGTAAACCGTTTTTTTTTTTATACTGCAAATAAGAAAGTTGTTGGACGATAGAGTTAAAAAGTCGAGCTAAAAGTATTCCGCTTACAAATTCAATAAACATGCGAAAGTAAGCAGCGCCAAAGCAAACAGCAGCGCACAGGCGACATTTGATCGCTCCTAGGAGCGCAGTCCTGCGGGCCGCAACACAGGTACATAAACAAGGCCCAATGGACACTAAACGTCACCCCAGCGGACTGAAGCCCCACCAGCCGCGGCAGGCGGCCTCAAACATGTCTCGGGCCCACCCGGGCGGGGCAGGGCGGGGCAGGGCGGCGGGGTGTTGGTTGAGGCAGGTCACGGATAGTGGCGGCACGGCAGCTTCCTTCAAATCGATAATGCTCACTTCGGTGACTGCCGTAGTGTGCAGGAGTCGTCGCATGGAATGATTGCCGTTGACTGATTGCTGTTGTACCGATTGCAGAGAGTCGCCATCGCCGCGCTCGTGGGCGCATGCCTGCTGCTGTCCGGGGCTCTGGGCGACTACGCTCCCTCCCCCGTGCAGTACGCCCAGCCCAGGGGCATCACCTACACCACCACGCACGCCGCACCAGGATACGCCACCAGGGCTACAGCCCCCGTCTTCGCCTACCAAAGGGCACAGGCCTCCTACGCCGCGCACCCCCAGCCCGCCCAACATGAAGCGCCCTACAACCCAAACGCACCGGTGGCTTACCCAACGGAGCAAAGCGGGACGCCCTACGAGAACCCCCAGCTCCCTGCCTACCGCAAGGCCGTCTACGAGGAACATCCACAAGAAGAGCCCGCACTCTCCAAGGCGCGCCCTGTACCGGCCTACGACCCGCACCTCCAGGCAACGAACGAACCACTCGCCTACTCAGGCCACGCGTACCCAAAGAACGTGCCCGTCGCCTACCCCGTCCCCAAGCACGCACCCGCCGTGTACCGGGCGCCTCCGTATTCACAAGCCCATCCTAGGCAGCCCAACGCCCACCACCCCTCCGAACCACAGCGCTTCCAGCAAGCAGTCCTCGTCAACCCCGGATCCCTTGGCTACAGCGCGCCACGGTACAGCACGCATGAAACGCGCCCGTCTGTCGGAGGACCGAGGGTTGCCGCCCCGTCTGCAGGCTACACGCCTTACCACGGGGTGGCCGACGCACCGGCACCCGCGGCGGGCCCAGTCGCTATGCACACCACCGTCCCGGACTACGCGCCGGTCAAGCACGCCACTCCCGTGGACTACAGCCCGGTAAAGCACACCAGTCCCGTGAACTATGCCCCGGTCAAGCACGCCGCCGTCGAAGACTACACGCCGGTCAGGCACGCCGCCGTCGAGGACTACCCTTCGGCGCCGGCAAAGTACGAGTACGCGTACGACATCCACGACGAAGTGACGGGCGACATCCACAGCCAGCACGAGAGCCGAGACGGCGACGTGGTGCACGGCAGCTACTCGCTGCTCGACCCGGACGGCACTCGCCGCACGGTCGAGTACACGGCCGACGCCCAGCACGGCTTCAACGCCGTCGTTCACCGGGAGCCCGCCGCCGGGCACAGGCACGCCACCCCGGGTCGCGCGCTGAACCACGTCTCGGCGCCCTACGCCAAGGTGGCCGCCGCCGTGCAGCCTCCGGCGTACGTCGGTCAGCGCGTGGACCACGCAGCGCACAGGACAGGGTACGTCGCGGCCACGGCGCGAGCATCCCCTGCACGGGCCTACCAGCGTTAGAGGAGCCACGTTGGGGTCGTACCGGAGTACATAGGATAGATACCGTGCCCTTGACACAGAATCTGTGTAAGTATAAGAATCTGTTGCAAGCAGTCTAAAAATGTACGGCATTTACGGTACCGCCAGAATTCCCACTGGGAATTGGTTCAGTTTTCGTTTTTCCGGAACTGTTTTTTTTTTTTTTTTATTTGTGGTCCCGAAAACGTCTTATTCAGATCTCAATGGCTAGCCGTCAGAACGATTCACGGGAGAGAACGCCCCACCCATTTCTCATATTGCTTCATCCATTTGTATTTATTGCATTCATTGTACGCTAATAAACACTACAAAACGTCTGCTGTCCGTCAGTCACTGTAACAGTCAGCGAGGGCCGCGGCCCACGGCCCCCTTCCCCTGCACCTCTGGGCCTCCTCTGAAAGCGCAGTTGTCCTCCTTGCACTCACGGCGGCATGAACCCACGCTGGCGGGAGCTAAATCGCACGCGCAGAAGGGGTCACCGCCCGGCGGGGACCGGGTCACCAGGCCGGCCCGCCAGGATCAGGAGGGGGGGGGGGGAGGGGGCGGAGCGGCGAGGAGCACAGGTGCAGAGGGCGTAAGTAGTTCGACTCCCACGTACCTACCGATATGCACTTTGATAATAAACGAGGCAAAAAAAGGTTCGAGCCGAAGCGGTGGCTACAAAAATAAAGGCAAATCTATTATTATCGGAAGGCAATCGCAGCAGTCCAATCTTAATACCGATTGCACGACCTGCCAGTTAGTCTTAATCAGATCACTTCCGCGTAAACAGGTTGAGCCATACAAAAGTGTTTCAAGTTATCCTTATGCAAAAACATTATATTACAACGTTGTCTTCTCTACGGGCGACGTATGACACTTTATCAGCTAACAATGAGCGAACGCTGTTCCGTCAGGTGTTAGCCAGCCGCCGACACGAACGTTCACGCTCGCCCCGAAACACGTGGTGCGTCCTACGCAGTGCATGCACTGGTGCTGCAGCCCGAGCGTCACGCACGACGGTCGGAATGCACCGCCGCGCTGCATTGTAAGCAGCGCGGGGCAAGGCAGAAAGTTACCACAGCGTGGCGAAACAAATATGTTTACGAGCGGGAATACTTGAAAATATAAAACTTTTGAAAGACAAGTTACTTTACGTTAAAGCACTATCTCGTCTGAAAAAACGTTAAGTACTCTTTACATCGTACATCGTCCCTGTTCACTTTCAACAACAATCAATATCACCTATAGAGTGCCCCTGCTGCTAAAACTAGGATTATATTGATCACGACACACACTCTAGGTAAAGAGGCGTGAGTTGACTGAGTTGAGCTGACCTGGCCTCATCTGCACTGGAGCACCGGCGGCGGCGCGGGGAACGGCCTCAGGCAACTCCCACCAGCCGCACCCCGCCCCGCCAGCACCGGTCCGGCTCCGCCCGACCCACACTGACTCATCGGCCCGAACCGAGACAAGGCCCAAGGACCCCGGCGGGACAACTCGCTGCGGCCACCACGTCCAGCCATGTGATATGTCGGTAGCACATGGAGAGAGGCGAGGGGGAAAACTGGGGCAGTATGATAGAGTAGAGCATCCACACGACGGGCCGCTAAAAACTCACACGAAACAGAAATCCATCTACTCCTTCTGAGGCACAGTAAGAGGTCGGCCAAGTGGAGTAATCCTGACAGAATCTAGTTCGACCCTGTGCTTGTAGGCGATAGAAGTGAGAAAGAGATGTGAGCAACTCTGAGCTGAGTGTCAGCGGGCTGTTTCCGAAGCACTGAGAGAGGAGACATACGATGCGGGAGAAGGGGAGGTGCACACGAGAGCATCCGGTCCTGCGGCCAGCACCAACACCGCGCACCGCACCGCGTTTGAATGGCAAGGGCACGCGGCGAGGACCTCTGAGAATTGTAGCACATGGCCCGCCACGCCCCGCCACGCCCCGCCACGCCACGCCCCGCCTCGACCCACCTCGCCCCGCCCGGTCGCGATCCCTGGCGCGCCCCGGTCATTAGCAACTGGATCTGGGCGGGGCGGCGCGGGGTGCGGAGGGGTCGTTTTGACAGCGGGACAGAGCGGCGGGCGTGGCCGCGAGGCTAGACACGCATCGCACACGAGGGGACAATAATCCCCCCGCATCACGACCTCCTCCAATAGGTATACCAGAGCAGATATTCTGTCGCAGTAACTTTTAAGCAGATAATACAAAATTACAAGTAACAAGCAGCCATTAACAAATGACAGCTAAATATGAGAGAAAATTAGAAAACAGGCCTATTGTTATTAAAATTTTATCATCTGCTTTCAAGATCGATTCTTAATTAAGATTTTTTACAAAAAATAAGTGTCAAGTGACACTATGGTGAAGATTGAAGAATCACGCGTGAAAATACGAGAAAATTCGTAAACACATTTTGTAAATTTAAGGAACATATTTGCAACTATGAAAAACATAAAAATGAATTCAAATAAACCTCGTGTACAAGAGCGGTTTGTTTTATGAAAATATTAATTTTTCTGCATAAATTTTTCCTATGTTGAATTTGCACCTTCTATAGCATTCTATTCAGTTGTCCGAAAATATTTCAACGCAATCTAACGAAACAAAAATTAGAAATTTTCTGTGAGCCATAAGAATCCCATTCGAGATCTATTGCACATTACAAAAGGAACGCCTTACAGAAATGCGCAGGAGTTGAAACACAGCCACGCAGACACGCACGAGCGCGCGCACACGCTCAAATACGGGTTCGGCCGCCCTTAATGATAGTGCGGTGCACTACAAAGGGCGAAGAGATTTAATGAAGGTATCCAAGGACGAGAACGCCACAATGCATACTGAAGGCTAAACAAGACCAGCAGGACACGTAACCTAGCACCAGAGGCTAGAAGGAACTCGGCAAGCACCGTGTCAAAATATCACACATTTGAAAAGGGCACTCAAAGAGTTCAGAGAGCAATCGCGCATTTAACGGAGCGCCCGTTGAAGGTCTAGCCATCCCCAAAACAGCAAGCGCTTCACGAGTGTTGGGTCAGCCAGCCCGCGACACAGGAAGCGCCTGATAAGTGTAGGGTAGGCCAACCCGCAACACAGAAAGCGCCCGACGAGCATTGGGTAGGCCAACCCGCAACACAGCAAGCGCTTCACGAGTGTTGGGTAAGCCAACCCGCAACTCAAAAAGCGCCTGACGAGTGTAGGGTAGGCCAA
>NW_026267143.1:1635851-1644090 GCF_000697945.3 Frankliniella occidentalis | reverse complement strand
TTGGGTAGGCCAACCCGCAACACAGCAAGCGCCTGACGAGCGTTGCCGTTGCGTATGTCATTCTGTTCGGATTCTTTTGTCCAGAAAGCGCCTTCCGAGCGTTGGAAAGGCACGACACACGAAAGGCATGTATGCTTGAGTACTGGGGTTTACGCAGTGTGTGAGACCAGCATTTCGGCCCTTGTTACACTAGAAAATGCTTCCTCAAGCTGGCTAATGTAAGACTTGGCAAACGGCAAACCCGTGATTAAACGCTGACGCTAAACTGCACTCTTACATTCTAGTCATTTAAGGGGGGGGGGGGGCACTACAAAAAGTTTCACAAATGTTCACAAGAATATAATGTGAATATAGCATATTCTTCGTGGCCTAGCCTACGAAGTGTGTCTGTGAAAAGACAATGCTCCCGTTTTCTGGTTTCCTGCATAGGTTACGCAGCAGTGTGTCGTGCTTCGTAGACCTTTGTCACGTCAAACATGACTTTATATAAGTCCATAAACACATCTCATATAATCACACTTCAGGCGTGCATGGTTTTCTACAGCCTTACCATGACTCATGGCCCGGGCATATGTGTGTGTGTGTTTGTGTGTGTGTGAGCAAGGCCTCCACCAGCCATAGGTCGCACAGCAGGGCAGAGTGTGGAGGGGCGTGGCGAAGAGTAGCCGAGACTAAGGTCTCCCTTAGCACCATCCACGTTGGACACAAAAACACGCCTATAGCGAATGAACGGGTCCGTTAAACATTTTCAGCTCTGTCTCTATGGTACAAGCTGCTTACCTGATTAAAATTGTACATTATTTCAAGCAAATTTGAAATCGTATACAAAAGATATTAAGGGTGGAACGTCCCAACGCAGCTGGTTAGTAACTGCACCGGAAAGCGCGGCTTAACGTCAGAATACGACATGATTAGGGCTGACCGAATCATCCCTTGTAAATAACTAAATAGCGGTTATAAAGTTATGGAAAAGTATCAATTAAGGCATTGGCAAATATGGTAGAAAATCACTAATTTACATAAAATGCAAAAACTTACTTGAACTAGAAGCGGGCAACAGCTAGCTGTATCTTTTGCCATATTTCTTTGACTGACCTGCAAAGAAAGAAATAATAGTATTAATAATTGTTGTAAATGTAAATAATAATAACTTCCCAAAAGCGGGGATCCAGCTGGTCAGAAGAAACCACATTATTTCCGAAAAATGCAGACAAAAAGAGGAAGTAACCAGCACCACAGGCCAGGCCTGTGACAGGGCTAGGTAGATGTAGAGATGCGCGATGTAGACGCGCCTCTTCGCGTTACAGTGTTTCGCGAGATATCGAGGACAGGCGAGAACGAGAAATTGTTTAATGTACCGCTACCTCACTGTAAAACTAATGTCTGATTCATTGAGAAAGAGAAAAAAACATAAAACTTTTAAGAACTTCTTTGGTTTAAGGGTAAGAAAAATAAGGAAACTTTCTGCAGTTTTTGTGGCGTCGTTTTCAACTAAAAGAGTTCTTTAAAGGTATCTTCTATCTAAAAAAATTGCCATTTCACTGCCGTGCTAATTATAACAACGAACGAGAGAGTGAAAGCAAATAAATGAATAAATGGCCAGAGTCATGACGCTTGCGTCCTTTTCCGAATTGGCTGCGGCAAGGTCAGACTCTGGACGAGCAGGTCCTTTGTGTCCTGCGCAGCAACAGTTCTGAGGGCCATAGAACTGACCACCACTTCCTTTTAAACCGGCACCAAACGTACGACGGAGGGACTTGCATGGTTTGAAGTCCGTCGATCATGTTTGGGCGCCTTAATCAAGTCTCTAAATAGAAACCTATTTACAATTCGAAAGAACTTATTGTGCACTAGTTACAGCAGCAGTGCCTACTTTCCTGTAGCCCTAGAATAAATAAAGTGATTTAAATGAGGTGTTTTAACACAGCATGATCATTATGTGGTCAAGCTGTTAGATCATGATCACAACAGATGACCCCCACTTGATATGCTAAAACAAACAAAGCGACGCAAGGCAAAGGTCATGTCATATTGACGATCTTGACTACATGTGATTCCTTTCTGAAAAAGCGTGCACTCGCAAAGTGCAAACTTAAAAACACAATTATGCTTATTGAGGGGCCCATCACCAATAATGGTATGCAGATTGGGTTGTGCGTAAACGGCAAACATCTCGCTAAAGGAATCCACCACCAAACACAATGGGCTCCAGAGAATTCTCATTTGCCCTTAGTCGCCTTACGCCCTCAAAGAGCGTACGCGTATACGCACACACGCACGCACGCACGCACGCACGCGCGCACGCACGCACACACACACTTACAAACACAATATTGTGACCCTGCATTAAAGTAGACCACCTAAAGGTAAACTCTCAGGGAAAGTCAACCTCAAAACGGCATTGGACATCGAGCGTAATGTTGTCTGTGGGCGCCCATTGACGTCACGCCCCCAAGAGAGTGAACGAGTGCGCAAATTAGTGCGTGTGCGTGCGTTTGTCTGTTTGTTTTGACTGGAGTTCGCATTGTGGACGCCAATTAGGGCCAATTACCTCTGTGTGAGTCCAAGCTTACACCGCTGCGGCAGAAATGTCGCCCTCTATCTCTAAAGATAAATGGAAAAGGTATGTCGGGGACAAACGAGCCCTCTGCGTGCGTCTCATGGTTAGCTATCCCTGTGCGGTGCGAGTCATTCCTCCTAGGGCACCAAACACGGCGGAACACGGTTCGGGACACGCGGCGAAAAGCAAACAGAACAGCTGCGAAAAGGGGAGGTTCCTGTCAGTGAGGAATCTATAAAAAAGGTACCAATTCAGCCGTATGTACCGTCTGTGCATCCAGCTACAGAAAAATATATGGGGCCGCTCCGCACACAGTGGCATTATTCTGATTATCATTCAAAACGCCGCAATTTTACATGCAAAGAAGAATTCCAGAATTTCAGCAAGCAGAGTGACAACAAAGTTCTTCGGTGAAGTTATCACAGCACACGCCTTGCTCAAGAACGTTAAAAAGATCGCTTTTGAGTACTCAGGCATATGTTGCAGAGGCAAAGAACACATCTTACAAGGGAAGGGAACATCCCAACACATTAGAAAGCATCAAAGAAAAGACCAACCGCGACACTTTTTTACAATGGTGGGTACCACAGCAGATGCCGAGGGTTCTTACCACAAGGGCATCCTCACAAAAGGGCGCGAAAATCGAAGTGCATATCTCAAACACTTAAACAAGTTCAGTCTCACGGGAAAAAATGGTGACCGTGCTTTGCTGGAAAACGCCACTTCTCGACATTGTTCTGGAGTGTTGAGGTGTGACACAAGTTGGAGTGGTGCATGGTTTACAGCGCAAACTTAGGAATGGCCTATTATAAGGATTCGACCCTCGAGAATGGACGCATTGCGCTGAGTGTCCAGCCCCAAAAGGTCTAGGAGCCGCGAAGCTTGAACGGTTCCGCGCCAAACTACGCCGCAGAGTTAGGCAGCCCAACGTGCTCTGCGCCAGGCTGGCCTGGAGGACAGTGGAAGGGGGAAATGCTGCAGTGGGAGACCTTAATGCGGGGCCCACCGAGAGCGCAGTGGGCCCACATTGGGGCAGGCGAAAAGTAAAAGCGGAAAGGAAAGCAAAAGTAAACCGGAAAAGAAAAGAAAATTTACTGATTTTGCGAATAGGCTTCGGGGGGGGGGGGGAAAATAACATGGTGAAACTGGAAAATCAAGAGGTCCATCGGTAAACACCTAAGTTATTAATGTGGGAGTTGAATGGTTGCTACTGACCACTATGGTTATTGTGTACTAGGGAGTGTTTAACACTTTATTCGACAGTGCATATAACATCGACTCCCGTCACAAGAGAGTGCTCCACCGGCGAGAAGTTTGAAGGCCGCGCGAGGGTCAGGGACCGCAACGCGCGAGACGGAAGGGAGTAGCGATAATGCGCTAATCTCGACAGACAATCGTCGTTACAACGAGGGCAGGACCGGAACAAGCAGTGGGAGGTGATTGACATTGCGCACGACGTGCCCCTCTGGCGTACGCCGATAAAATTAATAGAAAAATGCGACAAGTGTGAATCGTCTGTGTTACCTCCTTAGCACAGTGAAACGAATTATTCTGAACCTCTAGGTGGCTGTCAGAGTCAACTCCGGGGCCTATACGACGCGTCCTAAGAACAAAGTCTGATCTGTTTGCGTGCCCGTCAACAAAGCCCGATCTTTTCGCGCGCCCATCAACAAAGTCCGATCTGTTTGTGTGACGCTCAACAAAGTCCGATCTGTTTTTGGCCGCGCTCGGTAGGCGAACGTTTGGAGCTTTGTGAGAATTCTGTTTCTGTATCTTTGCTTAACATTTTCGGTCTCAGCTATTCTTCAATCTCTTAGGATCACATAGCAGTCATTACTGTTTGTATATTGTCAATAGTAGTTAAGATAAAAATAAACTAAACCAGCGATGCAGAGCGCGGCCAAAAACAGATCGGACTTTGTTGACGGGCGCGCGAAGAGATCAGACTTTGTTGACGGGCGCGCGAAAAGATCGGACTTTGTTGACGGGCGCGCAAACAGATCAGACTTTGTTCTTAGGACGCGTCGTATATAAAAAGCATTAAATATCGTGTTACTTTTTAGCACCATTGTTGGAGGTCAAGGTCGTTGCCGGTCCCACTCACACGTTATGACGCCCGCCCAGTGTGCCGCTACAGTAATAATAACGGGTCATTTGCGGGTCCAGCACATTTCCACTGCGCCTCGCCCCGACGCGCCCCGCCGCACCGCGCCCCGCCACACCACATCGCACCGCACCCCACCGACCATACCCGTGATCTGATACGTTAGCCCTCCCGGTCCTTGCTACTGACGGGCTGCCGCCCGGTCGGCGTGACCTTGCTCGGTGACATGGCAGGCGTAAGACAAAAGAGGAGCAAAAGGTGACGGTCACAGGGGATGCACAGGGTACCTTAGCGGGTATTCTAAAGGGTATTCAATAGAACAAAACACTTAAAATAAGTACTCCTTGGTGTCTTGCACTCAATATAATTCTTAAACAATGTTAAAAAAAAAAAGTCTGAAATTCACGAAGAATTCTACGTGAAAAAAGTTTCCAAAACTCTTCGTTAAATTTTAAGGATATAACGACATTTATTCGTAAACTATGGGCTGCAAAGAAACTTTGTGAATTTACAACAAACCGTTGGTTTCAAATTTCCAGAGAACATTTCCAAATTCCCAACAAAGTATCGTTTTCTTTACATCTTAAAACTGAATGGTGTGATGTTGAAACAGTTTTGTCAACTGGAATGCAGATGCAAGAAATAATATATTAAATAATTTATTTGCTAATGATGTGAATTAACCCAGGTGAAAATTCCGGCCAGGTTTCCGGCCGGAAAGTTGCATTCCGGCTGTAGATGTATACGATTTCCGACCGTATTCCTTCTCTCCGGCCGTAGTTTGGCACTCCGGCCGGATTCTGTTACGATTTCCGACCGTATCCCCATTGTTTCCGGTCGGTTCCGACCGTAGTCAAGCGTTTTACGGTCGGAGGGGTTCCGGTTTACGGTCGTAATCGATACGGTTAACGACCGGAGCCAATCTTTCCAGCCGTACGTTTTTCGGTCAACCGTAAATGACTTGTAACTCCTAAACTAACAGTCACAGGGGGAAATGGCTTCGTGTGTTACAGGTTGATAGCAAACTGTTATTATGCATGAGATAAAAAAAATATTTATTTTTTTGACCATAGGGCTACCAAGAGAACGGCTAGAGATATAGCAATTTAAACATCACCATCGTGCTCCGCGTCGAAATTGTACCCGGGGAAGTATCTTTATCGCGTATTAAAACACGCCCTTAGACTCTGCTCACGGAGCACTCTGACTTCCTCCGGCCAGGAGGACAACTTCCGGCCGGAGCATCCTCCGGTCGGAACATTCTCCGGCCGGAACAACCTCCGGCCGGCGTCTGGACTACGGCCGGAAAGTGTTCCAATTTACTGGCGGAGGAGAGTTACGGACGGAACTAATACGACCGGAAGAGTTACGGCCGGAAATATTATGACCGGAATTTTCACCCGGGAAACCAACCCATTAAAAAAAAATCTAGAATTTAACGGAGACATGTTAGAGTTTCTTAATTAGATTCCATGGAGTAAAACGAAGGTTCTTTGAAGAGTAATTGAAAAGGAATGTTAGAAAAGAAAAACACGTAGATATTCTGGGAAAGTACCAAGAAGTGTTGGGATTTTGGTTCCCAGAAAAGTATTGTGATTTTCAGATCTCTTCGTATGGTAAAAGAGTTGTAAAATCACAATTGTTTTCTAACGGTGAATAATAATTTCGTAATATCAAGTGTCACCTGGACAAAACAAACAGTAAAACTAATTTGACGTGTGTGAGGGTGGTGGTCGACAGAGTTAGACAGGTCATTTCCAGGTCCACGTCAAGTTCTTGTGATTTTCCCAACCTTCTAAAATCCTAGTGCCGAACTAGACCTTCAAATGAATGTAAGAATGTCAGGAGAGAAGATATGTCTGACCAAATGTATTTGTCACACATTTCTTCGCACACTTCAAGATCTAACACTAAAGAAAGGCCCTAAAAGTGCATTGTATGGCCGGAGAAGGGGCTTCCACTGAGCCTCTCCGCGTGCGGAACAGATCGCATCGGTGACTCGCTGAAATATTCAGCGGTTACACACACGCGTGGTGGCGTGGCGAACCACACGGCAATGCCCTAAGGCATGACTATCGACAAAATTTGGATCGACTTCTGGAAAACCATTACATAAACAAAACAACCGAACTAATTTGGCACGTGTTTCCTTTTCTTATCTCAAGTCTGAGGATTTCTGCACACGTTTGTTAATCCAGGAAATATTCCAGTGTTTAACATGAAAAAGTTTAACTCTTGTTCAAATTTAGTACATTATTTATTAGACATCTTATCTTCATCACGAAACAAAGAACCAATCACGTTATAAGACAAAAGGCACAACAGCCAGACTTTCCATTTCTCGTGCAATGCTTTTCGTGTCCCGCTATGCTTGAGCACGCAGCCGCATATGTGTCGCACAAGATGGTGACACCACCGAAATTAAGTCTTGGTGGGGCGTGGCGGACGCGATACAGGGCGCCCCGGGCCCTGCGGTTGCTTTACGGGCTGGAGTGCGCGTGGCGGGGCGTGGCGGGGCGTGGCGGGGCGTGGCGGGGCGTGGCGGGGCGTGGCGGGGCCTGGCCCGGAGTGGCGGAGCACGGTGGGGTCCTGGTAGGGCGACAGCAGTGGGGTGGTCCGAGACCCCGGAGGTCCTACCCCACCACGTCCAGGCCTCCCCACACGTGTCAACCAGGGCTGAGACGCGTGGAGTATATAACTCAGGTCCATCGACGGACAGGGCATCAAACGACAGCAACATGTTCAGCAAGGTAAGTCACAAGCAGAGTTCCTGGAGTGATCGTTGAGAACGTCACAGAGTGCTAGAACCTTCGCAGTGCTGCAATCATCGTATGGATACCCCTAAACAAGATATTGTGCTCCAAGTCAAGTGCAAAGTGAAGAAAAAGTGAACAGGGACTTTTATGTGCAAGACATAGGGCATGAGATACAAGAGGATTTCTCGAACAGTGTATGTTTGTGTTAAAATCCAAAGAGCTAGGGAGTGTTACAGCAAGACCACCCTAGCATCCATCAAGTTCACCACAGTGCCGCCACAGAGCAATGAAGTGTGTGGCTGGTATGGAGGGGGGGGGGGGGTCAGCACAAAAGGAAAGGCCATAGTGACAACCTCTCCTCGACAGAACAAAGAAGGCCTGATTTTAACTTTTGTTGTGTGTTTGCAGCTCGTCACCATCGCAGCCCTCGTGGCCGTCGCCCGCGCCGGCGTCGTTCCGGCCGGCCCCGTGGCCTACGCCACCCCCGCGGCCTACGCTCACGGTCCCGTGTCCTACGCCGCCCCTGCCGCATACGCACACGCCGCCCCCGTCGCCTACGCTCAGCCTACCGCCTACGCTCACCCAGTCGCCAAGACCGTCGCCTACGCTCAGCCTGCCGCCTACGCTCACGCCACCCCTGTCGCCTACGCTCAGCCCGCTGCCTACGCTCACCCCGTCGCCAAGGCCATCGCCGCCCCCGTCCTGGCCAAGGCCGCCGTCGCCGTCGACACCGACTACGACCCCAACCCCAGCTACAACTACGCCTACGACATCCATGACTCGCTGACCGGCGACGCCAAGTCCCAGCAGGAGTCTCGC
>NW_026267143.1:1625150-1635606 GCF_000697945.3 Frankliniella occidentalis | reverse complement strand
GCCCCCGTGCACTACGCCGCCCCGGCTGTGCACTCCTACGCCGCCCCCGCTGCGTACGCTCACGCCCCCGTGCACTACGCCGCCCCCGCTGTTGCTAAGGTGGCCGCCCCTGTTGCCTACGCTGCATCCCCCTACGCTGCCTACCACCATTAAGTGCTCATATAGGCCTTCCACATTACCTCAAGTATTTATTGACCTGAACGTGTAGATAAGCAAATAAATGTGATATATTTCTAGTATTCAAGCACACCTTTAATTGATTCCTGTGGACAAAATACCTCAGGTAATGGACACACACACGTCGTAAAGTTAGTTGGGCAAACTCAAATAACTAGCTAACAAAAGATCTGGGTACTCACAGACAAATGTTTTTTGTTTTAGAATGTACTGTGTCGGGGTGGGGTGGGGAGGGTGTAACTTGTCAACTATTTTACTTTTTAAGGCATTCACGTTTCATTACATTGTATAACGTTTTTAATTCCGACCTATTTTCCGGCGAAAAAACCGCCAAGCGCCAAAAAGCAAAGCACACCCAGAAGACCGTAACTTTGACTTAACGAAATCGCGAACTGACGATATTTTCGTTGATTAGAAGAAAAAATTTCTTTAGCTCAACAGACAAAATTTGTTCAATCTGACAAAACTTTTGTTCTGTAAAAGAAATTTTTTCTTTGTATGAACGAAAAAGTTTTCTTTGATTTCTGGCACGAAATTTTGGTTGAATTAAGTAAAATTTCTTTAATTCAAAGAAACGGTTTTCTGGGTGCAGTGAGAGATAGGCCTCAAAAGCACGATACTTTACCCTTTACAAGGATGCCACGTGACGTGGGGTACCACACAACGCGGTAAAATCAGGCCCTATGGTAATCAGACCACATCCCTACTAGGCGTTACATTCCAGATATCCCGCCCCGTATTGGGCGTCCATTTCCCAGTAAAGTTGACACATCCCTTTCTTTAAAAAAATCTCCCACAAACCTAATAAACGCAGCAAATTTGTATAACCCATCTGTTGGGTGATAAAAAGAGACACTAAATGGCTCGAAACAATCTACAAGAATCCCAAACAGCTCGGAGTGCAGTGCAGCCAAAATCTGATTAGCTCCCGTGAGGTCAACACTCGTTTAGTTAACAAAGCCGCCACACAGGGCACGTGGTGGCGCCACAGGCTAGTCCCGGCTTAGCACCGCTGCACTGCACTGTCCACAGAGGGCGCGCAAGTCTATGAACGGCGGCACAGAGGGGGGCGGAACGGGCAGGACAGCCTGCGGACTCCTCGCTGGAGAGACGTGAGGGGTATTACCGCCATGAACCGGAGCGGCTCCGGGGCCCTGCAACTGTCAAACCACGTCCATGAAGCAGTCCACGGTAAACTATGTCGATTTTTTTGAGGAGAAAGGAAAAATATTAAGAAGCTCATTATCTTAGGAAATTTTCTCAAATTTTAAGGAAGTGTTTCAAAAAATGTGCGAATTTTGTAAGAGTACTTCCTCAACAACTCAGGAGTTCTCCTTCAATTGTAGAAGTTCCTAAAATTTTGACACTTTTCCTCAAAAAAAAAAATCAGTCATCGTTTTGACCGTCTTCGGTATTGCTCCGACTGCTGGACAGAGGGTCCGTTGCGAACGCTAAAATCTTGTCGCGTCGTCGAACCGCCTAGGCATCCGGTAGCAGGAGAAAGGCTGGGCTGGCAGTGGGTGAGAGATGCGGGAGAGGAGGGGGTGCGGGGTGAAGTTACCCAGCCAGCACTAAGGGGCCGTTTAAAAATGACGTCACACACCCTGAGGGGGGGGGGGGGAGAAATGAACTGTAAGTATACTTTATTGTGTATTTGATGAAAGTTAACTTCCAAATGTTAACTTTATGTAAACATTAAGTCCAACTTGAACCCCTTGTCCGAAATTTCTAGTACTTTGTGTATACTTTAAAGTAACTTTTGTGTAGTAAGAGTTAAGTTCCAGTTAAGCAGTGGTATAAAGGTAAAAGTTAAGTTTTTTCCTCACGAACGTGACTAAATGTGACCATAGGGGGGCAAAGGCTTGTGCTGTCACGCCTTTCACTACTTTGCATTGCCTGTTAAAAATACGCTAATTCTACCCTGTCATGGGTATAATTTTCCAAAAATTGTAGCACAGACCGGTCAACCTAGAACATTTAACATCATTTTTAAAAGTTAGATGTTGCGATTTGATCCTATCTATTCACCTTCACAGCAAGGGTGAAAAACATCACTTAAAAGTAATCTGCAGGTATTATAGCTGAGAGACAAAAGACAGGTAATTACAAAATGAAGGCAGACGCTGCTTTTCAGACAGCACGATGCACCTGGACGCCCTTGGGAAAGCGGACAGACTCAACTTTGAGCCCTTTCCTTCTTTTTATCCTGCTTCGCCAATAAAGCGGGCCAAAGAGGTAGGCCACAAATAAGAAAAGGGAAAGGAAAGAAGAGTGGAACGAGAGGAGGGGTGGGTGAGAGACGAGACGAGGATGAGAGAATACATGTGCAAGGACAAGGTCAGCATGACGGCGAGCCACGCCCGACCACGCCCCAAAGCCGCACCGCGTAGGGCCGATCGTCTGCCGGTCCACGGCGGGGCAGCCCGGCGGGGACCGCCCAGCAGCGTCCTGGACACCCTTCTCTTAAACGGAGCAAAGCAACACCCACTATAACTGTAAAGAAATAGATTTGTTCCTGAAAGGGGTTGAGATGTGCAGGTGCAGGAAAACGTTCCCTTCTTAGCATTAAAATTGTCCATTTACAATTAGAAAGAAAGTCGTTCAGTATTCGGCATGGGGAGATGAAACAAGAATTTTGAATATGACACATACACGGTAAAAACAATGTCTGGCTTGAGGAAAAAAGGCAAAATTTTAAAGACCCCCTTAGTTTGATGAAAACTTTCCAAATTTCAAGGAAATCTCCTCGAAATCTCCTAAAAAAGATTGGTATTTTCCCTCATTTTTTAAAAAGATTCCTTACTGAGGTGAGATCCTGAGGAGTTGTCCTTAAATATGAGAGTTCCTCAAAGTTTCCCCTTTTTCCTAAAAAAAAATCAGACGTTGTTTTTAGCGTGCATGGTTACGGTTACACATAGTCATGATCTGCAAGTTCTAAATCTCAATGAATGCAAAAGAGATAAATCTGAATAGAGTTTGATTCAAAGCGCAAAGAATAGTTGTAGGTCTCACGGGAAAATTGTCCGTGGAGCGTGTCGTAGAATAATAGTTCAAAAATTTAAAATTTCAAGCGCTATGTATCGGCTAAGAACTCAGTGAGGAGCAAGATTCGAGATTCATATATTTACAACATATTTTGTAAATATTACAAACAAAGTATATCGTAAATTTACGAGGATATTTTTCACAGTGCTGCACTCTAAACGCCAAACGCAAAATAAAGTATCATATATTCTCTCAAACGGCCCCTCCTGACCTTGGCAGGTGAAGCGGTATAAAAGGTTCATTCGTGGCCGACCGACCAGCCGGCCACCAGACCGCCACCCTCACGGCAAAGAGAAGATAACATCCCGAGGCTCGGCCCTTGGGACCTTGGTCGGGGTCCGCCTCCGCCAGCCCTTGCTCGCAGGCCCCCTCCACGCCACGACCGCGCAGTGCCACGCATCGATATTCGCCGCAAACAAAATGTTTGCATAAAAAACAAAGCAATAACAAGAAAACGAACACTTTGGACCGAAAAGTGGTCCAATAGAAATCAATTCAAAACTATACGCACGGTAAAGTATCAGATTTGACAGTAATAATTCCGATCAATTCCCACTCAATATAACGAAGCGGAGGGGCGGCAGGAGGGCCTCGATCGGTTATTTGCATACGGCCGTGAACTAGTTACCGCAGCTGGATGGGTGGCCCAGAAGGCGCACAAGGGACTCAGTCCCGCTAACCCGCGGTAAGACACTATTACGCCCTAACCCGTCCGCATTTTTGTGTGCAGGTTTTTCTTCCGCGCGCGGGTTCGTCGGAATTTGAGACGTCGAATACAATGAAAAAAAAATCGCAACTCGATCGAACAATATTTAGTATCCGCGCAACGCAATTACAATTTCGAAAATTCACTTAATAAAACCAAAATTGAAAATTATGAAAAATTGCAAAGTTCGCCCCCTTACTAAACACGTCATTGTAGGACCTAAATATCAGAATTTCGTTCGTTTGGACGTACCTCTCATATATTTCGAGATTTAACCAATTTTAGCCATTTTAATGCATATTTAAAAAAAAATGGCTTAGATCGGCAAAGATCGGCCAACATCTCGAAAATTAAGAGAGGGACGTAGAAACGGAAGAACTTTTGGATGAACTTGGACACAGTTCACAATTCTTTCACGTAATACTATCAATGGGGTGCAGCTGAGAATTTTACGGCCCAGCATACTTTTCGGAAGTGTCGCAAGTTTAAACACCAGCTGACGTATAACCTAGTTAGACACCACAATGTGTCTAGAAAATGCACACTGGAACTTGAACATCAATTGGCGTGCAAACTTTTTTCACAATTATAGTAATAGAAGACAGGGTGGCAAGAGCGCTTTTGGCCATCAGTTACACGGTAAACACGATGTCTCATTTTTTGAGGTAAAAGGGAAAACTTTGAGGAACTCCCTTGATTTGAGGGAAAATCCTATGATTTCGTGGAAGTCTCCTGAAAAATTGTGGGATTTTTTAAAATCATTTTTTAAGGAGATTCCTCATAGTCTGAGGCGAGATTGGAGGAGTTTTTCGCAAATTTGGGAGTTCCTCAAAGCCTTTCCTTTTCCCTACAAACTCGTGGGCGAAATTGTCAGTTTTGTCCCCCAATCGCGACAAAATTTAAGATAGAATTGAAGATTAAGACATGTTATATCCACCTTCAACCATCCCGCTTTCCGCATGGTCGCACATTTTCGCGAATGCGCGAGCTCGGAAGATGGTGGGAGGAGACAGGAGCCGAGGAAGGAGAAGCAGTAACGTGGTGGGATAGGGGGATGGGCGAGGAAGCCCAGCGTGAGGGGTGTGCGCCTCCTGGGCCCAACGGGCTGCAAAAACCGCTTTAGGAATTGCATCAGATAAAGTGAGCAGGGGGCGGGTATATAAGCGCAGCCGACAGAGTGCACCGACACTCTTCGTCCAGAAGCAGCAGCCCCCTCATCAGCCATGGCATTCAAGGTACACCCCACGGATAACGGATACAGTGCAGTGATTTAGTGTTTAGTGACTCACTCAGACAAGAAGTGAACACAGTGGATTAAAGTCATCTACAACGCGAATGAAAAAGGTTTCGAAGTGTCAAGAGATTACTCAGTGCAGTGTTTCTGTCCACAGTACATCGTGTTCGCCGCCTGCGTGGCCGTCGTCCGCGCTGGTGTGCTGGCTCCCGCACCCCTGGCCTACGCCGCTGCCCCCGTCCTCGCCAAGGCTGCCGTCGCCGTCGACACCGACTACGACCCCAACCCCAGCTACAACTACGCCTACGACATCCACCGGCGACGCCAAGTCCCAGCAGGAGTCTCGCCAGGGTGACGTCGTCCAGGGCTCCTACTCCCTCGTCGAGCCCGACGGCAGCCGTCGTACCGTCGAGTACACCGCCGACCCCGTCAACGGCTTCAACGCCGTCGTGCACAAGGACGGCCCCGGCGTCGCTGTGGCTGCCGCCCCCGTCGTCGCTAAGGTTGCTGCTCCGGTTGCCTACGCCGCCCCCACCCCCATCGCCTACTCCACCCCCATCGCCAAAGTGGCCGCCCCCCTGGCCTACTCTGCCCCTCTCGGCTACGCCGCTGCCCCTGCCATCTACCACCACTAAGTTAAACATGCACCTATTTATTTCTCACCTAAAATAAAAAAAACTAAATATTTGATTCTTTTCATAAAGTATTCCCTTTTCAGAGGTAAGAGCTAACGCATACGCATACATAAAACATGATAGTTCTGACACAGTATCATAAAACATATCTAATACCATGCCTTTTTGTTTAACTGAAGTAAACACTGAGAAATCATTTCCTGTCGCGCATTGGGCGGTCGTCCAATGCGTAATACCCAGTAGTTCCCGTAATACCTTGATAGTTCCCGACACTAAAATTATTGAGCGTAGCAACAAAATTTCGAAGCTCAGCAACAAAACGTTGCTGTCCAGGGCAAAACTGTTTAGTGCGTCCAAACTTTCGGTCTCGGTACAAAACATTTTTCTCAGAGCATGTTTTTAATCAGCTAAATCGCTACTCCTCTTTCCATTATCGAACTGTCTGGGCCTCGAAACATGAAACATGATGGGCACACACAAAACTTTTAGGAACGTTCTTGATCACACTCACCAATTTCTGTGAACCTCGCAAACTCTTGCGTATTACTTCAAGAGCAGTTATGAACAAAATTGTTCATAGCTGCTTACGTTTGTCCATATTTGTTCACAATTCAGTACAAATAATATGCCATAGCGCAGGTACACAAAAAAATAATTCAAGCTGCGTACAAATCGTAAGAATTTATTATGCACCAACGCAGGCAATGGACGACAATTTTCGGCAGTCTAGGTACAGACATTAAGTCACATATTTCTCAAGCTATCAGACAATCTTAGCAAACAAGCTATCTCCTAAAGTGCCTTTGCTATTCCTAATGTAGAACTGCTCTACAGTTGTAAGTGTAGAACTAAAACGTTCTGCATCCAGGACAAAAATCTTTTTTTCTGATGAGACCATCGTCTTTGTATTAAAATTCTCTTTCAAACTAGCATGAAAGGGTTGCGACTTAAATTAAAACAGATACGCGAAAGAATACGAATGTCATTTTAGGACTCGTTATCCGTTTCAATTTAACGTCGCATCTCTAGAAAAAATGTCCTTAATCCTGCTGCGGAAATCGCACTTGGAACAGCAGAACTTTCAGGAGTTTCTACACTTATAACTGTAGAACATGTTCTGCACTTGGATTAGCAGATTGTTGACAGGTCCTCTGGCGACTCACAATCAGCCTTTCGTCGGCGGTATGCAAAATAATAGGGAAAAGGGAAGTTGTTTGCATGGACTATTGCGTTGAATTCCAATTCAACCAATTCAACCTTCAACAATTCGACACGTTTCACACGTCACAAATCGAAAAAGTACTGGTTAAAAGAGAAAGTGACACATTTTTGTTAAAGACCCTGGAAGATTAATGCCTCTTCTGCAGAAAGCACAGGGAAAAAAGAACACTTGACAAGAAACAGCTGGGCTGACTAGATTCGAACCAGCACCATAAGTTAATTTATGTTTCGGATATTGCAATTGATACCTTTTAACTTTTTAACATTGAATCACGGCGCCGTATAGAGTTCGCGATTTCACGGCCCGATGGACAAAATGCTAACAATCAATCACTAATACAGTACACGACAAAGGCCGGCGCCCTCAGTTTGGTGTGGGAGACGTTCAAGGGAAGCAACTCATGCCTTGGTCCGTCCCACCAAAAGCGGCTCCACCCGGCTCCGTCCTACCTGAGCGGGCCGCGAGGAGACGACCGGTTCAGACGAAGGCCCCACCCGCCGCGTTTTGACGTACAAGTGGGGTCAATGGATTATGCATTTTCGTATTTTGTTTTAATCGCTTTAAAAAAATCCCTCCTTCTTACCTATAAACAGGGTACAAATGGATACTTCATACCTCATTGAGTTAATTAACTAGAACCTTTCGCAAAAAAAAAATCCATCCAATTCTAGAAGAAAACATAAAACATATTAAATAAAGTATTCTGGTCAACGCTCTGCTTTTAGAGAATGCAGGTGTTACTGATACATAAAAAGGCAAAAACCCAAAAAATTGCAGCTTTGTCGCTAAAGACGCTACAAGACTCCACCTGCGCGCACTAAATCAGGCATCGAGCCGTCTGGCCCGGGGCGACCCGCGGGGCGGGGCTCTCTGGTGTGGGGGGCGCGAGTGTGTAGTCTGCCTTGTCTGGGTCAGGGTCGGGAGGCACCTCGGCACCGCCTGCCCAGCCAGGGACAGCCAATAATAACTCGAGCACTCAATTAGGCCCCCCCTTCCTTTCCACCAGTTTTGCCTGAGTTTCCTAGCGAATCCGCAAACGCGCACATTCTCTCATATTAGTAAAATTACAAGGGCGTTAATGTATCTATATCCATACCTAATCAACTTTTCAGACAGTCCCCAGTGGCTGCCTTTACTCGAAGATAGAAAATTTCTGTTATTGTTGATTGATAAAGATAGCCGATAAATACTGCCGATTGTTTACAGCTACTTGAATCAGGTAAACCCGGTCGATTCGATTTTTCGAACACTAACTTTTAGTCAAACAAGTACAAAAAAAGTTAGGTGCCTCCTATGAATCAAACTAAAGAAAAAATAACGGAGAAACTATTGACACAGCCCGGAAAAAATCAGAGCAGATATTAAAGACATTGCCGAAAAAAAATTATTTCATTGTTTGACCTCATGTTAAATTTTTAAAGCTGTTTGTTTATGTACTTATTATTCCACAACATCACCAATAGAGCGAGTTCGAGTAGCGAGAGAGGCTACTGGAAGGTTCGAGTAGCAGATTTATGGACGACTACAACAGGAAAGGAAGAATTAGAACCGTGATGTCAGATACGCAGAGATAGTAAGCAGAAGAGGAGGGGGAGAGGGGCAAGGGTGAAAAGCGAGACGGCAGGTGAGAGGGGAGGCGGGGGGCGTGGGGAGGTGCCAGCCAGAGACGCACCTCGGGGAGGAGGTTGCTGCTGCAGCGAAGCTCCTCCCGCCGAAAACGAGCGATGGTGGACCAGGTATAAATGGACAAGCGAGATGGCTGACCAGCACATTCGGCAGCCGTCCACAGCAGAACAGCAGTCATGGCATTCAAGGTACGTTCTAAAGAGTCCACAACGACAAGTTCTTACCACATTTAGCTATCGTTTGCAAGAGTTCCCACTAATCACGCTTTATGGTGTTTCCTCCTCCAGCTTGTTGTCTTCGTCGCCTGCGTGGCTGCGGCCAGCGCTGGGGTCATCCCCGCCGGCCCAGTGGCGTACTCCGGCTACGCCGCCCCCGCTGCGTACGCCCACGCCGCCCCCGTGGCGTACTCTGGCTACGCTGCTCCCGCCGCGTACGCCCACGCACCCGTGGCATACGCCGCCCACGCCGCCCCCGTCGTCAAGAGCTTCGCTGCCCCCGTTGCTTACGCCCACGCCCCCGTTGTCGCCAAGGCCGTCGCCCCCGTGTCCGTCGACACCGACTACGACCCCAACCCCAGCTACAGCTACTCCTACGACATCCAGGACGCCCTGACCGGCGACTCCAAGGGCCAGCAGGAGACCCGCCAGGGTGATGTTGTCCAGGGCTCCTACTCCGTCGTCGACCCCGACGGCACCCGCCGCACCGTCGAGTACACCGCCGACCCCGTCAACGGCTTCAACGCTGTTGTCCACAAGCAGCCCCTGCAGGCTGCCGTGGTGAAGACTGTCGCCGCCCCCGTTGCCTACGCTGCCCCCATCGCCAAGGTCCACGCCCCTGTGGCCTACGCCGCCCCCATCGCCAAGGTCGCCGCCCCCGTAGCGTACGCCCACCCCGCCCCTCTGGGTTACCAGGCTGCCGCTGCTTACTACCACTAAGTCAACACCAAAGTCCCCTCATTATAAATAGTCCATCCCCACGCAATAAAACATCACCAGTCCCACCAGCCTCCGACTACTTATTGCATTTTACCTTTGGTGACTACTTACTTTTTGACACTTGCCGAAGTCTGGGATAATATTCACTCTAAATGTCCAAGATTAAATCGTAACAAGAACCGTACTCTTTGGTCCAGACTGAGTTCAAATAGAATATACACCCAAAAAATGTGTTTTTAATTCAAGATGATACCCAAAATTTTAAAGCAAATAAGGATAAATTTCATCCCTGTTTACTTAATTTAAGTGTAAATAGGGGTTTAAATAAGTACATTTGCCTTAAAATTTTGGGGATCATCTTGAATTGAAAACACATTTTTTGGGGGTGTAACAATGACGATACTCATTTGGTAACTACTGGCAAGTAACAATTTTGTATCTGCACTCAGTCATGTGCACAGGAGTCTAGTGATATTTACAATAAGTGTTCTTAGAAATATAGAGTGCACCTTACCCCACCCAACGCCCAAAGGAAGTGTTAGCTCCACAAACACAGTGGTTGCCTACAGTGACCCGATGGAGATGTTACGACCTTGTGCGTGCGCGAGCGTGTCAGGGCTGGGGCGGGGTCTCAGCCGTTCTTGAACTGGCCTGCCAGTTAAGCGAGGTGGTGCGCAGCAGGTTGGGGCATCAGTACGTGGTCTTTTAAATGGCACGTAAATCTAGAGACCTTGTAAGGCTTATTCAAATTTGAACATATGATTCGGAAATTAGGTTGTTTTTCACCATTGGCCTTTAGTTTAGGAAATAGGAAGTGGAAAATCTGCCACATTAAGTTAGGCTACACCGACACCAGTAAGATTCTAACACAAAACA
>NW_026267143.1:1613418-1625100 GCF_000697945.3 Frankliniella occidentalis | reverse complement strand
CTTATAATTCGAAAATTAGGTTGTTTTTCACCATTGGCCTTTAGTTTAGGAAATAGGAAGTGGAAAATCTGCCACAGTAAGTTAGGCTACGCCGACACCAGTAAGATTCTAACACAAAACACAGAAAACTTTTCCAAGTGATCGTCCAGGAAGTCTGTCCGTTTTTCTCAGACTTATTCAGTAAATTAGGTGAGCTCAGCGCCTGTGACACTGGGAGTAGGCTACCCCGCAGTACACATATGCACTACAGTCCCGATGTTGCCTACCTAGTAGGCGCTATGAGGGATGACATTTGGCTGAATTTGGCAGTTTTGTAACAGTAAATCACGGACGTATAATCTGGATGACCCTAACATTGAAAGAGCGACGATTTTATTTAATTTTGTGTTTCATACCTTCCTTCTTTTAAAAGGAGATTGCGATAGCCATAAGTGCCATTTTATGATTCCGATCATTCATATCTCCCAGGGCGATAACTCGTCTTTACAAATAAAATCCAATAAATATTAAATGAAGAAAGTTATTTCAAAACCAACTACGGTAACCTTTAATTGTAAAAAGTATGGAATAACAAAATTGTAATAGAGTCCCTAAACGTGCTAACGTTTGGAGTTGGCCATGAAGTGTTCAAATTTCCAGTCCAATACCAAAGACTGTGCGCCATAGGATTTTCCGTATTTTCAAATTTGAGGTGTGTGTACCACCTTTAATCAGTAGACCTAAGTAAAAGTGAACTACTATTGACAACATGTTTGGTACACCCTAAGGATAGTAACAGTATTTTTTTCGACGAGTTTCGGTGAAATTTTTTTTATTACTACTTCCCTATTTTTGTTGTTTTGCCAAGCTGCACTTCGCACCGCAGGCAACTCCGTTCGGAGATTTTGCCAAAGTTATCATTAAATCTGCCGCTCGCTCGGAAAAGGATTAAATTAAAGCACAACTTAAAAACCAATACAATAAAAAAAGGCAAAAATCAAATACAAAAACTAATTCCAGCATTTTAAACGCTTTTGGTAATGGAGGTGCAGTCTTCAACATTTTTAAAAGCCAGCAAGGCTAATTTTTGTACTTTTAGTCCAATTAAAAAGACGTGTTACAAACAGCTCCAATAACTTAGTAATTTATATTCGATACCGTACACCAAGGGCAGAGCCTTAGTGTTATGCCTTCAGAGTGAATCGGCAAAACGCGAGGGTCGACTGTCCGAGTCGAGCTTCAAGGAGCCTGCTCGTGTGCAAGTGCTCTAGGCGTCACTGAAAAACAACATTCAGATCACAAACAAGGTGGAAATTAAGTAAAGCAGAAAGCTGTCGAATAGCGAAAAGAACCCATTTGTAAAACACGAACATCAAAGAAAGAAAACTATATGCACTAGCAGGTTGAACTTGAATTCACACACTTTTCCCGATACTTATTTGTGTTTGAGGAGTAAAATACAACGCAAATCGAATTTTAGGGAATTAAGTCGATTTTTTAAATGACCAGTCATGTACAGAGTACAGCTTCTGTAAATCACAGTTAGCACCTTATCATGTTCAGGTTTCAAACCATACACGCTAAATGTATTTCTTTGTTCCTGCTAACTTGAACCTACGTTTACGTTTACACATACACCGAATTGTGCCGAAGATGCCTTCCTGATTGAATAAGCTGAGAGGTAGGGGTGACGGGGCCACCAATAATTCGGGCTAGCCCCCCTCCCCTGCCCGGGTGGGGCTGCAAGCAGCAGAAAGGCGGCGGGAGGGGGCATCTGCTCGGGTAGGGGGCAGGACGGGACGGGCTGGGCAGTATAAAAGCACGACGAGCAGGACCATCGGTACTACTGTTTTGGCAACAGTTTTCAACCAAGACCTCCATCAACCATGGCATACAAGGTGAGAAAACGGTCCTGAAATAACGGTAGCGAAAAAGATATGTACACGGAAAACATTAATGTGTAACTGGCATGCACATGGTAGAGTTCAACTATATGTTCGACTGTTTGACAAGAAATGTGAAACCCCCAAAAGTGTTCCCCAGTGAATTTGAAATATGTAAAGTGTCCAAAGCTTCATGACTGACTGTACTGTTGCACACTTGCATGTGCACGCCTGTTGCACACTTCATTTACCAGTGTACACCATCGACACTAAGACAAATTTTGATTTACCATCTGATAAAGAAGTTTCAAAGAATAAACCAAGAGAAGCGTGTTCTTGTATCACGCACAATCTACTTGAATCGAGTGAACTGTACTTGGTATTCAAATTGTACTTCAGGCACTAAAGCTCAACGCTTCTCTAGCAGTACAGATAAAACTGCGTGAAACCGTGTGTTACTAAACACCAAGTGATTTGGAGTACAAAAGATGCAAATTAGGCTGGAGCAACATTTAACGTTAGGCTTTGGGGTGAAAAATTACGACAGTCCCATAACAATATTATTTTGTCGCAGTTTGTTGTGTTCGCTGCGTGCGTGGCTGTGGCCAGCGCCGGCGTCATCCCCGCTGCCCCTGTGGCCTACGCCGCCCCCGCGGCGTACGCTCACCCCGCCCCTGTGGCCTACGCTCAGCCTGCGGCCTACGCTCACGCCGCCCCCGTCGCCTACGCTCAGCCCGCTGCCTACGCTCACCCCGTCGCCAAGGCTATCGCCGCCCCCGTCCTCGCTAAGGCCGCCGTCGCCGTCGATACCGACTACGACCCCAACCCCGCCTACAACTACGCCTACGACATCCACGACTCCCTGACCGGCGACGCCAAGTCCCAGCAGGAGTCTCGCCAGGGGGACGTCGTCCAGGGCTCCTACTCCCTCGTCGAGCCCGACGGCACCCGTCGTACCGTCGAGTACACCGCCGACCCCGTCAACGGCTTCAACGCCGTCGTGCACAAGGATGCCCCCGCCGTCGCCGTGAAGGCCGTGGCTGCCGCCCCCGTCGTCGCCAAGGTGGCCGCCCCCGTCGCCTACGCCGCCCCCGCTATCGCCAAGGTGGCTGCCCCCGTCGCCTACGCCGCCCCCGCTGCGTACGCTGCTGCCCCCGCTTACTACCACCACTAAGTTCCTATTTGCCAATATTTATTTCATCTAAAAAAAATAAACAGTACAAAAACATTGCTAAATCTGTTTGAATTTTTTAGTCATTTCTTTTACGTGCGAACACACATGATACAACGATCTGGTCATGACAACTAACTCCTTGGGACGCACCAATTTTTGTCTATAGCAAAATGCGGCTGTGTGGTTATAGTATGTGTGCATGCCTTGCAAGATGCAATATAAAGCTTGTGTTGTGACAAATTTGCATATGAAGTTGGGATAATTGGTTCACTAGGAAATACAAAATACAACACTCATGAGTGATCCTGCAGGATTCAAAACTTTATCTTTGCAAGATTTGTACAGACTTGCCAATTGTCATTTGAGTGTTGGCTGTGGCTCGGGCTTTCCAGCTATCTAATTTAGTCAATAAGCCGAGTTGATCACCGGAACAAAGTCTTTTTTCCGTGAATATCTCACAAAAAGATACGGAGCATTGCGATGGATCAAACGTGTGATGCGTGCTTCTTTCAAACGCATGTCTGATGTAAATTAAAAAGGCGTAAGCACAAAAGAATTGTTGTTTGCTAGCGGACCTCGCTGGATTAAGAGGGCAGACCTGTGACTGGAATTGAATGGTTGGGAAAATAGTCACTACATGGAAACTACACGTCGCATCAATTTAGGATTAAATGTGTATTAAGAGCATACATGGACGCTAAGTTTGCCGTTGGCGCCGGTGCGCGGACTCTCCAGGAACATGCCCATCTTCGCCTCCAAATGGACGATGCAATCCTTTTCGGTGTGCACGATTGTGCTGCAACGGATTGGTCTGCGACTGTCAACGAAATTGCTACTAACTCTAAAAAGATGCCGCTAGTGGTTGACCTGGGGGTTTTGCAAATTTCGAGATGGAAGTACTTGAAAAAAATCATATAGCTGAAATACGAAAAAAATTGGAAAATTTGTTTTGTCCATTGTGATTTTTTTCGAGTACTTCCATTTCGAAATTTGCAAGACCCTCAAGTCAACCACTAGCGGCATCTTTAATGAGTAACTAGCATTTTTTTTACTGTTGCAGGCCCAACCGTTGCGCTACAATCGTGCACACCGAGAGGGACCACGTCGTTCAAGTTGAAGGCGAAGATCGGCAATGTTTCTGGAGAGTGTGCGTACTAGCGCCAACGGCAAAATTAGCGTCCATATTTGCTATTAATACACCTTTAAACCTAAATCAATGAGGCATGTAGTTTTTATGAAGTGCCGATTCTTGCAAACCCTTACATTTCACAGGTCTGCCCCCTTAACCACAAAGCCCTAATAACGGATGGCGGTGAGGATTGGATCACAGAGGGAAGGCGCGAAAGGAAGGGGCCGTAAACCAGGGAAAGGGTAAATGTTTAGTAACGGGTGATCGAAGAGGAAGAGCAAAGGAGGGAGAGGGGGTAACAGCGATCCCGTCTGGCCTTCGCCAGAGGCCCACCCGGGCGCCCAAACATCAGCGGCGCCTGTCCCGAAGATCCAGGCTCCGGAAGTGAGACAGTGCAAGTGATTAGGTGGGCTATGGGCTTGATGCCGGCTGGGATCTAAATGATCGGCGTGCAGCTCCTGGAGGTCGCGTTTGCACCGCACGCCGCCGCCAAGACTGACACAATGAGACAACACAATATGCCGCTGGCCGTTAGAGCCATTCAGCACGAGTGCAAGTGTGTATCAGCCTACACGCAGACCGATACGACTCGGCCACCTTCCTGAGCGCACTCGAAACGAACACAACAACGGGGTCCTAATCCAAAAAGCACATGGGCACCCCCATGGACACCGTACTACGAGATAGGAATACTGACGTATACGAACTCTAAACCTAAGAAGAAGAAAAAAAATTCTACAATCACCGTATGGGTTCATAATTGTGCTTTAATTGACCTTTAAATGTGCGGCAGCTTGCCAGTCTGTGCGACAGGCAAGGCAAAGGTCTGCTGTGTCTGAGCAAGGGCATCCCGTCCTGTGTGCCGCACTTAGTACCGCACCTACACGGTGACCCACGGGCCACTGACACGACAACGTGCACAATCTAACGTAACGCTTGACCTCTGCGCCTCTTAAACAAAGGGTCGGGGGAAGAAATGTAAGACAAACGGAGATAGCAGTTATATTTTATTGACGTGCACACCACAAGCTAGGCACCGGTAATTCTTTATCTTATTCTTGATTCATTTTATTTTATTTATTTATTGAGGGGTGGGGAGTGTGTCGGTGGGAGGGCGGGTGAGGGGTGCTCTTACTTTTTTTTAAAAAAGTAATGCATCAAGGTTGCTATGCGAATTCCTTTTTTAAAACATGAAGATAAAACAAAAATAACATGGCAAAGGGGTAAAAGGGTAAAAAATCAATTTACTATGATGAAACGTCTGCAATAATTATGAAAATTTAATGAAGCTTGTCGATCAATTTCTCCGTGATCCTACGACTATTTTACAAAGCGTCCACATAGGAAATCCGCGAGACACTGCGTGTACTAGCCTCGTAAGGGAACTTTATACAAGGACATTGCCCCCCACTCTCCTGCAGTATTGCCAGGCTCGCGAACAGAATAAGTGCCTGATTACTTCAAAAAAACATCTCTGTGTGCAAATTTCACTTCCCCATTTTCAAAAGAATCAGTTTAAGCCCTCGGAATTAAAATCTTCTTTGGTCAACGATCGTGATGATAGCGACGAACCCTTGGCGGAACCCAGGTTTTATTGGAGGGACAAATTGCCTACCTCTCAGGCTCACGAACAGCAAAATTTTAATTTAAAAATTGTATTAACCATGGCACTGCTGCCTGTCGATACAAATCTCTACGCCGAGACACATTCAGGCGACCGATAAGACGAATCACCAATTGAGGGTCGAAGGGAACAGGATGGGAGTAGAAAACGACGGGGAAAGAGAGAGAAAGACAATGGTACAGGCCCTACACCAGTTACTGAGGGGGAGGGGGGGGCATGGAAAGCAGGCTTCATGCATATGCCCCGTGCATTTAATGGACAAGTCACATACTCCAGCAGGAGAACGAGGACAAAGACAATTTGGTCTAAGCTAACAGTTTTAGTGCTATTATCCGCATATACCCCAATATCAAAGCAGCCACACAGAACTGTGACTAACGAGGAGAATGCTTCATAAAGCGAAACAAGCTGGCCACTTCTACGCTGTAATCCAAAACCGTCCAAAACGCATTATTCAGCGTTCGATATAATGTGTGTACGTTCGACATAATTTTACACCACTTGTGACTTGTGTACCGAGACCCTGATGATAAGATACAACCTTCCATCTCCACCCCCAGCCCCTCCACCCGCGTCACCAGCACACACGCTATGCACCGCACTGCACCTAGGATTGCACAGGGTATATAAGCCCTGCTGTCTCGGGGGCGGGGGCAGTCCCCGTCCCCCTGAGTAGGACCCGCCTTCACAGCGACATGCACGCCAGAGTGGTGAGTAGGCTTCCCGAGGGTTCCTACCGACGGTTTTTAGTGTGCAGAATATATTACTGGCTAAATGTACGACAGACCACGTCCCGCGTAACAGGCTTCCCGACATCTCACGAAACACTGTTACGCTGCGACGCGCCTGGCGCACATATCGAGGGGTCCCCCCCTAGCCAACTCATACACTTGCCTACGACCAACTCGCGTCGGACTCGCGTCAAACTCCCGTCGAACTTGCAAAAAATCGCGGAAACTCGCGCTAAATTTGCGAAAAACTCTGAAAAAATTGGTTCCAACTCTTTGTACACTTATTTGGGAAGTCACTGTAAACAGGTCGGCGTCTTATGACGCCAAGATTTGGCGTCATATTACCCTAAGATTTGGCGTTCAATGGTAAATAACGCAAAATTATGGTTTCTTTTGACGCCAAAATTTGGCGTTCAATAGAGGACGCCAGTATTTTGGCGTTATAAGACGCCAACCAGTTTCCAGTGATGGGGGACCCCTCGGCACATAAGGACCCTTACTATGTGGCAAGTGTTAAAGAAAGAGTTGCACACTTTGCAAGATAACCATAACCGAGTTGAACACTTTAAGTGTACTATTGCGCAGTTGTTGAAAACTTTCAAATATTCAACTTGCAAGTGTTAAGAAGTTGGATACCTGGTTTATAAGTGTAATGACTTCGAAATAAACGAGTGGAAGAAACGAGCCGCCTGGCCAAACAGGTGCTGGGTTCAGATGGGGAAGCGATAAATGGGTAATAAAAGCGATTACCGTTACCGCCGAAAGTAATTATCATTAATGTAAAACAGGAAAGTAGGGTAGGGGTGATATGAGTAATCGTTCGGTTGATACTTCGCAACAACACCATCGGATACGGAGAGCAGGATAAACTCACAGCCGCGCCGGCCGAACCTGTCTATTCCTCTGCCTGACTGTGAAGGAAGCGGTTCTTGGCGTGCCCGGGCCACGGTCAAGGCCGCACTCTCGCTCCTAGCTGGAGAGTCGCCGCGTGTGATTCTCGCATGTTCCCGTCTGCTTTCCTCTCCTAGGTAGCCGTGCTCCTGAGCGCGGCCGCGCTGGTCGAAGGCGGGGTGGTTGGCCCGTACCCCGCCGGCCCCTACGTTACCGGCCCCAGCCCCGCCGGCATCTACCCTGCTGGACCCTACCCCGCCGGACTCTACCCCGTGTACCCGGGGCCCGTCCGGCCTGCGCTCTACGCGCCCGCCCCCGTGTACCCTGACACCGTCCCCAAGTACAGTTTCGGGTACTCGGTCCAAGTAAGCCCTGCTGGCGTTTCACTGTGAGAAATACCCTCGTAAATTAACATTTGTTGTTATTATTTTACTTTTAAAAAAATATATTGTAAATTTGCTTGTTGATCTGTCAATCAATTCCAGTGCCAAGTCGCTCGTCCCTAACTCAAAGCACGCACGGAGCAGCGCCTCTAGAGAAACCAAGTATCTTTGCGCGGCGCTCGAGAAACCAAGTATCGTGGCGCGACTCTAGTGAAACCACGTATCTCCATTTTTGGGTAAGTTTTGAAACCGATACCATTTGATAGAGAAAATTTCCCTCTATTCAAACATGTAGTTCCTAAAAAATCGTCAAAAAATGCGTTACGTGGTTTCACTAGAGTCGCGCAACGATACTTGGTTTCTCGAGCGTCGCCCAAAGATACTTGGTTTCTCTAGATGCGCTGCGCCGTGCGTGCTTTGAGTTAGGGACGAGCGAAGTCGATATGACGTGTTTGTAAATTCTGTATTACAATAATTTCAAATTGTAACTGTACGACCATACATCATATCCAGGACGCGCACACCGGCGACGCCAAGAGCCAGCACGAGAGCCGCGACGGCGACGTGGTGCGGGGCAGCTACTCGCTCCTAGAGCCGGACGGCTCGACCAGGACAGTGCACTACTCGGCCGACCCCCACAACGGCTTCAACGCCGTGGTCGACAGGACGCCCGCCGCCCACCCGGCGCTGCCCAAGGTTGTCCGCGAAATACTATACTGTGCAGAGCGCAAGTCACGGGTTCATCAAAACACAGAAATGACCCTCGTATATTTTTCTTTTTCTCTCTCTCTCCCTTCTTGGCTGCTTCCGCTCCAGGTCGTCGCACCTGCCGTTCCCTTGCACGCACCGGGGCCTCTACCGGGTCCTCTGCCCGGACCCCTCCTGGGGCCAGGGCCTCTCCCGGGCCCCTTCCTGGAGCCAGGGCCTCTGCCGAGTCCTCTGCTGGGCCCAGGGCCTCTACCGGGTCCTCTACTGGGTCCAGGGCCTGGGCCCGGACCGCTGTTGGCGCCAGGCCCATACTACCACGGCTGACATCTGACGGAGCCACTGGCCTCTGCGGTCGCATTGGACGGCTTCTGCCCACCATCCACTAACATCTTACCAAACACTGTAACAGAATTGTCACTTTAAGAGTAAAGTGAAGTCCACATTTCCAGTGAGTTTGTTTTGGTCAACTCACCGCCACCGCCCGACAGGTTGGCAACCCAACGTGTAGCGGCGACGGCGGAGGGGCAGCGCGGACACTGACACAATCCCAGCACAACGAGAAATATCCGCCGACGGAACTAGAGCTTTAAACGTCAAGCTATCCATGTGAGGTAAGGACTGCTACGCCAAGGGAGAAGAGACGAATCTACGGATAAGGCAAGATAACGAATCACATTATGCATTATTGTTCTCTCCCCACAATGAAAAAAATAATGACAAATTGTCAATTGGTCCGCAGCAACATGAGATTTACAAGACAGACCCATTTAATATCATATATCGGCTCACAGCGTTCTGTTTCCAATCAGAACACGTAAATTTGTTCAAACAGGCAATTAACGCGGTTTTCTGTCATCTATCGGAGTGCACGCACCTACATATATATCACACAAATGATTTCGGTGATATGGCATGTCGACTACACTGGGCCACACATTTGTTAGGGCTGGCGTGGTTCGCGGCGTAGAGGGTGGGAGGGGGCGAGGGGAGCGGCCCATTCCGCGTGTCAACTGAGTTGCGCTAGCGCTGATCGATTTCGATCACGTACCGCCACGCTTGCGCAGAGTGGGGGGAGAGGGGGCGGACACAAAGGAGAGGGAGAGGGACCAAAGCCCCTCCCGGGCGGGGGCAGGTGCGGGGGCAGGTGCGCATGTGTGTGAGCGAGACCCGAACACCAGTGAAAGTGAGACAGAATGAGGGTCAGGGTCTGCCAGCGGGTCGCGGGCTACAGTCTCAACAGAGACGCGCAAAGCGGCGCAAAGCGGCGCAAAGCGGCGCAAAGCGGCGCAAAGCGGCGCAAAGCGGCGCAAAGCGGCGCAAAGCGGCGCAAAGCGGCGCAAAGGGCCTCATGAGGCTATTATTTACAAAACTAGTGGACCGCTCGGACACTCGAAAAGGGGCTAACGGGAAAAGGAGGGGGGGGCTGAGTATATTTCACTATTACTCTCCTATCCTATAAAATATCTTACAGCTTTCATATTGCCGAGTATTCCAACCGTCTTCCGAAATTATTCTATGGCAGAAGCATTGCCGATTCCAAAATCCACGACGGCGCACGAGATTTTTTACCCGGGAGACGTCCCAATCACACTCCATGTCCAGGGCAGCCCTCTCCATCACTGTCTGTCTGCTCCGAACCGCCCAATACAGCGCCTCATGGTGGGCGTCTGGACAACCCGACTGTGGTCACGATCACGACGCGGCGGGGCGGAGGCCGCGCCCGAGCGGGTGGGGAGAGGGAACTGAGGCGAGGGCTTGGACTTAAATATTGTCCACAAAGGTCACAAGTTCGTCGCAAGCGGAAGGAAACTTCGGAACGGCAAGTACAATTTAATATATTTATTTTTTGTCAAGGTACTTAAGTGGGTCAGCATCCGCACTCATTATAGCTCCGCTGGACTCTAGCAGGACATCGGCGCCCTCCTTCCTGCGGAGGAAGAAGACAGCACGGACACAAGGACGCGGGCCCGCCGCGCCCCGCCACGCCAGACCACGCCCCGCCACGCCCCGCCGCCACGCCCGCAGCCCGCCCCCCGCTCTGCCGGCTCCGGCATTGCAACACATGCACGAGCTGACTCAACTTCAAGGTCCTGGTGGCCGGGCGGGCCGGGCGGGCCCGGGTCTGGTCTTTGTGCCCCAGTGGATCAGGTGTGGGCCACGGAGGGTAAGGGGAGGGGGGCACGAGTGGGCCTCGGGCCATGGCGGCATCGGGGGACCAGGGGACCGTGGGGGCCGCGTGAGGTGGGACCGGCCGGGCACGGTTCAACCCGCGAGTGGCACGGCGTGGTCAGGGCGGGAGCAGGGCGGGAGCAGGGCGCGAGGACGATGGAAGCAAAGCTGGGTCGGGGTCGGAGTTCAACTGGCAACGATACGGCGACCTGCTTCCACAATCAGTCCATCTTCCATACAAACGCGATGCCAGAAGTATGTTATCCTGTTCATTTTTGCTACTGATTCTGGCGGCCGTCTAGAACAAGTCGAGTGCAGCAGTTCTGCAGGAGGATGGTAACCCCCAAAGTTGAGTATTCCAGGTACACTGAAAATGGGTTGGCGTCTTTTGACGCCTATAGGCGTCTTATGACGACAAATTCTGGCGTCATTATGACGGCAAATTTTGGCTTCCTAAGACGCCAAATTTTTGCGTTCTTTTACTGGACGCCAATAATTGGTGTCTTTTGACGCCAAAATTTTGCGTTCTATAGAGGACACCAATATTTTCGCGTTTTTTAAGACGCCAACCCATTTACAGTGCAATAGCCAAATAACTATGCTCCTGTCCGGCTTTCCGACGAGTAAGCATCGACTAACACTTCGCACGGCATCTACAGTTCGCCAAGCAGCCGCCGGCCGCACCAGAGCGCAGCACCAGGCGGCCTCGCCGAGAGGAGCGGTGCACAGTGGGCTGGATCCAAAAAAAGGTGGACATAATTCCTAGACGGCCCCTAACGACTAGTTTTGAACTTTTTTGGTCCCTGAATTGTTCAGAGGGTCCAAGATTACATTTTCCAGCAGTGTTCCAGCGTTTGTTTCCATTATTTTGAAAAAAAAAAGTGCTAATTTTTAGAAAAAATGGGAGAAGAGACGAATCTACGGATAAGGCAAGACTAATAATCACATTATGCATTATTGTTCTCTCCCCACAATGAAAAAAATAATGACAAATTGTCAATTGGTCCGCAG
>NW_026267143.1:1612323-1613154 GCF_000697945.3 Frankliniella occidentalis | reverse complement strand
GTTCTAGATAGTTTGAACATTCTAGAATTAGGTTTTGAAAAGAAAATACACGGGCCAGACATCTCGAAATTCGATTAATGTCCACCTTTTTCTGGATCCAGCCCACTGTGCGGTGGGCTGCCTACGCCGCCGGCGCGGCCGATCTAGTCGAGGGAGGACACAACCTCCTGGCGCAGGACCTACTAAGCAGGGTAGTGTGTCCTGGAGGACCTCAACTCGGGCACTCACACACCAAGCACCCACCCTGGCAGTCTAGCCAAGCCACTAGGTTTGGCAACCTGACAAATTGGCAGCAGCATGCCTTTCTGTTGTTAACTTACAAGGGAAGGTTTTCCGGTGAGGCAGTCAGATTTCAATGGGGCTTCAAAGTGTTGTTGTTTTCATCCCTGAATAAGTTTTAGCATTGGTTTTAGCTGCCCGTAGGTTGAAGGTTTGAAGGTCGTTTTGGCGAGAATTTAATTGAAAATTATTCACCAAATTTATAGCCTGATTATTAACTTTACATATCTCCAGAACCGCTGGAGCTACAGCGCCCAGAATTTGAGAGAAATCACAATTTGGCACGTTCTTTTCTTGTAGAAAATTTGAATGAAATCGATTAGGGTCGCAAAAACGGGTGCCGAGAGGAGGTTACGATCCTGGACTCTTTTTTGTGACCCCCATTGGTTTGGTTCAAATATTTGTCATGGAAAGTACTAACTGAAAGTCAATTTCCTGCAAAATCTGGGCCCTGTAGCCCCAACGGTTCCGGAGATATGTGCATGCAAAGATGGCCAAAAAGCCATAAATTTTGGAAATTGTGATCAAATTTGCGTGAAATGGCCTTCAAAC
>NW_026267143.1:1610317-1611384 GCF_000697945.3 Frankliniella occidentalis | reverse complement strand
TGGGGTGGGCGCCCGCGTCCTGGAGCCCCTGTCAGGCCCGATGGGCGGCCTAGCCTCCCGGCGCCTACCTGTGTCTCCATGCGCCGCGCGGCCCGCTGAGGAAGCTGCTGGTGGTCCTCCAATGGCGCCGCACCACAAGCTGCCGGTTCCGCAGCTGCGACTGGAGGTTGGCGAAGCGGACGCTGTCCTCGGCAGCACGCGCCCTGAAGGGCACGCCGATCAGCTCCTGGCGACGAAAGAGGACGATGTTAAAGCTGCCAATTAGCGAAGTAACGCAACAACTCGCCAGCGCCAAAGCAGTTGTAATGTTCATCCCTAGTACCATGGACCTATCCTTCGATTGAATGTCATCATATCAAGCCGCAGTTGTTATTCGACAATTTTCGACAGTTTCATGGTCTCTTACTGAAATGAATTTGACTAGCTTTACCAACAGAATGTTCTTAGAGGATGTAGATGTGCAGGTCGGTCTCGTTCTCGGTGCCTGTCTGTCTCTCTGGCTCTGTTTCTCTCTCTGTCCGGTGTCGTCACGCGGCAGATTGGTCCAGACATCTCTACCGCCACGCGTGCGTGACGCCCCGGGAGAAAACAGTCACATTGCGCCCCGCTACGGCGCGCCGCACACAGCGGTGCCGCCGCGAGCTGACACTGTGTGAGGAGGAAGTCACATCATAACGGAAACCAATTGGGAGTCGAACAATACCCAGAAAGATGGATTCTCGGTTCAATTGAGAAATGCACTCAATCGACCGAAGAGCGTCTTGCACTTGCTTTGAGACTAATTTCACTTGAAGTGAGACGATTCTAATGATATTTATCTCGCAAAAACGACAAAAATAGACTTACGACCATCCTCCGGGGCCATAGCGAGATCCGACCTTTTACGCAAACCCTCTGAAGTACGACCTTATAGTTTTTAGAGGTCAAAATGCACTTGGTACCAAATCTCGCAACGAATGAAACTGGTCTCAAATAAGCAAGTGAACAGTGCTCTTCATTTATTCCCCTCTGGATCTCTCGCGAGAACACTCGAGCTGCGACCAGCCAGGACATCTGGGACCACCCAG
>NW_026267143.1:1601154-1602976 GCF_000697945.3 Frankliniella occidentalis | reverse complement strand
GGGTGTGCGTCATCGTCATGTTATATCACGAGAACCGTTTCCACTACTTTCAATCCTCTCTTAAAACTCTGGTCCTGCCTTTTGGCCTACTCCTGCCCTTTTTTTGCCCACATCTCGCCCCGCCTTATCATTGTTTCAATGAGTGCCACGAGTTATAGCGACAAGGGTATCGGAAGTTGTCCTTCGAAACCTTGAGCATGAATAAATCTTCCTAAATTAAAAGGCTGTCAGATGGTTGATTGATGAGGTACATCATTAATTTATCTAGAAAAAGTCCAATTTAAAGAAAAAAAAATATTCAAGGTAAAATTTTGCTACATGCATTACAAACGCTAAATATTTGAAATAAGGAATAATAATTATGGCAGTTTTGTTATGAAATCGTAACAGAAATTTGCAGGTTTTTACCTTTGAGTATATCAGATTATACATAGTCACAACGCGTCCCGGGTGAGGTGCCCCCTCGGGTGCCCCGACTCGCACGGGGTGGCGCCGCCCTGCTACAGTCGCGCCCGGACTTTCTCTGCTGCTGTGCAGCCGGGGCAGGTGCAGGGAGAGGGAGGGGGGAGACGGATTGGCATAGCTGGAGCAACGGGAGCTGCTGCTGCTGCTGTTGATGTTATTCGCCAAGCAGAAGGAGCACCGAACTGACCGACCAGAAACCGACCGGAAGGGGAAGATGTTGGGGGGGGGGGGCAAGCCCCCGCCAGGACGAATCTAAAAGTAGCCAGAAGGCGAGTCCCAACGGTCACCGGGACAGCAAGTAAGAGAGAGAAGGGCTGACGTTACATTTCCCCGAATCAATCAGAGAAACACGGACAAACTGCAGCTAGGCCGTATCCTAGCCAGGCCTTTGTAGCTATAGCTATTTTCAAAGATATTGCTGCATATCTGAGAATTGTTAGACTGTCACTAATACAAGTTTGGTGTTAACAAATGTTGGGCGGGGCGTTTTGCACTTGAAAGTAGGAAAGTGAAAAGTTTGGCCCTTTAAAGTGTACTGTGTCGGTTCTACAACACAACAGTACTATATTCTCTTTAAAATAAACCAAACTTCACTGCCAATAACGAGTTGTATTTGTAGTAAAGGTCGCACAGGAGGCTTCGGAATACATAATTTCACTGACTTAATTGCTTGCGGGCGGAATTAAGAAGTAAAATGGAAGCACATTAATGGAGCCAGAAGTTGAGTAAAACACTACACAGAAGAAAACAGAACAAAAAGTACAAGTGTTCCTCCTTGTCAGAAGGTCGTGTGGACTCGGCGCGCCTGATGAAGGGATTTTGGAATTCCATCTAATAATCGATCCAGATGTCTTGCTAACACCGTCTGCAGCCGTGAATAACTCGACGTGGTATCGCGTTCTGACAGACGACGCTTCGCCGCACATATCTGAATTTATTAACGCAGCCGGGGCACCCACATGAGGACGGAGCCAGAGACACCACGGCGTACGAGAAAGCTGCAATAACGTCCGGGATTGTCAACACGACATCATGACAAACAGCTTCATCCCATTTGTTTCCCGACCCGATATTATGCGCCTTTCTCAACCGCGCAAACCCTGACCAGCCACAGTACTTGCTTTGCTTCCCATAGTTGGTCATTTACTATTGGATGTTTTCTAGCCTTCCTGAGCGGAGGCTGGCTTCAGAACCAACAGGCAAGGGAAGCAGGAAAAACTGGGAAGACACCTAGGGCACCCCCTCCCATACCCCTCCTCCCTTCACACACGGCTCATTCATGCACGGTAAGTACCGCAGACCGGTTCCATTCGGCGTGTGGGAGCCTAGGCAAGAGGCAGGGTAGCGGGGTGCGGCA
>NW_026267143.1:1590961-1600684 GCF_000697945.3 Frankliniella occidentalis | reverse complement strand
GGGGGGGATGGGCTGTGGTTTGCCTACATACAGGGGTTTTGAAGCACAAATTGCCTACTTTTCAGGCGGCTCACTAGAGGCGACCCCTTATACCCCGCCTGATGTGCTGTAACTTCGCAAACCGTCTTTTGGTTCGATACAGCACTTGACTTAGACAATAAAGTAAACGGTCCATGTCTTTACGGTCTGCGGCCCGTACACGAAATATACAGGACGCAGTGTTAAACAGAGGAGTTGTACAATATATCGAGTTGAACACTTAGCAGTGCACAACTATTGAGTTGAACAATTGCAACGACTTACAAGTTATTAGTTGCACACTTGGTTTTCCAGGGTGCTGACTAGTGCTACGTCAGGGGTCTCATACTCCACTACTCCACACCACGAGCCACGGTTTTCTTTTACTCCTCTAGCCCGATAGCGCGGCTGGGCCAGACACCCTCTGCACATGAATTATCTTGCGACCACAGGTATTCGCGACAGTATCCGAAGAACTAGGGCGTTTGGAGGTATGTGATGGGTGAAGTACACAAATCTCCTTACGTTTGTGAACGAAATGCAGAAATCTGACTATAAGCGCAGGCGTCCGCTCTGGCCCATGAGTGTCACATTCCACGCATGGTGGCACCTCCCCCAACCATTAAACGCATTTCGTCCTAAACAAGAATGCTGTTGAGAAGTAAGTTTGCAAACGCGTTTCTCACGACGATGGCATTCAGGCGCCCGGCGGGTCATAAAGGTGAGCGACCTGAGGTACTACGCCAAACCGTCGCACTGGTGTGTGAACATTCCCACTGCCGGAAGAGGGAACAGTGTCACAGATTAGGCGGCGGCAAGTGTGGTCGTTTGTTCGCGACCCTCGAAATTAAACATCAGACACGAGCACCACCAACTCCAACACGCGCAACACGCCGCACGCTAGTAAAGTCCGATGGATGGCTTTGGCCCGGTACGTTCTTCATTAAGCCCAGCAGCCCTCCTCGCCGGGCTGCAATACTTTCTCTCTCCCAGGGGCAGAGCTCGCGCAGAGCTCGCGCAGAGCGGGCCGGTAAGCGGCGCCCTGGGCCACGCCCCGCTCGCCCAGTGGCCAGGCTGCGTAGTATAGGACTGGCAGCACCAAAAAACAACGCCATACGTAATATTGAGTTACACATATCGCACGCCAAAGAGACCGGCCGGGAGAAAGCGAAAGGCAATATAGTGGCGACAGCACACTCGGATCGGAATTCGGATTATGAAATATGGCGTAATTTTAAACCCATCGGTGTTCATTCCGCTTTTTGGTTTGACCGAAATTGATCGGGATCGAGCAAATTTACACTCTATCAAATTCAAATGTGTACATCGTCTACTAAATAAAGTGTATTATGCTGTACCGGATTCATGCGTGCGGCCAGGCTTGCCTATCGTCGGTCGCCATGGCGCCTTATAGCCCCCATGCGAGTATACAACCCTTACGCACACAGGAATCTGGTACAGTATAAGCAGAAAAAAAACAGGGCGCGGATCACTCGCCCTAAATATTCGCACGGATTTAAGCAATTAGGTTTTTGCACACATTTCTGCGTAAATTTTAGCTTTTTTATGCTTTCCTTTGATTTGAAATCATACATTTATGAACACAAATTCGTACGAAACGAGACGTGGGTTTAAGTTAGCGCAAACATTTGCACAAAAATATGTAAAGATTTAGCTCGTAAAGACCGCAAAATTATTAATGTACGTGTGGCTTTGACTTTTCTACTCATTTTGTTGTAGACCAAATGGTACATGATAATGAATAGCTAGCAGCCGATACAAGCCCTCTACACTTAAACCATGCGAAGTGATCGTCAAAAACCATTCGCAGTTGCAAAGCACTTGGTTCTGTTATTAAAACGCATTCCTTCGTAATTGCGAAAAAAATGGCAACTGATTTGCAGGATGGGTTCAAGGTTTTGACTCCGTGTATAGCACAGGTCCGGGCAAGTGAGTTACTTCATTAACGCACTGGGGCCATTATTTCGACCGGCCATTCCCTTCATGAGCTCAACCCGCTTGGACACCACATTCCTCCATCAAATCTCACCTGGAAACGGATCTTGCTGGCGGCCACCTCGCGGTGTCTCTTGAGAGCAGAAGCCTTGGATGCTTCGTAGCATTCGGCCCAGAAAGTGTTCATGGCCTCAGTGAGCTGCGACGAGAGTGCCGCCTTAAAGGAGTCGTGAAGTGGCTTCACCTGCAATCAAAAACACAAATAAACATTAAGACATTGCTTTGAGAAAATTCAGCACAGCAATCTGTTTATTTTATTTGAGAAGAGATAAGATAAAGGGGGTACTGCGGCTTTGTAGTGCCGCATAATCGCGCATAATGAGCAACAGTTCCAGTCGTAATCGCCTTACTGCCCAAGTGTGCATATGCGTTTCAACGCATCATAATCTCGTTCGTGACTGAGACTAAGAGAACAAGAGACGAGAGAGAGAAAAAACATCCCCGAGAGGACGTTATGAGATCATGCTTTAACCTGCATGAGATAGTGCTGGCAGCCGGCTGGGGCCCCTCCCGAAGGGCGAATAGGTTCAACACGGCTCTCCAATCACTCTACAAAGTGGAGCTGGTTAGCGCCGCGTCGCCCGAGGCAATACGAGCCGGGGCGGAAGGCTCGTCGAGTGGGCGGAAACTGTTCACCGCCACGAAATGCGTGCTTTAGTTTTTGCATGAATGAAAGTATGAAATTAGCTGCGCAAATCACTTGTCATGGAGATCAGATTGGATTACTTTTCAACGTTGATGTGATTTATAAAACTGCCGTAATGCTAAAGCAGGAAATAAGTAGAAACTTGAGTACATTGAAAAGAACGCGGTTTTGAATGTAACAGAAAACGAGACTTAGTGTCAACTATAAAAATATCTTCAGTTTGAAGCGTCAAATTAACCCAAAAAATAAATAATTTAAACGCTAGAACTTTTCTCTTATATTGCTGAAAGAGAAAAAAAGTACTTCTGCAATTAAAGTGGTCTCATATAGAATTATAATTGCAGAGTACACTGTTAAATTCCTACATAACAATGCTTTCCAGAACTGCGACGTATTCAGATCCTTTGTAACTACAAAGCAATTGCAAAGCGTCATTTTGTAATTGCAAAGTAAATGCTTCGTATTTACAAAGGATCTAAATACTTCGCAGTTCTGCAAAGCATTGCTTTGTAGGAATTTAACAGTGTACACCATGCCTAAACTTTCGCTGTCTGTCATCGGCACGTCTATCATATCACGTGACAGAATGCGTTTATGACTCTTTTTTCTCCTTCCAGCTCGCGTCAATAAAGTCCTCCGAGCCTACATAATCCGAAGATAATAACTTATTGCGCGAAATGGAAAAAAGCAATACTTTAAGAGAGGAAGGCTCAATACTTCTAATTTTGGAAACGATAATATGAGATTTTCCTACTCTGCGATCGGATCGATAGGCAATGAACAAAATAAATTCCAAACAACTTATAATCCGGTGACCGCAGTGGTGGTGGTGATCTAACAGAGGAATTTGTCCCTATATTCACGACACCCACCGGCTTCATTACAAACCAAGGTGGCGTGAAAGCTCGCTCAGCTGGCTCAGGCCAGGATCGAGACAACTACCGCACGACGCTTCCGCAGGCCGCGAGTAAAAACTGGAGGAAATACTAAAACAAAACGGTGTGCTGCCAATCCAGTCATGGCAAAACAGGAAGGAAGACAGCGTTATGCACTGCGCCATAACGACAGGAGAAACATGAATTGTGTCTGTGCGGGAGTAACGACGAAGGCGACCGACACCAAGGGATGATTACGTCACAAAACTGCACTCGTTATTTATGCAGACCCATCTAGCAGAGCTTAAAAAGAAATGCCCAGCAGGAGCAAGGTAAACGACAGGACTTTACTTTAAAATGCAGAAGACTGGTATTTCTGTTAATTTTAAAACGATCGGCAGACAAACACAGAGCAGTTAAACAGGTGCCCCTGCACCAACAAGCAGGCCCGCTGTTACTCGGCTTCCGCGATTAACCCCCTACAAAGCATAAAACTGTAATGGAAAATTTCGCAATTTTCCGACCAACATTACTTTTGTCTACCCACCTCGGGTACCCGCCTCGCGATTAGTCAAGTTTCGTCTTTTATAGTTCTTTAGAATGAATTGGCAGGATTTTCCGAGATTTTCAGTGCATGGGAGTCTCGTTATTAGGGAGTGGCTTCTGAAATACCCTGAGAATTGCAGGCCTCCCTAGCTAAAGTCCTTCCTACACAACGGATAGTAGAATAGCGTCGGTGCACTGTTAAAGCTCACAGTGATTTTCACCGTAAGCTACAGAGAAAGCCTACAGCACTGTAGCTTACGGTGATTTTCACTGTAAGCTACGCTGAATTTCACTGTAAGCTACAGTGAATCTCACCGTTAGCTACGGCGAATCTCATTGTAAGCTACAGTCCTGCAGGCTTTCACTGAAGCTTACGGTGAAAATCAATGTGAGCTTTTAACAGTGTGCCTTTGCAAACTCACTTCCTGAATTGACCTTAACATGAAATGATTATTTATTTTTAAACGCTCTTAGCACGCGCACTGGAAACGCAAGTGTCTGAATGTCGTACACTTGTAGGTGTGTGAATGCCCATTCGCACACTTAAAGAGGCAAATGTGTGAATTTTTCTTTAAAAATTCACTCACTTGGGCCTCCAGATGTACGAATGGCGTTCACACACTTACAAGTGTGCGATATTTACGTGATTTTCGGTGGTAACTTGGCCGACTTTACGCTGGTATAAAGAATGACGTGTCCGTAGACATGAAATGCATCCGATGGACGGCAATTGCAACACAAATCCAACATTAAATAACTCGGAGAGGAGCAAGCGATCAGCACCATGTGCACTAACAGGATGTCGTCGTTGATCTGATGTGTATCACAGACAGAACATGACCGCGGCAAGAACTCAAAAGCAAGTGGCCCAGACGTCCGTACAATACCTGAATGCGTACCACAAAGCTGGCTGTGTCCAATGCTACTCCACGTCCCGGGGCTAGAGCGAACTCTTGCAGGCAAGTCAGGCATGCGTTTACTCTAAGCATGTCCGGGAGACACGTGCACGCCCCTTCACTTCCTGTGGCGCCACCACGCGACGGCACCGGGAAAGGGACACTCAAAGGGAGTAGAAACGAAATCTTAAAGTTTGGAGGCTCGCGCTTCGCGCAGCAGCACTGGATATTAAAAGTGCAGGTCGGCCACCTCATGCGGGACGGGACCCCACGGGGTGAAAGTAACACGAATACTGCAGCATATACGCACCGCGCCGGCCGGCTCCGCGTAACAGGGCAGGCCGGCTGCTAACAATTTGAGGCGTGAAAGTGATGATGCGCGGCGGAGGAATGTGCGGATAAAGGAACGGCGCGACCAGCGAACCCATTTATATGCGCGCTATGGCACGCCATGAGATGTGAGACACACAGCTCTATCAAAATAGGGCATGAGAACAACTGACGCATTTGCAAGTGTATTACGTGTTTGCGGGTCAAAAAAAACTACATCGAAGGACGTATTGTGAAGGCCGAAGATACAAAATTTAAGGATATGTCTGTGTTTCAAATTCCCTCATATTTTGCTGTCATTTCTTTATTTATTGCTGTTTGTTACGTGCATAGAGGAGGAGATAGGGTGCGGCGGGCGGCGGGCAGAGCGGCCGGCATCCGAGCGGCTCAGTATTGTTGGAAACGGCGGGCGCGCTCGGCGGACAACTTCTCGCCCCCTATACATCTGGGTGACGTCATGCGCTTGGTTCTCTGTCCTTATCGAGAGTAAAAGCTAGCTGACACCTTAGAGTTACTCATAAATTCTTTATGTTAAGTCAAAAGTTTTTTAAGGTATCATCTGCTAAAAAACCTTTGTCCGACAGACGTCTGGAGGTTAGTCAAGTCAAAGTACGCGAGCGGGACGCTTTGGACATGCAGTTGCACGTGGGGCGACAGCCTCGCCGCTCTAAGGTTGGCGCCGCGACGAATCAGCCGGCAGACAAGGGCTGACACACACAGACACCTTTCACTGGCAGCCTCCCTGCCGGGCAGGGCCTGCCCCTCCCAGCGCAGCCCGGCCCGGCCCGGCTGCAACCAAAATTACATTAGCCGGGTGCGCCGAGGCGCGGAGCGTAGCCGAATGTGCGTGGCGAGGCAGTGCGTGGCCAGGCGCCCGGCCGCGCCGGCCCGGTCCAGATGTAACCGTAACGACCGGCCAGAGGGACGCTCACAATGTGGCACGCTCATCACCGTTAAAAAAAATCTTTTATGGCATACTTTATTTTCAAGCACCGTCGTCACGGATTTGTTTGTCTCTTCCATTTACCAAGCACCAAGCATATGGGTGGTGCATAATGTTTTTTTTTATTCAAACGAAGCTTGTAAATGGGCCCTAACTGCGCGAAGAATTTGTGCTCTTAACACACACAGCACAATAAAAACACAAATTTTAAATGTCCTACAGAGACCAACGTTCACACACCAACATGATTTGTTGTTAAATGTGATAGTCATAGCCGAATGATTCTAGGGTTGGGTAAGAACAACACGTTCTGATCCTAGAGCAGAGTTCAACTCTTTTCAGTACCGTCGATAGCGCTACAAAACTACCAAGTTCAGCCGTTGCAAGCTCTCATAGCGCCGGGTTGGTAGGCAACACAAAGTGTGCAGTGCATGCGCGCGCCGCGGGGTGGCCTACCCCCACAGGCGTCGAGCTCATACAATTTGCGGAATGATTCCTTTCGCCAGAGACGACTGCAGGTTTATTTTTTTCCTCTGCTCGCGCGTGCACCCTACCCACCACCCCAAGAGCTCTTTGGCCTGCTGAGTGGACGGCATTTTGCTTTCAGATTCCTGTTGGCATGCGCACCGCAGTGGGGGCCGTCCACAAACCACGACCTGAAGGCATCTTCAATTTTTGCAACAAATTGTACGGACTTCTCAGATCTGCATTCTTCACCACCGAAAAAAAATCTGAACCAAGAATCTATCTTGGAAGCAGACAATAAAGATTTGGGCTGCGTTCTAAAGAGTCTAAAAAAAATGAGACCTACAAGTTGATTTAATTTACCTTGGTATCCAGTTCAGTACTCTGAACTAGAACTTTGCCAGATTGAAACTTTCTAGCTGAAGGTGCAAAGATAAAATGAATCGTTTGTCGGCGTACTTTGTCTGTCACCTGGCATTCGTTTATGGCTTGCTTGCAATTCGGCGGCCTAGCCTAGCGGCGTAGGAGAGGGAAGAGGGGGAGGGGAATGGAGGAGTGGGCGCAAGTATTGCTGTGCAGGGTAACGAAGGGGGCCTCTGGCGCGACACTCTCTCACTCAGGCCAGGTCAAGATGCGAACGTCTAAAAAAGGAGCCTTATTTCCATTCCTCGTAGCGTTTACCGCTTTAAAATACGCACAAGTCAAATTTTCGGTAGCACCGCGCAGAGAAAACGGGCGGAATCTAACCTTCGGTTAACCAGCCAGAGGTCACCGTCACCTGAATTAAATCGCGTCGTTGTTCCGCAATGGTATTAAGGAATTTGTACATTCGGTGAAAATGTATCGTCTTCACAACGGTTTCATGATTGCCTGCTCAGCACGAACAGTCGGATTATTGCCCTGTATACAGCCGTCTGAATCGTGAGGAAGAAATGTTTCCATGCGGCACACAGCTGTGTAAATACGGTATAATTACCGCAAGATTATGAAACATACATTATTACAACCCTGTTATAGCCGAGCAATCGAGGAAACAGGCGTTAACGCTAACGGCGCCTCTATTCTTTTGGCAAAGAGAGGACAAAGGACAACGAACAACAGATCGTAAGCCCCGCTACAAAAATCCATACTATTTCAATAGTTTAAAGCTTTAGAGAAGCATAAAAAATTAATATTGTCACGAGTTCGTTGACACTCACAACCGGATGATGTTTTCTATTTCTAAACGAGAGTGGTAAGCAAGAGTGGTTCCCGAAGTGCGTTGGACGTGCGTCGAATCGGTTGGAATGCGTCCACTTCGATAGAAACAGAGGGGGAAAGGTAGATGGGTGGCGGGAAGAGAAGGGGTTACAGGAAACCCACACACGCACGCACGCGCCTACACACATACACAAACGCAGACTACACCCACTAGAAGCGGCGGGCGCGCGCTGCGAGAGGTATGAGCAGAGGCGTCGAAAGACGTGTGCGGGTCATTTACTACACGGCAGTGCGTCTAGAGAAACGCTGCAGAAGTGGTAGACATTTTCATAGAAAGCAGACAAAACGCTGACGACGCAGCCCAGTTCGACACCTTATAGTAACTGGGAGCGGTATAAGTGTTAATATCAGCGAAAGCAGGCACCAACTAGTTTGGAAGCCAAACTACATCTGGGGTCGACTACTACCGCTACGCACACTCTAAAATGCTTGCGAACTGCATTCTTTGCAACGTTGTATAGAATTTTTGGGCATTATACTGCAAAAAGGTGGTTCGTATCAGGCGCGGTATAGGGGGTGGGGGGCACTATCGTCTCTAGTGAACCCACGGCAAGGTAGGCCATTTGTGCCAGAGACCCTCTGTAAGTAGGCAGCCCACGGTGCACCACCACCCCTGTCAGCCGGACCTTATACCACTTATACCAGGCCTGATATAAGTGGTATTGCAGAAAACATAGTTTGCGAGATTACAAGAACGCTTCAAAATTCTCCGTAAGCTGCAAAGACTACCGTATGGAATGTGAACCTACTCTTTGAAAGAATTTTGGTAAGGCGTTGTGCTGGTCGACAGCAGGAGTCCGATGGCTGCGCCATAAACAAAGATTGTAGTACCTGCCAGCTAGAAATTCAGCATGCCAAAATTTGTAGAACTACATTAATGTTTTTAATAGTGAAAGGCCCCGCTTGTAGAAATAGAACTCTCATTGGGTAATGAATTGGGTGTTGCCAGTTGTCCTTAGAGACGACTTGAATGTGTAATATGTAGCTTTGAGTAAAATAAATGTCCACATTGTTTCAGTTTTTCATTTGGCGTTGATAAGCTCACTGGGTTTGAGATGTACCTATACTTAATCATCCTTATTCACCCATAAAAATGATTTCTTGTTTCAAGTACATTTGTACTAGAAGTGACCCAAGATTATTATTTTTTTGTTACCAAGACGATTTTTTTCTTTCGAGTAAGAAAACTTTTCTTAAACGAAAGGTAATATCATCTTGTGTCAAGAGTAAAATTGATCTTAGGTCAAAATGTTCTTGAAATGAGAAAACATTTTTCTGGGTGTTGAGATTCTGTCTTTCCCGACACAACTTGCATGTATGTCGGGGTCGTCAATCGACCGGTTCGTCTTTCTGGGATTAGAGCTTTCCGCTGTGCCTCGGGTCCCCAAAACAGTCACATGTCGCAGAGTCCTTTCCTTGCGGAGCGTGCAGGGCAGCCAGGGGCCGCCAGGCGCAGCCAAACCGGACCAGCAACGCATCGGAGCGAGGAATGTGCCCGTCTGTCCGAGGCAGGGCAGGGGAGGGCGGGGCAGAGCAGGGAGAGAAGGCTGCTCAGAGATGTAGAGCACCTGCTGAAGGACCCGTTGCGAGTTTCCTTCGTCCTTGCCTTCTGTCCTTGTCCCCAAGGCGAACTCTCCCACTGGAAGCGACTCGGAAAGGAAATGGAGAGTTGACGGGAGAGGGGAGAGGGGAGAGGGCGAGGAAGGGGGGGAAGGACTTCGTTCCGTG
>NW_026267143.1:1587636-1590911 GCF_000697945.3 Frankliniella occidentalis | reverse complement strand
AAAATATTCAACTAAGAGACTACATAATTTTGCCCTTTGTCTAGGGTCATGCAGCGATGTTTTTAAAATGTCGCTGAGATTTCACAAAGTAGTCGTGAATTGGGGGGGAGAGAACAAGTGCACAATGCAAGTCGGAAGTCGGCACAGCAACCGACCAAGAGCACTCGATAAACTGTATATCGAGGGGACTTGAACTCTTTCCCACGCTTAAACGCACGCACACGCAAATTTATGGCGACTAATCAAGAATGATAGGCGGCACCTGCTTATGAGCTGCACTGTCGAAGTCGTGCGAAAATTAAGGTAGTATGTTTTCCATGATCCGCATAAAAAATATGTGGATTACATAGAAACCCTAATACATTTCAGGTCACTTTTTCACTAGATTTAAACCAATACATTTACGCACTAAGTCTTCATTTCAGTTATTTTTATCGTCAATAAATAAGGAAGATTGGGCATTAAAGCAGGAACTATTTTGTAAACAATGTCCATTTAAGCAGCTGATGAATAGTAGTCTATTCATAAACAGCACTTTGATTCTCTCTTTTCTGCCACATTGATTTTTATCAATCGTTTAAAGTGTAACTAACGGCCAAAACCAGAAATGTTACAAATTGTTTCCACTCGTTTCCACTCCCTTTCCAACGTCTCGTTATCGAAGACCCGTCGAGACAAATATTGGTTTATGATTTATTTACGGCCGCAAAGGTGCCACTGCTACAAATGAAACACACAGACTTTCGCCGGACCTGACCTGACAGTCCAGCAGGAGGATTAAAACTGCGTCGCGAATCAAGGTGCATCTGAGGATACGCTTAAAAGGGCTTTTAAAAGTAAAACGGGAGGAAGCGAGGCAGGTGGGGCGGAGTGGGGTAAATAGCGTCGACATTTTAGCGTGTAGCAGAACGCGCATCTCGCGTGGCACTCGGCCGCGCCCCGCCACGCCCCACCGCACCCTACCCTGCTAACCGGATCCAGGGCGTTCCGGCCCCACCCTGCCCTCCCTTCTCATGCGGCGTTACGTACTGACCTTTGAACCACCGCAGCGCGTCACGCCTTATATTCTTAATAGATCTTTAACGTTCTGGCCGTTGGGACAGAGCAGGCAAACTTCCTCCGGTGCCACCGTATTACAATCTGTCCGCCGAACATGGTGGAGACACATCCGTTCACGAACACTGCTGCAATTGCTATCTTGGTTCAAAAAAAATTTCATGCAACGCGTTTGAAACTAACTGGATTTGTGTCTTTTATGAATACAAATTTCAACAGTCGAAGTTTTTAGACCTACTTGTGCGTTGATTTGATTTTTAATTTGAACAGTTTTGTACGAGGTTTTGTACATTGAATCGTACGAAATCATGCACATTTACGCATAAACTTGGTCGAAACGAAACGTAGGTGCACGAACTTTTGCGCGAAAACGCACATTGTACACTGTTATGATAACCTATCTAGCGACATCAAATAAAAAATTATGCCATTGTAACTTATTGAAAAATGTAAAAAATACTGCGAGTATAGTTGGAAGATTTACCAATGTTGGGCATTACTTCTAGCAGCTATAGCTATTCCAGGAATGGGCTAAAACAATGAATCGTTGCAACACTTATACATATCAGTACATCGTAATTTCACACTGAAAATAAGAACCAAGAGCAACCTGATCACAGGAGACGTGTCTCTTGACTCATTACAACGGGGAGTGGCGCCGAGCTACGGGACGTGCTAAATGCGGTCAGCCACGGAATATCTCCCCCCCCCCCTGCTATCTGTGCTCTAGTGCCTGAACGAATGAGCCCCACTTGGGGCCTTTCCTCATACAGTGGGCCCCACCGTGTCATGTGTATGAGATGTGTGTGTGCGTAAGGAAAGTTCTGAAAGTGGATTCAAGAGCGCTAAGGATGAAAAAGATTTCTTTTCCCTTCATTTACAAATGCGCAGTATTTGCACACGAATCACGTGCGCCACAAACATAGCGGCTCGGTTTCGTGGCATACCGGGGCCATTTTTCTTTAAGCCCCTTGCGCGACCCTTACACGTAATCACACAGAACCCAGGCTTTGCGGATCGTCATCTCTACCAATACGCTGCCATTTCACTAACTCAAGTTTTCGAAAACTTTTTATTTTCTTCTTTTGAATGGCGTGCCCCGTCTCCAAAAGCTCTCAATAAGAACAGGTCGGTTTGAAAATAATAAGCGTCCACAGCGTTGCCCCGCCTCACCCTTCACAGGAAACGCAAATGTTTTTAATTTCACACACTTCTAAGCTTGTGAACGCCATTCGTACAAATGGAAGCACAAGTGTGTGAATTTCAAATGAAAACTCACACCTTTACTCCCTTAAGTGTACAAAGGGGCATTCACACACCTTCAAGTGCGCGACATTCACACTCTTCCGTTGCCTTGTCCCGTCCCGCCCCTACTGCCTAATCACAAGCGGCACGCCGACACTGTGTCGAGTCGTTTTACTGTCCGGCTGTAAAGGAAGGCGCCGAGCAAAAGCGTCGCTACGTGCGAGCCTGAGATCGCAGAGAGACACCCAAAAAATATTCAACTAAGAGACTACATAATTTTGCCCTTTGTCTAGGGTCATGCAGCGATGTTTTTAAAATGTCGCTGAGATTTCACAAAGTAGTCGTGAATTAAATTGCCAACTTTGGCAGCTTCACAAGCTAATAACTAAAAAGCTAGCCAAAATCGAGGTTCACAATCACAAATGGAATATTTTGATCCAGGCTTCCCAATTGCGACGATGCCTTCGTCAGACCATAATGTGCGAGGAAGGGTCCTCTTGTACACACAGTGCGGGTCATGCAGGGGGACTGCACTGACCGGCCACCCACACTGATGCTATGCGGTCGACCAGAGAAAGCCATGCACACGGTAAACAAAAAACTCGGAATCCGAGGCGTGAAAAAATTGGAAATTTTAATTTTCGAGGCAGGAAATCGACTTATTTTAAGGCATCCTCTCGATTTCGAGCATCCAAAGCCTGATTTAGAGCCGCTCTGCTCTGATTCCGAGGTAATGAGCTCGTAATCCGGGAATCGTCTCTCGAAATCCGGGAATCCGTTTCTCAGAAACGGGTAAAAGGTGGCTCGGTTTTAGAGGCACGTTTACCCGATTTCGAGATCGGTAGCTCGGAATTAGGGCAACCTCGGAAATCGAGATTTCCGCCTCGGAATTCGAGTTTTTTGTTTACCGTGCATCGTCAAGCAGCAGGAACGCGCAACAGATCAAATATGTAATTCATATTGAAACAAACACC
>NW_026267143.1:1574439-1587327 GCF_000697945.3 Frankliniella occidentalis | reverse complement strand
GGGAGAGAGGGGGGAGAGAGGGAGAGAGGGAGGGAGAGAGACGGTGGCGCTATCACTGCCGCGCCATCGCAGACAACTCGCTGATAGAGTGATGGCGGCAGCGGCGAAATGAAAGTGATCACAATGCAGTGGTCTCTCAAAAAGCCGCTCAGCTGGCTCAGCTCACGTAATGATAAGAATGCGTCTGTAAAAGTTACCTACGCGCGATATCTCGCGAAACACTGTTACGCTGCGACGCGCTTGGCGTGTCATGGCGCGCACACCCGAGTGGCAGGTGGAGGCTTTCGTTTAAACAAACTCCCAATCACTGTGGAGGACGCGATTTCACCACAAAAATCTGGGCGCCATAGGCCACAAGCAGGGCGATTGGCATGGCCAATTCAAGTTCCAACTTTAACGAATTTTAGCAAGCATCAAGTTTTTGGTGACCGAGTTGATGCTCCGCGAGATCTGTGGGACGAGAAGTTTAGATAGCGAAACTTTTTGTAATAAAATCATTATCTATCGATCAGCCAGTTACGTGTTTTGTGGCTAAAAAATATTTTGAACATGTCAAATTTCTCGAGCTTTACAAATAGGGTATGCTTACAAGGCGGCCCCCAACAACAAGTGCTCAAAGTATTATCGAGTGAGTTACGCATCCTCGTCCTTCAAAAACGTTCCGGGCCAAGCTCTTCCTTCCTTTCGCACAAGTATCATTGTTACGCAATAACCAACCAGAGAAAAAGCGACATCTCGAGCGGCATAGTGACACGCACATATACACAATGTGTAGCGAGTGCTGGACGTGCAGTGGACGTATACGGACAGAGCAGCTCGCCCTCAGCCCCCCTTCCCCGCGCGCCTGTGTGTGTGTGAGTGTGTGTGTGAGAGAGAGAGAGAAAGAGAGCGATTGTGCAACGAGAAGTGGCCAGTGGTCAATGAATGGAAAACACTGCAAATAGAAGTTTACGCGTCCTTCCGCAACCGACGGCGAGCAGTCCGCGCAACGCCACTTCAGGATGCCAAATATAAATAAGTATTACACCCAAAAAAACGTGTTCTCAATTCAAGTATCGTTATTAAAATTTTGAGCCCCATTTCTTGTTTTAAGTCCTATTTGTTCCTTAAAACAAGAAACGGGGGCTCAAAATTTCAAGTTCAATACTGGAATTGAGAAAACATTTTTTGGGGTGTGCTATGACGAAAAAAATGTGAGTAGCTTATGAAGGTTAAGCGACAGGTAAAACACATGCAGATCATGATTTTGCACATTACGTAGGGACTAAATGACGTTCCACAACTGGCGTGATGCGCAAATTTTAGACGTCTCGTAAGCGTATAGATTTTGCACAATTGGACACCACTTACGTGCCGTGCCACAACTTTAAACAACAACTGACGAAAAATCTAGTTGCTCTCCAAACTATGCACACTTGAACTTATATATCAATGATTGACGAGCGAAATTAAACTCTTGTTTTACCAGTGTACATAGGGGATGAGGGGAGGGGAATCAGTAGTAACAAGATGATAGTGAAGCTAAGAGCACATCGAACTCAAACCTAAAGTGTGGTCCAATTTCAATATCCTCCTGACGCTTAACCACCTGTCGTGTTGCAAATAATCACCACGTTCACAAGCAGCCGCGGCGTTGCAGCCGTGCAAATAATCTCCGCCGGGAGCAGCTTGCAGCCAGGCCATGAGCCAGGCCATGAGCCAGCCCGCCGCCAACCGGATCCTCTGCGAGACGGAAACAGGATAAAACGTGCGGCAACAACAAATCGGCCGAGTTGTACGTGTATATTAGAGTACCGGCGGGCCGGGACGGGCCGGACCGTGGCCGACCAGCAGGCCTGACAACAGGCGAACAGGATGGCCCGGGTACCGGGCACAGGACGGCCCGGGGGAGCACCACACACTCTCAGGACCAGTACCTGTAGCCCTACTCGTATTTTTTTTTTTTTTTTTTTTTTTTTGTCTGTTAAAACACCGAAATTGTCTTCATCTGAAATTACGATTATTCCGTACAGTTCTGTACAATACATGCATACATACACATACTGATAAAATATTGAATTATCAATAATGTGAGGCTGTAAGAAACTTTTGAATATATTCCTGCTCCGTAAAAATCGAAAATAGGTACTGAAAAAGGAACGGCAAATAATCGGTAACAGGCCTGTATATACCGGTTTAACACTAGAAGGACCGGAGGGGTCAAAATGACCCCTTTTGATCTTTAATTGCCAAAGGAACAACGAATTATTTTTTTGAGCGATTCGTCACTTTCCGACTTTTCATGTACTACCGATAGACGCTTGGACGCAAAATGGGAGGTCTCTGCGACAGGAACTTTGGAAGATATTGCTACTTATACCTAGAAGGACCGAGGGGGTCATTTTGACCCCTTCACGAGATTTTACAAGTGTAAACTGACGAGGACTTACTTTTCCATCATAAGGCTGACCGTATTTGTTATGTACGGTGGCTTATGACTTTTGGTCGGCCATGTGACTCTTTTTCACTCCTTCATTCAGGGAAGGTAGGCAACACGCACGTCACAAAACCCCATTTCTAAATGACAACACATCCAAGGCTTTAGTGGTAGTTGCGTCACCGGACTCGTGTTCTGATGGCAAAGGGGGCCGTCTAGCACAAAATACGGATGGTTTTGCGAATGCCAAAACTGCCACGCACATTGTTGTCAGTGCCAAATTGGTAAAAAATAAAATGTTTTTGTGTGAATCACACTCCCGCTTTTAGAGTACTTATGTGTTCTAAAGATCACGTGATTATAAATGTGTACTAAGTCAGATATTAATTTTAACACGTTGAGTGCGGCGGGGGTAGGCAATCCCATGTTATTGTGACCCACGGTGTGGGTCACGCCGCACTGAACGTGTTAAAGTTTAAAAATGTCTTAAATGGTGTAAACAGTTAACAGAAATAGCTGTAAAATTGCAAAAAATTGTTTTATGCCGTGCGGGTTGCCTACCTAAACGCACTTTAAACCTAACTAAAGTCACGTCATGGCATCAGGTACCTTTAAACACACAAAACCTTAATCATGTGCGGTAAAACGACAGTCTTAAAGACATAAAAACGGCCAAAAATCGTAGAGGGGTCAAAATGACCCCTCCGGTCCTTCTAGGTTCTAGGTATACGAAAATCCCGGTCCTTCTAGTGCAAAACGAGTAATTTTTCATATATTTAGCAGGATATTTTTTCTATGCGTGGGGTAAGAAGCACCGCTCATCGCTCTCTCTACAGTGAGCACAACAATTGACTTCATTTTTCCCGAAACAGAAAATAAAGTCAGATTTTTAAAGCGCACAATAGTGAAAATGTGTATTGGTTGGTGCTGCAACAAAAATGTATAAATAATACCATATTAACGCATTAAATCGATACCTCCTAACCATATACGCTTATCTGCCACGTATCCTCGACAAACCCGCTTAACTGTAGCCTAGTGCCGACAAACTCGCTTAACTGCGCCCAGTGCTGGACAAACCCGCTTATCTGTGCAGGGAATCCTATGCCGTTAAGCGGGTTTGTCCAGCACTGGGCGCAGTTAAGCGAGTTTGTCGGCGCTAGGCTGCAGATAAGCGGGTTTGTCGGGGACACGTCGCAGGTAAGCGGATATGGTTAGGAGGTATCGAAATGGATCATGCTACTACTACTTGGTTAGGTCGGACAAGCATGTCGTTCATTACGTAGGCTCGAAAGAGTAAATCTCCACACTTCAGTTGTTACTTTTCAAGCAGCAAACGATTAGCTCCACATGTCAGACTCAGCTGATTATGATGGGTGAAAGGGAAGTCTGTAGGAGCACGGGTCTGAAAGAGCACAAAACGCGCAGAATATGGGATTTGGTCACAGAACTGCTGCAGCGGCGCACCGCCGCCGCGGGGGGCATAAACATCGCGAAACTGTTACACGGAAAGTATCGAGCCAGATGTTTGGGCGCGCGGCCAGCGGCGCCAGGAAGTGGCGGAGGAGGCTGTGAGGCGGAGGCCGCACCCTGCAGCGCTGCGGTCAGTCCCACCGGCAAGCTCAACAGCGAAAGCGGTTGGCTCAATTTTTTGAAAGTACGTGACAGATTTCGCACGCCGCTGGTCCGGCAAGCTCTGGGAGCCCGGAGGAAGCCTGGAGGGCGCTAGCATCCGCATGGTTTGACAGCGGCTGCACATGCTTCGCCTTCTTGCTTTACGCTCGAGACATCGGATTAGCACCACCATGCCGCCCGTATAGATGCTTGATCCTTGCCGTTCCGCCCAGCCTCTCACATCAACTCTCGTCCCGTCACCTCTGGCTCGAATGTGTCCACTACGTCACACCCTAAACGCCTAGGGCTGACGACGACGCCCCGTGTATCAGCAGCACTCAAGAGCATAAACAGTCGATGTGGCCTCAACCCTCATGTAAAGTGCACAAACGCCATTCCACGCGCACGCACACGGTTGCTCTGAAAACTAAACAGGGTTGGCTACTATTTCCTTTAAGTGCGACGGATAACTTTGAAGAGGGTAACAATATGAGTTTCCTCGTGGAAAAAGCTATCGAACGAGCTACCATATGATAAGATGCAAATTGACTAATACCGAAATTCTGTCGAAGTTTTCGGTAACGTTAACCAAGTTATAGTCGTGGTCGATTTGATTCCAAGCAGCCGAGCATCTCTTATGGAAAAAATACATGGGAACGTTTTCCAATCGCTTGAATGTCAAGACGTTGTTTTTTTCGCGTTCAACTTGGAGTCGAATACTGTGTTAAACGGTTTATTGGGGTGTTTAACAGGCGTGCCCTCGCCAAACCAACGCAATGCTTCTGCAGCATTGGCCATTTCTCTCGCCGCCACCACTGCGGCCCGGCCAGGCCCACCGCGGCTCGCGGCCGTCGACCTAACGCCATGCCCCCTGCGGACCGCCTACCATCCCGGCGCCCCCTGCGGCCACCTGCGGTGTGCCGGCTTAAGGCGCCGGTGATGTGAGAAGGGATTCACATCACTTTCGCTGACCACAGTGCCTCTGCACGACCCCTCCGCCAACACTTCTCGAGCCCATCCTCACCCAGAGGTGAGGTGGCCGAGAGGCCAAGCGAGACAGGAGTACCATACCATATGCCACTATAAATCATGCGAAGGAATCGTGCGTTCACTGAAAACAGAAGTGTGCAACTGGCATGCACACATGGTTGAAATCTATGGTGCACACTCTTAGGTGTCGGACTAAAAATTGAAATGCTTAAACGCGTTTAACAGTAAATTTAAACACTTTAGTACGTCGAAAGCCAACCCCTTAAGTTGAACCCTTCGAAGTGTTCAAATTTATGCTGATCAACACTTTCTAGTATTTAAATTGCATTCAAACGCTTAAAAGGGGTGCAACATAGCGTTGAGTACTGTACTTGCACATTCACGCCAGTTGCGAACTTTATTATTCAGTGTTTCGTTCGAACGACGAATTGCTTGTCCAAGGACAGAACTAAACCCTATTTGATTTAATAAAAATAAAAATAAGAGAGATTTGAGGTGATGAAAAATTGTGTAGCCTTAGAAAATAAAAAGGACGTACATTACGTGTTCAGACATAACCTACGTGCGGGAAGGTCCCACTGAGTGGCTGTACTGAGTGGCCGCACTGAGTGGTCCAGCTGCGCCCCCCTCCCCCCTCGCGGCCCGGTCCTTCCCCTCCAGCGGCGGCGGCACAGGTGCGGCTGGAGCGGGGCTCCGCCGGCTGGAGCCGGTAGGCGGGCCTCACTCACAACACGCCAGGCCGGTGTCGCTAGCGGTCGGTTCCAGCCGCGCGGCCACCATCGCGTACCAGTGCAAGTGAAGTGAGAGTGACCCAACAAGGATTTTAACCAACTCGTCGCTTTTGGACTTAACATGAAGCTACTCAAGGTGAGACCGTTGGTACGAGAGGCAAGGGGGGTGAGAGACAGATTGAAACGTTTAGTGCGCGTCGTGACCAGACTGCGATCACTGTAAAAATAATTATCACGATTTTACGAAATTTTCTCGGTTAATTTTCTAGTACGAAAACTTCGTTTTATCCAATTACGGCAAATGGTTATTTTACGAATTGCTTTGTAAAATCCAAAGCTCCAACTAAAAATTATGGATTTGTATATATTCTATCAAATTCTATGATATATGATGACCCAAAAATGTGCACCCGTTACGAAATATATTTGTAACTTTACGAAATGTTTCGTAAATTGACACTTACGAAATATTTTCGTAAATTACTTTTTACGATGCATTACGTAACTTTTTTTCGTAAAATCACGAAAACTTTTTACAGTGGTCAGGCTTCAAAATAACGTCGCCATGCCATGCGCACAACAGATAGCAGTTGAAAGATTTTCAACCTGCTTACAGCCTCTCTTACAGTCTTATTTTTCTAGAAAATTCAAAACGTCTAATGTGCACTACAAGAATTAAGAATACGAGAAGAGCAAGATAGCTTTGTGCTAAGTGTCAGTTTTGTACCTCTTAACGACATGGATAGTTTGTAGAGATGAAGTCATGCATTTTAAATAATGTGAGGAAGTCCTCTACTCTCTTTCGTTCGCAAACATCCAACGATGGTTTACCAACAAGAAGATACCGAAAACGTTGTCAAAACTGTTTACAAACAGCAATTTTATTTCAAAACCCGATGAGATTCCATTTGCATTTAGGGCTGCTCTGGTTTACTCAGTGTTACTCTCGCCCAGAGTATAAACAAGCCCACCACACGTGAATGGTCGCAATGCTGTCAGCAGCGTCACACAGGACGTCACTCTCATAGCGCGAAAAGTTGACGAATCACCATGTCGTATTTAACGTTTTAAGGTACTTTAAGAATTGCAAATCTTACAAAACAACGATATATTTTTTATTTACTACTGATTTTCATGGATCAAGCATGGAAATGTGCAAATGCAAAGTCACTCTGGCTGATGACAACTTTCATTTTCGAGACTGAGTAAGAGGGTCCCTTTCACACGGTCCAGGTCGCACTTAATTTCATTTAAGGCGCGAGATACGGAACTAGACCGAGCCTGTGATGCGTCCGTGACTACGCTGTGACACGGCGTACCGTGACGTCGCCATCTCGTCACGTCTCGTCGTCGCACTAATATCTGCAGCGGGTAGTTTTTCTTTTGTTCGTGGGATGTGTAGTGCATATTGTACTGTATACGCACGTTTCAAGGTGCTGCTGAGGAAAGTTGGACAAAAATATGAATGAAGTCGTATACTTCAAGAAGCCTCCCCTCGGCTCACGAGCTCGAAACAGCGCTCTTTCGCTTATTTTCGAGATACACGGGGCTGAACCCTTCACTTCAAATCTAGACAAAGATCGATAACGGATTTTTTCGAACTTTTCGAAAAATTCTTTTGTCCTAGTTCTGTAAACTTAAAATGAGCGAGTGGCCATATTTGGCAAGTTACGAAACTGTTTTTTGTTTTTTTTCTACACTGTTAAAAAAAATCCTGGGATTTCACGGAGGAACAGTCGTGAAAAGTATTGCCAAAGTCCTTTGGGATTTCCCAAAGAACTTTGTAGATTTCACGTGTCGAGTTTAGCTTCGTTACATGTAGACGAATGAAAACTTTCACCTTTTAAAATCTGTTTTAGTACACAAAAAACTAAGAACGGAGTCCTCTGGGAATTTCTTTTAGTGGTAGAAAGTGAATCTTCGGGAATTCCCAAGAAATTTTTAACAGTGTAACCTTCAAGTGATTCAATTGCTATTCGCTCCCCTAAAAGTGCGCACACCTACAAGAGCGTAGATCTATTAACTCGCCAGCAGGTGTGCTACATCACACTTGGTTGTTCAGTGTAGGCGTTTATATCACGGATTTTAACGAAATGAGCAAGCGCTTCGCGGGTGAGAGTCGCCTTTTGTTTTATCGCAGACGTGACCTTACGAATATACCGCAGGAGAGGATCTGAGAGAGAAAGGGTGAGACAAGGGTGGGGGAGGGGGGTGCTCACAACCGTTTTACAACCGGTGAAGAATGTGTTCCCGGCCGAGGATGCATTAAAAAGGAATATAACAATGTTGATAGATGATGGTCCGAAACTTGTCGCGTCTAAAACTTTAACGACGAGGCGAATGTGCTAATTAGGGTGCACCGAGAGTGAATGCTGCTATGCCTTTTGAGCCACGGAGTGAAAGAACACACAATTAATTAAAAGTGCGTGTCCGCTGTTAAAGCACAGCAATTTGCGAAACCAATGCAATCACCCAAAACCTACGAACACGAAAGGCTTCAGGTACGATTAAATTGCACGCGCCTTTGCGTGTAAACTTCCAAGTTGCGTTTCCATTCCTGTCGCGCGTAAACGGGAAGCAGTTGAATGTGTGCGCTAACGGGAATGCATTTATATGGGGCAGACGCAACAGGTGAGCGGCTCGGAGAAAGCCTTGAAGGACCTTGGCTGTCGCAGAGTCCCCGGCCGCCGGACGAAGTCTCGTGAGCTGAAGGGAGCAGGGAGACGAAGCCGGGGACTCAAACGCACTGGGGAGCATGAGCGCAACTAGCTCCGCAAGTTACACTGGGAAAAAAGATTTGTCCTAATAACCAAAAATAAGTTTTGAATGAATGAAAATTTAGTCCTTGAGGCCAACTTAACATTTGATCAAGAATTTTTAACAGAATATGATCAGAACAAAAATTCATCGGACCGACCACACTTTCAGCAACATGAATATATCATGTAACCAGGCGATCAATATTTGTTTGATAGAATTAAAATGTTCTTGTCTTTATCAACGCTGTTGTTTCTCTTCGTGGATCAAGTAGTTGAGAGCATGCTGGCACTTGAAATATCTCTCATCACGAAGTCACTGTAAAAATTGGCCGGTCACAGTGAAACATTTAAGTAAAGTACACTGTTGAAGCGCCAAGATAATACGCGACATGTTCTGAGAACCGCTTCCAGTGTAAGCTGTGCACTGCCACTGCCGACTTTTCAGAGAACTTATGACTAAAAGCTGAAATGCTTGAGCTAAAGCTGGGCATAAACGAGCCCCAGATAACCTCCACTGCCCAGCAGCGCTACTCTGCAGGTCTGCTGTGCAGGTCTGCTGTGCAGGTCTGCTGTGCAGGTCTGCTGTGCAGGTCTGCTGTGCAGGTCTGCTGTGCAGGTCTGCTGTGCAGGTTGGCACCGCTGCCTGCCGGGCCGGGTGGCGCCGCGGTGCGCTGTGGCACGCGGCGGCACGCGCTCACAGAGATACAGGTTGGCCGCGCCGCCGCGGCACCTTGGGCCCCCAGGCATCTCACTTTCTCGCGGATTCTGCCCCGCAGATGCCGCGGCTACTGGCTAACTGATTTCCTTGCGTCCGCCTATCTAACTGCCTCCCGTCCGCTAGCTGCCCTGTTCACAAGTGTCGCAGTCCACCTGACATTTTAGGCTTCCTTCATTTTAATAAAATGTGTGCACCTATGCCAATATTGAAAGGATGTGAGTCGTAAATAAATACCGCACTCAGTTCGTAAATTACAAATTCAAATTTTAAAATTACGAAAAAATATGATGAATCAAACTTAGTTTTCTTTAACAAACAAATCGTAGAATTACGACTTCTTGCAAAAGTTCACAAAAGCCATTTTAATTTTACGATATTGCAATCGAAAATATACAGCAATATGTTAACCAAACTTATGAGAAATATTGAGAATGACTCAGGCATTCTTCACTGTGTACTTTTTGAAAAGTGACTCATTTGCCGGATTGAATTTCTGTTGAATTTATGATAAAGCAGACAAGGTGCTGAACAATTACGTGAAGTCGGGTGTATAGTTAAAGGCAATTAGTTTTAAAGATTTGTTTCATCACGGTCACTTTGCCATTTTTGGCCGGATGTATTTAAAAAGGTTTCAGAGTTGTGTGCCCTTGATCTGTCCGTTCGTCGTCTAGTTCGTTCGTCTTTGACCGCACGGTCCGCCCCTCTGGACCAAGCTCCGACAAGCGAGGTGTGAACCCAAACCACTTTCTAACCGATGCCTTCCGAATATTTCGGAGCCAATATCGTTAACCAAACGGCCCCTGGCGTCCACTTTGTGGGTCAGCAGGCGCCGCCCGGCCAAAGCCAAAGGCTCCAGGCAGCCAGGCGCCGGCGATCTCAGGCCCATTTACTAAAAAGGACGCACGTTTTAAGCTAGCTACGTGCGAAACGTTTACAAATCGAAGCGCTCGTTGTAGTGGGGTTGTTCGACCGAACCCCTAGTAATCAATAACTATAAATCAAGTAATAAAATGGCGAACAATGTAAAATTATAGCTATATCTGAAAACGCCAACAGATTAGGAACGGTCTATCAAGGACGAAGAAAATTCCCATTGTTGCAGGAGGACACATTTTTTCCTACGATGTAAAATATCACGAACAAGCACCAAGACACTGTGAACTGGTTGGCGTCTTATGACACCAAAATTGGCGTTAAAAGACGCCAAGATTTGGCGTCCAATCGTAAATGACGCTAGCTTCGCGTCTTTTGACGCCAATTTTTGGCGTCTTCCAAAATGGCGCCAATACTTGGCGTCAAAAGACGCCAGAATTTAGCGTTCATCAGAGGACGCTAATATTTTTGCGTCCTAAGACGCCAACCAATTTTGAGTGGATAAGGATATACTTCCAACTTGTGCATGAGAACTTGACTCTTGCAACGGCATCACGGCAATTCATCTCAGTTTCGAGTCTCTGTGAAAAATAGTCATAGGTTCACGGGAAAATTATCCGAGATGTGTATCATAAAATTACAATTTGGAATTGTAAACTTACAAGCACTAGTATCGACTTGGAATTGATCGGCAAATAGAAATGAATAACTGTCGCAAAGACGTCAAAAATTACGAAACGTTGTTAATGTAACGCAAAACTTGTCAGTGTTTATATACAGAAATATGTTCTCTTGGCATGAGCACACTATGCTGAAAATCCAACAGTGTGTTTTGACAAGTAAGCTGATATATCTATCAGTTAGGCACGCTGTACAAACAGCTAGCATAGCATCCACACGTTTACTCTGAAAACTCAACAGAAATTATTTTGAATATTTCGATAACGTTATCAAAAGTGATATGCAAATTACTGCGTAACAATTTACAGAATTATTCTGTACTGATATTTTTTTAGAGTGCATTTGCAAATAGGCGATTTCTTCTCTGAGAAACTATTCTCGAGCGTTTTAGCAGAACCTCAATGTCAATTAGATGGGACAATATTCAATATGAGATGTCTCCTCTCCCCTTGGTAGCGATGGTCAGCCCACCAAAGCTTCAAAGCTTTCCATGCCCCTTAGTCTCACTGCGGTGGAAGCAAGCCAGCAGCCGGCGGACGGAAACCTACAATTTCTTGCAATTTCCTATTCCTGGTGGTGGTGGCGGTGGTGGCGGCGTGTCTGCCGAGGCGTGATGGCTGTCCCTTTGCTTGTCATTTCATTTTAGCGGTTCAACACGAAGAAAAGTGATATATTTTAATCGCGCGAGTGCGGCTGACCGTTATGTACACTAATCTCGTCATTCCCGGCAACTTCTTCTGTCCGGCTCTGATTCGCCCAAACCAGTTTTGAGACCACGCAGACAGTGCAGAGAACAAACATAAAAAAATATCACACACACATGAAATTTTAATTATTAAAAGAGGTCTATTGTTAATCAGTACCAAGCAAAGGAAAAATGTGCGACCAGTTATAAAAAGATGCTCTGTGTTTTCCAGGCTTCCACGATTTCTATATTTTTGTTTTTCCGACCGTTCTTTACAGTGCACGTCATCGCCACCACAGCGCAGTCATAGCGGCCAGCCATCGTCTGTCAGGGAAAGTCTCAAGCAAAGGCTTGGCACGTCATTACCGTACCATCGCATGTATAATGGAATACACGACGCACAAAGTAGATATGCACACACTAGTGACAGCTAAGACGCGGGGCATAGAGGTGGCCAAGTGTTATGGTACAGCATACAGAACAGAAAGGCACGAGGGAAAAACCTTCCCTTTTTTTTAAGTAAAACTAGTGGTGTGCAACGTATACTACCCACCCACAGTGGCTAGAATTAAAATTTCATTAAAAAGTTAAAAGTGCAACATCAGTCGTTGCGAATTTCCGCGTAAACGTTTGATACTGGAACCGTTTGGAATGGCGATCCAACGAAAAATTTGGAAGTAACGATACTTTTTGAAAATTAGTACCATGTTCGATCAGCCGTTTATCGGAAACGATAAAACGGTTGGTCGCAAAGCACCCAGAAAATGGAAAACTGTAGAAAACATCGTGCGGTTACTTCACTGTTATTCAAGGAATGTGACATCATATTCGTTTCAATGTGAAACGTGTCACATTCGTTTGAATATTGTGTCACATTCCTTTGAACGTGACTTCACGCGAGTTCATGCTCAAATAGCGCCAGGCTTTGCCGATTCACGTTTAAACGAATATGACACAACATTCAAACGAACGTGACACGATTCACATTGAAACGAATGTGACGTCACATTCGTTGAATAACAGTGTTGAGGGACAGCCAAGTGATAGCTGAGGCAACATTGAAATGGCTTCGATCACTAAAATATGGTTCTGTTACCTGAATGAAATGTTAATTTTGTAACCATATTATGGTTGCCCATGAAGTAGTCACGTGTTTGCTAGAGCTGTCGACTTCTTTGTGTGAGCGGAGAGTTTTCTGTGCCAGCCTCTACATGTGTTAGACATTACTTGACCATCCAATCACGAAAGTCATCATGGGTCAATGTCCGGGCCTGAAATTCGTGACTTATTTTTACCCTTCTCTGATGCTGCAAAAAGGAGGAACAAGGGGTAAACGGCGCTGGTAAAGTGCACTATCGTACTGGCGTACGTTGACCTCTGGAAAACCCTTATAGCCATGTACCACCGCACACCTAGTAACA
>NW_026267143.1:1573905-1574389 GCF_000697945.3 Frankliniella occidentalis | reverse complement strand
ATTTGGAAGTAACGATACCTTTTGAAAAGTAGTACCATGTTGTTCGATCAGCCGTTTATTGGAAACGATAAAACGGTTGGTCGCAAAGCACCCAGGAAAATGGGAAACTGTAGCAACCATCGTGCGGTTACTGTAGGGACAGCCAAGTGATAGTTGAGGCAACATTGAAATGGCTGTGATAACTAAAATATGGTTTGATACCTGAATAAAGTGTTAATTTTGTAACCATATTATGGTTGCCCATGAAGTAGTCACGTGGTAGCTAGAGCTGTCGACTTCTTTAGGTGAGCAAGGAGTTTTCTGTGCCAGCCTCTACATGTGTTAGACATTACTTGACCATCCAATCACGCAAGTCATCATGGGTCAATGTCCGGGCCTGAAATTCGAGACTTATTTTTACCCTTTCCTGATGCCGCAAAAAGGAGGAAAAAGGGGGTAAACGGCGCTGGTAAAGTGCACTATCGTACTGGCGTACGTTGACCTC
>NW_026267143.1:1560651-1573855 GCF_000697945.3 Frankliniella occidentalis | reverse complement strand
GGGGTAAACGGCGCTGGTAAAGTGCACTATCGTACTGGCGTACGTTGACCTCTGGAAAACCCTTATAGCCATGTACCACCGCACACCTAGTAACAATTAGAGACAGCGGGAAAACACCACGGGGTAAAAACACATGAGAAATGTGCCCTTCTGAGAGCGCTCGGCACACGCCGCTCCAGGTATTTGGGCGCGCCGACCAAAGTAGAGCAGCTAGCAGCACTTTCACTGGCGTAGCTCTAAATAACCAAGAGTTTGCCCAAAACTGATGATGATGTGTGTGGTCAGCGTGGCCAGGAGAAAAGGAGAAAGAGAGACTATCGTGATCATCATTTTCTTTTCGGTGAAGTTCTCCGCGGCAAATCTTCCGCAAGAAACACAATAGAGATCATTCCCGGAAAAAAAATCGCCCGATGAAAGCGATGGTTGTAATTGATAAAGTCAAATTAAAAGCGCTAGAACACGTAGCAGGTAGTCACAGATAAAAATCCAGAGCGAAATGATAGCAATATGAAAGGGCCCTGTCGAGGACCTGTAGAGACGCTTCCCCCTTCTACCTCGATCAGCCTCCCAGCTTGGGAGTACGATGTTGGGGTCCACCCTAAGCGAGGGGTACATCACTCCGATTCTGGGCGTACACCTACTTTTAGTCGATTTTTTTGGGCCGTGACTTTTTGACTTTTTTTGACTTTTTTTGTACTTTTATTTGACTTTTTTTTGACTTTTTGATCAAATTTATTTTATGTGATTTTTGGGCTAGTAATAAGGTTTTTCCAAGACTTTTTGGTACTATTTGTAGCATGAATCGAATAAGAAGAAAATTCGTCATCAGAGTACACCCCCTAAGTAAGAAAAGCAAGGTATTTTCAGTATTTACGTTTTTTGGTAAAGAAATCCCATGAATTCCGATTATTTTATTTTTCTCACTTCACCCACCACCCACCCCTCTCCCTCTTTAAAAGACAGTGATCTAGGACTTTCTGATACAATCACAGTTCCGTAGCTTTTTGGCCTCTTACAGGCAGATATTCACTCGCATGTTGACTTTTTGTTGACTTTTTCAGTGCCTTTTCTCTGACTTCTCGTCGACTTTTCGTCGACTTCTCGTTGACTTTCATTGACTTTCATTGACTTTTTTTGACTTTATTTGACTTTTTTGACTTTTTATTTGACTTTTTGACTTTTTTTGACTTTTCAAATGACTTTTTGACTTTATCTTGACTTTTTTCTTGACTTTTTTAATCACGTACACCTACTTTTAAGAGTGGTGTACCCCTCGACCCTAAGTCTACCTTGGTCTAACAAGTCGACATATGTACTCAGGAACTTCTTCCAGTAGGGATATGTTCGTTTAATTAATTATTTATGGCAATTACCGAACTATGGTACTATTGATACGAGATAAAGAGGTTTTCAGAAACACGTGTCCAGGTTGACGAGGGATTGCCCCCCTCCTCTTCCCCGTCCGGAGTTGATGGTCAACGCAGCGGAGAAATCGAAAGGACGATCAGGGGCCGTCTGCAATGACTAGCCACACCAGGAACTAGGGGTGGGAGGGGAGAGAGCCGACGAGAGGGGGTGCGGAGCGAGGGAGGAAAGGGGCTGGAGAGGCAGAGGCTCCGCGCGCCAGCCCGCGCCAGCCCGCGCCAGCCCGCGCCAGCCCGCACGGCAACCAGGTGTGTAAAAATAACCGTCAATCAGATCAGGTATGCTGCTTGAGTGGGTGCCCGGCCCGGCCTGCCGTGGCGTGCCGAGGCGCTTCGCAGGAGAGGGACGTGTGTCGGAACAAGGCATCAATCATCGGTCTCAGAGTTCCCTACGGGCGGAGAAGGCACAGCGCTACACACCTCTCTCCGCGGCAGCACCGCATAAAATGTTCGCAAAATTTTCAACATTTAAAAAAAAAAAAAGAATTTTTCAAAAAAGAAAAATGGGATCATTGAATCTAAATTTTATGTAACTTTCACGCAGATGATCTTTGTGTATTCTTACTGTGAATTTTACCAATATGCAACAGGTTTAGCGGCTGCAAAACGCCGTGAAACTTTTTTTGTTTTAGTTTTATGGATGTTGTAACTGTTTTTTTTACAATGTAAGAAGTTATCAAATCGTGTGACACACGAAATGACGAGAGCAGAGTCTGTTAGAACGAGAGGGGGAGGGAGGAGGCAAGAACCAGGGCCTCGTGACTTTCGACGCAGGACTCGAAAATGATCGAGCGCTCCCATCAGTGTAATAACGGGCGTGATTCTCACGGCGGGCCGCGCGCGCGCGCGCGCGCGCAGTGTCACCGCCGGGCAGCCGGGCCGGGGCGACATCAACTATAATGTTGCAAGCGGCCGTCGTCGTCGCCGCACTCTTCGAATGACGCTAATTTTTTTTCCGCACTTGAAGAAGTGATCCGGCAGAGAGAAATTGATTTCTGGCGGCTGATGAGAAGGTGACAGTAGTTAGCACCTTGCTGGAAAGAGGGAGGGGGAAGATACTGGGAGCGAGAGAGCGCGATGCGGCGATGGCATCGCCTCTCTTTGGCGCGCCGTCATCGCGAGAACCAAACGGAACCAAAAGGGAAACCACCACCGTTCGGAGCAGGGTCCGGGGTTCTCGAAAGTTGTGCCACGAAAACGTCATCCTGATGCCGATCGCCAGGGTCGTGGCAACAGGCACCCCTCGTCCGTCTCCTCCCAGCACACTCGGCCGGACCGCGGCGCCGATGCGGCGGGGTTGCCTCTACCCCCAGGCGCGCCCAGCCGGTCCGCCGAGCGTCCTGCCACGCTGTGAGGGGAATGCGTCCCGAGACGCTGGCAGCCGCAGGCAGGCGTGCGCATAAGGGACGCATCATTGTGTGCAGTCGGCATCGCCGCATCATCATTACTATCATTATTACTATTACTGTTATTATTACTATTTGCGCGGAGCAGACGCCGTCGCCGCATTGTCCGCGGTCGTGCCCCGCCCGTGGGGTTGAGGAGAAAGAGGAGTGGCAAGGGGTTGGATAACACCAGCAACAGAGCACAGCCAAGCTGCATTCCTTCAGTTACCTTAGTTCTCTTCTCTGAATACTACTTTATTCGCCGTGAAAACTGTTCGTAGGTTTTACAGGAAAATTTTCCATGAAAAACCTTGTATAGTTGTACAAAGTTTGAATAGCATGAATAGCATCTCATTAACCCCCCCCCCCTACAATAAATTCCTACGCCTGTAGTTACGACCAGTTAATACACGGCTTGTGTTGTGGACTTGGTTTTCTTCAACGGGCAAGAAGAATGACCTGATGAAAATTTTCAGAATTTGTAATTTGTTAACTACAAAAAAAAATTAATTCAAATTTATAAAGATCTTTTTCACGTTGATTACAAAGACGCGTCGTCCGCGCGACGTTGTGCTTTGCGTGTACATTCTCTTCGTAATGACTGACGAGGCGGCCGAGCCGGCAGGTGTGACAGGAGGGAGGCGTGAGGCGTTCGGCTCGTTATTTCGGGGCTATGTGCCGGCGCGGCGGCGGTGACTCACGCGCGCGCGCGCGCACGCACGCACAATAGCAGAGCAGCGTATCATCTCTCCTTAACAAGAGAAATTTTCGTCAATTAGCCCCGCGCGGCCCGGCCCGGCCCGGCCCGGCCCGGCGGTGGTATAAGGCTTTCTCTGTCGCGGCGCCGCGGTGAGCTGACGCTGCTGCCGCGCGGGCGGCCGTGACGGACCCTCTGCGCACGCAACGCCGCCACCGCGCCGAGCCGCGCAGCGCCGCGCCAGCCAGCCCAGGGGGCCCACCGCAAAGGCCTGCTCCCTGGGCATCGCCAGGGATTAGCTATACCAGTGCATGCAGATAGACGCAAACAACGACGAAAAACGCACACAAAAAATACAAAACGAGGTTAAGTTAAATTAGCGCCTTATTGTGGTGGGGTCGAGTGCGCCCGTCATTTTTGCCACTAGAGGGTCGTTCAAATACTACATGTCTTTCTTTTTTTTTTCGAGGAAGGGGGGGAGGGGGGTACAAACATTATGGGACCCCAAATGGAACGGGACCATTACTGCAGCTTGTAAGACCCTGTAACATATGTACCCTGGGGTACAAATATCGTGGGGTCTCTATGGACTCCAATGTGATGTTCCTGATCATTTTGGGTCCCCGCATTATTTGTAGCCCAGCCCTCCCCCACCCCCACTCCCAACCAAAGGCACGTAGTGTTTGAACGACCACTAACGAACCTGCCAAGTTCAGCCAATGCAAGAAGCTCTCATAGCGCCTAGTGGGTAGGCAACATCTCGCATTCTGCGCATACGTGAACTGCGGAGTGGCCTACCCTGAGTCTCGCAGGCGGCGTGCTCCCGAAGTCCAAACGAATCAGAGGAAAAAAAGTTATGTGTAAACCGTAAAGAACAAGTACTGTCCTTAGTGGAATGTTAAACTGGTTTCAAGAAACGAACAGGTGGCCCTAAATTTACACGATACTGATAACAATACCCGCACGCCCCAACACCAAGCAGATGTTGATGTGTTGGTTAAGAACGAGTAAAAGGGGTCCAAAGTCGGCAAATGGCGCTAGATCGTACCGACGTGTGTTTCAGCCGTTGCATAAACTAAAGCAAAAAACCTGACTAAACTTTTCATTTTGTTGTTGCAGGTCGCACTTGTGCTGGCCGTCCTGGCCGCGGTGCGGGCAGACAAGGGTCCCCTGCGGATGCGCGAGGGTCCCCGAGAAGGGCGGCACGGCGAGCACCACGGCCCGCGCGAGGCCACGCCCCGGGACGGGCCGCGGATACGGCGCGAGCCCCCGCAGCCCCCGCGCCACCACTACGGCCCCGGGCCTCCCGGCGGGGCCCTGCGCCCGTCCAAGCAGGCCGCGGCCTACGGGCCTCCGCACGGCCACGGTGGAGGCCACGGCGGGGTCCACAGTGGAGGCCACGGAGCTGCGCACGGGCCCAGCTCCAAGCCCCGGTACGGGCCGCCGTCCAGCCACAGTCTCGGCCACAGCGTCGGGCCCCACAAGCACCGAGCCAAGCCCGTATACGGGCCCAAGGGCAAGGGGAAGGGCCACGGCCACGCCCACAGCGCCCACAGCCTGGACAGCTACGAGGCGTCCTCGGCGTTCGAGAGGCCCACCCGCCAAAGCTACGGGCCGTCCAAGTCCGGCTACGGGCACCCACCGCCCCCGCGGGGCAGTGCTGGCCCCACCAAGTCCAACCGACCCAAGACCACGTACTCGCTGGGTCCCGACTTCAGTGGGTCGCAGTCCAAGCCAAGCTACGGCCCGCCCAAATCTTCCAAGCCACCGAAGTACCGCAAGACGAAGTACCGCGGACCCAAGCCCGTGTACGGGCCCACCAAGTCCTTCAAGCCGTCGTACTCGGCGCCGTCCTCGCCGCCTAGCCTGTCCTCTCCGTCGTCGGGCGAGTACTCTTTGGACCCGTCCACCTCCAGCCACTTGCTGAACTCGTACGGCGAGCTGGCGCAGCCCGCCCCCTCGCCGTCGTACTCGCCCGTCAACAAGCACCAGGCCGCCGCCACCTCCTCGGCCGAGGCCGCCGGGGGCAGCGTGGGCTCCTACGAGGACGTCTCCTCCTACGAGAGCAGCAGCGGCAGCCCGTACGGCGGCGCGTCCTCGTACAAGCAGGAGGCGAGCGCGTCGTACAAGCCCGACGGCAGCACCGAGATCCAGCCGTCCATCTCGTACACGCTGCTGCCCACGCACGGCGGCGGCGCCACGCTCAGCCCCGACTACAAGCCCGACTCGTACAAGAAGTCGCCCTACTCGTCGTACCGCGCGCCCTACGACGGCTCGTCCTTCAAGTCGCCCGTGTCGCACGGCGGCGCCGCCACCTCCTACATCAACGTCAACAACCCCGGCGGCACGGCGGCCACCCCCGCCGACGAGCACTACGGCGCCGCGCAGGCCGTCCTCACCACGGGCTACCGCGCGCCCGACTACGAGGGCTCCGCCAGCTCGGCCAGCTCGGCCAGCTCGGGCTACAGCAAGCCCGCCTACTACGGCAGCAGCGCCTACAAGCACCAGCCGCAGCACCAGCACCAGCACCAGCACCAGCACCAGCAGCAGCAGCAGCACCAGCCGCAGCACCAGCAGCAGTACCAGCATTACGGCGACATCCAGACGGCCGGCTCGTCCGTGCACGCGCAGCACGTGCAGCCTGGCAGCGTGCAGCAGGCCGTGCAGCAGGCCGAGCAGAGCTTCCAGGCGCCCGCCGAGGTGTTCGGCTTCGTGCCGTACAAGTCCGTCGCCGTGTCGGCCAGCGTGCACACCCAGGCGGGGCCGTCCTCCTCCGGGGCGCCCATCCACGTCCCGAGCGTGGCTCCCGGGCCCAACGATGTGTCCCAGCAGCAGCAGCAGCAGCCGCAGCAGCAGACCCCCAACCTGTCCGGCGGCCTCAGCCCCCAGGACTGGGACGCGTACTACGGCGACTCGAGCAAGCAGGCCAAGCCCGGCCAGCAGCCGCAGCAACAGCAGCATCAGCAGCAGACACAGCCACAGCAGCAGCAGCAGTCGGACGTGCTGTCTCCCAACTACTACGACCCGCTGCCCGCCCAGCAGGGCTCCCAGCAGGGCTCCCAGCAGGGCTCCCAGCAAGGCTCCCAGCATGGCGCGCACCACCCCGACGCCTACGGCAGCAAGGTGGCCAAGCACCGGCACCCGTCCTCGTCCTCCCGCAAGAAGGACACGACCCAGGCGCACCTCAAGATGCTGCTGCAGCAGCGCGCGCAGCAGCAGAAGCAGGCCAACGCGAGGTACTCGCACGTCCAGCAGCAGCAGCAGCAGCAGCAGCAACAACACCCCAACGCCCGCGAGTCCTACGCCACAGAGGAGGAGATAGAGGAGGACGAGCAGCAGGACGACAGTGCCAGCCCAGAGGAGTCGCGGAGGTGAATAGGATGAGATCAGTACAAAGCAGAACGGGAGCGGGCCACTCACGGGCCCATTCATTATTTATTTATTTTTGTTGTTGTAATTATTACGTAACGAAACCAAAACAAATTACTATTTGAACAAATTAATTTAATGTTTTGACATGACCGTGACAACTGATGTGTCTTGTTGGTTTCATAAGTTATTGTTGCTTTTGCTTTTATTTGTTTTTGTTTTGTTGTTTTTTTGTTGTTGAATTGTTAATGTGTTGTTGACATACGCCTCCCGCCGGCGAGGTAATGTGGAAATCCTCTCTATTCAATTTGCCCTTTTCAATTGCTATTTATTTATTGTTTTAATTGTTTTAATTGCCTAACAATAAGTTTGCGCATTGGGCGCAGCGACGAGTCACTTTGGTCCCCGGGGAACCGACAGCATTAGGAGTACTGTTGATAATCTGCGACTAAAACTAAATGAATTTCAATGTTACTCTTTGATTGGAGCGATACGGTGAGTGAAAATGTTCCTAGGAAACAGTATTAGGTTGACTGTCTTATTTATTGTTAGAGGTACGTCCAAAAGAAAGTGCTGTCACTTTTGTGCTAGTATTTCAAAAACGGAGTTTTTTTGAAAAGAAAATCCTACAGTAAAAATGAAATAAACTATGAAATATGAAAAAACTGTCAACATCAATAGTTGAGATGCGCCTTCCCTCACTTTTCCCTCAACTTTTCCCTCGTCAAACGCAAAGAAAAGCGAGGAAAATAGAAGAAAAGGAGATACTACCCACAAGAAAATACAAAAAAACGCCACGTAGAGCAAATGCGCAGAACTGTAGTGTTGCGATGGCAATCAGAAAGAAGTTCGGAGTGAAGGTTGTTACATGACTTTCCCCTCATTGAGAAGGCGGTAGCGAGCTCTAAATTTTAAAAGTCGGTGTGTGCGGGAATCCTTCTCAGGCAGATGCTCCTCGTCCCACCACTGCCCACCACGCGGCGCCACGCGGCGCACCGAGGCAATGAGCATTGTCAGGGAGGCCGCCTCATGGGAGTGCTCCAAAATATGCCTCGTGTGCGGTGCTGGGCGTGGCTTGGAGCGAGCGAGAGAGAAACATCTTTATAAACTGGGTTGGCGTGGAGTACACCCCTGGGACCGAGACACTTTTTTCGCATGGGGCGTGGGGAGGAGGGGGGATACGCTGGTACGTACGTACGCTCACTTGGTTCACTGGAAAAAAGTAGACAACTGGAAAAAAGTAGACACCTGGAAGCAGCACGCTGACGGCGAAGGTGGGGGCAAAAAACCGCGTTCTCGGATTATGCATTTTTGATGGCCCGTGAATAAAAAAGTAAAACGGGGAACTGAAAGCCCCCCACCCATCGTCTTACTCAATTCCACTCCACCATTCCTAATAATGACCTCTCAGATCCGCAAGGTTATTTCGCACAGAGTTTATGAGTCGTGCCCCCTCCCCTCTCCCGTCTGGGGCACTGAGTGCGACAAAGACTGGGGTAAGAGAACGCTGAACGGGATCACTCGGGGGGGGGGGGGGGGACACGGTCAGCAAAATGCCTTACGTCTCGAGAGTTTACACACGAGGAGGCTAACGTAGTGCAAAGCCCCCCGGTGGGTAGCGCGAGTAGCGCGGCAGGAGGGGGGAAGGCCCTGCAGCAAAGCTCGAGCAAAGCCCTCGCGCGGCGCAGACCTTACCTGCTGCTCCACAAACTGCCGCCACTGGTCGCCCTGACTGTAGCTCTGGAACTCCTCAAAGAACACGGGCCCGGCTGCGGTGGAGGGCAGGTCCAGGCAGTACTGAGGGACGCACAGCGGCGCCGACAACTTCTCCACCAGCGCCCTCACGACCGGCATCAGGAACGAGTAGTGCTCCTGGTTCTCGGCTGAAAGAAAAACATGTTTCAGGCGAAGCGGGTTACAGTAGAAGCGACGCACCCTGTCGTAGCGACAAATAAGTGGGGAGGGGTAAGGTGTAAGAGATGACACCTTAAGGAGGGGGGTACCCAAGGTCTTGCACTCGGCGATTACCTTTGACGGCGTCCTGGGCCACGCCGTCCAGCACGAACAGCAGGTAGGCGCTCTCCTCGAGCGCGGCCTGGCGCCTGGTCTGCACCAATGCGTGCAGCTTGGCCGTGGCCATGGCGCACAGGTCCAGCTGGGGGCCCGCCGCGCAGCTCAGCAGCACGCCTAGGACAGCAAGTATAGTTAACCCAATTAATTCATATTTTAAGAGGGAGTAGTTTTTATTACAGTTTTCACACGGCTCTTGATATGAGATCGTGGTTGTATAATGGAGTGTGTGGGAGGCAGTGACAGGTAAGTAACAAAAGGAGCCGCGTAAAAAAGTACACAAGCCCTAAAACGAATTATGTGCAGCCATACCGAAGGAAAGCTTGGCCATCTCGGTCCACTCCTCCTGAGGGCCCTCGTGGAAGACGAGCAGGGCGTCGAGGAGGCCGAGCACGCCGTCGAGCAGCTTGGTGGACACCTTCTTGGAGCAGTCCGGGTTGGGATCGAGGACCACCAGGTCGTAGACCCAGCGCAGCAGCTGCGCCGCGTTGTCGGCGGCGGACGCATGTGGGGGCGACGCTGAGCCGACGCCGCCGCCGCCAGAGGTGCCCGACGACGAGGATGCGGACTCGCGCAGGTCGGAGAGCGCCGCCTGCACGCCCATCTCGAGCAGGCGCAGCTTGAGCTGCAGGTGTGAGCCGTGCAGCTCGTTGTTGAGTCCCAGCAGGTTGATACAAGCCATCACTTGTCCACGCTCCTGCACATGCAAAAAATAAAATATAATAAATACACACACACATACACACTTTTAAAGAATATTGAAACCGGACGTTCCTATTTGGTTTAATCTCCCTTGATATTTACTGGTTTCTGTTTGTAAGGAGCTGTCAAGATCCAGATCGAGCTCCTAACTAGATAGACATTTTCCATGACGCGACGGCTGAGGTGAGAAAATGTTTTAGACTCGAAAGATTTCTTATGTGAGTTAAAATTTGAATTTATCGTATTAAAGATTTTATTCTTTTTTTCGCTACGAATTTTAAGTTTGAGTGAGTCGTAAAAATGTAAACAGACCACCCAGATCAGCAGAACCAGCCCGCGCCCCGCGCCATGGTTTGAACTTCGCGCCCCATGGCCATGGCCACCCCTTCCCCCTCCACTAAACCTTCCTAACCTCAACCTCTCCTCTTCCCTCTCTCGCACCCATCCTCGTTAGGAGGCTGACAGAAGTTGATGGAATGCATTGTTGTGCGCAAGTAATTTTTCCTGCCCATGTGCCTCATTAATTTAGAATAGGCTTGTAAGTATTTTTAAGCATGGTGGTTCTGTTTTGCTGTCATCCCACAAGTATTTAGGGGTTTACTTTGAATCATTTTCCTTTTAACCTCTTGTGTTTTGATAACAGTTGTGTGCATTAAGCAGTATTTACCAAGATGCCAAAATGTAGTGTACGAAAGCGGTTCACGAACCCGAAAAAAGGAACTGCTCAACCACTACAAGGGGAATGTGGGGCTCTAACGAATTCTTCAGGCACGACAGATCAAAGTTTTGGAGATGTACTTGGTACTGTTACAGTAAGTTGCTTGAATACAGATAATAACTCTTGGAACTATGTGAGATTAATATTCAATTTTTAGTGATGATGATTTCCGTTTCTTGTTATCCAGAATGCTTCACAGAGTCAAAAAGATGATAGCAATCCGCAGTGTACTGGATCTGCACCTGACGATTTACACATTAATTTTGTAGATGACATTTCAATGCCTGATGCTGAACCCTCATCAAATTCTGTGGATTCAACAGACCCTCTTGCAGTTATCAAAATAGTAATTTGAATTTTCTTCAACTTTCCAGGAAAGCAATGAACTTTCTCATATTAAATTAATACTTCACTTTTGTAGGAAGATCATGACACATTCCAACTGAAAAATCCTGCGTCTTTTGACACACTTTGTTGTGACCCTGTTAAGTCTCTTAAAGAAGATCCAACAATATCTGTGTTACCATCTGCCGCAAGTTTTAAATTACCAAGTGTAAGTACCTACTAAGTGCCTACAGGGAGTACGCTGTTCATGTTCTCCTCACCAAATGACATAACAGGGATTTTTCTCTTTTAACAGAGTGACACAGACACCGTAATAGATTACCAACCATTGCTAAAGCAGGTCAAGATAAAATTAGAAAGTTTCTTAAAACCAAACTGGGTTAGTCTGGTGCAAGAAAACGAACTTCACGTTCTACGTTTGTCGAGAACAGCAGATAAAGTAACCCAACGCCAGCTTACTTTTCGTTGTGATGGAAGTGTGCAGATGAAAGTGCATTGCAGGGAGTTTCCTATTACTAAACACATGCCAAACGCTCTACCACCTAAATGTTTACAAGCTAACCGCATAACTTATTTTGTTAATAGGATTGTTCAATTGATAGATTTTAGTAGTGAATTTGAAATATGTTGTGGTGTGCCACAAGAAGAATATAAACATGTATGGTCAGCTATTGATTATGCTGCCGTAGACTCAAATCCATACAAAGAGACAAGGTACACTGAGACATTTAGAGCTCTGCAGTGTGAGTTGCTAGTTTACCCTATAAGGAAGTATAGGTGCTACCACTGCTTTGATTTGCTTCAAGTATTGCAGCGCAAAACCGGTCAAAAGCAAAAAAAGAAACTTACTCCATATACCCCGTCATAGATTAGTCTTTTCAAAGGCACTCAAATTCAGAACTTTCGAGAATGTGTTTCCACACCGGCACTCACCCGCCAGCAGTCGCGGCTGCCCGTCTCCACGCCGCGCCACAGCACGGTGAAGAGGATGTTGAGCACGAGGTAGCAGAGGTCCTCCTCGCGGTCGCCCTGGCGGTCCGCGTCCAGCGCCACCCACTGGCGCAGCGCCTCCCGCTGCTCCTCCGTGTCGCTGTCGCCGCCCGCGCCGCCGCCGCCGCCGCCGCCGTCCTGGGACTGCGCCGCGCCGTCCGTCACGGACAGCGAGGCCCTGCTGCTCTCCGCGGCCGCCGACGACACGTCCGCCGCCGCCGCCGCCGCCGTCCTGGGACTGCGCCGCGCCGTCCGTCACGGACAGCGAGGCCCTGCTGCTCTCCGCGGCCGCCGACGACACGTCCTCGGAGCTGCTGCTCGACCGGGAGCGGGTGCCGGGGCTGGCCGAGTCCACCGAGGGCCGCTCGCTGAGGGACGAGCCGCTGCGCACGGCGCCGGCCCCGTTGTGCTTGAGGCGGTGCACGGCGCTCTCGCCCAGCCCCTCCAGGCTCTCCTGCATCTCCACCGTCTTCTGGCGGAACACGGAGTAGGCCGAGCCCATGAACGAGCTGATGTTGTCGGCCGCGTACTGGATGTTGTCCCCGATGGCGAGCGTCACCGACTCGGCCACGTCTGTTGGACCAGGACGCCGTCGTTAGAGGAGAACAGGAAGCCGAGAACACCGACACAGAAAAACACACACCTTTGATCTCGCTCTCGAGGACGGAGGCGGCGTCAGAGACGGACGCCGAGATCCTGGAGACGGACGAGGGCGAGTGCGAGCGGTGGATGAGCGAGCTGGCCGTCGCGCCGCCGTCCAGCTCGAACGCGTCCTCGTCGAACGTCATGAGGTCGGGCAGCGAGGAGTCCTCGGCGGCCGAGGTCGGCGCCGTGGAGATGGGCCGCTTGACGAGCAGCCTGGACACGCAGTCCTGCCAGCCCACCTGGCGCGCCACGGCGCCCGGGGCGCCCGGCCGCATGAAGAGCGTCGTGAGCACCTTGCGCGCCACCTCCACCTTGATGTCCAGCTCGGCCAGCGACAGCGCGTGCAGCAGCGACAGGGCGCCCGCGTAGCTCGCGGCCGTCTCTGCAACCGTCCAAATAATTTTTGATTAAATTTTAAGTGTTGAAATAGATTGTTTTGTACATTGCATAGTATTTTAAGTGTAAAATAAAAACTGTCAAACTTCTTAAATTGAAATAGTTTTGATTTGTTTTTTTTGATTACTTACCGGTCAGAAGTACTTGGTCCAGCAGCATGGCTGCCACCTCCATGGAGAGCTTCTGGTCGCCCAGGAGCGCTATGAGGCCCGGGTACATGCCCACGCCGCCGCCGACAAGCCCGGCGAGCACGGTCGAGGAGTCCTGCAGGCGCAAGCGCTTCTTGTGCATGTCGTACACCCTGTCGGTCCTGAGCAGCACCGAGGTCAGCTGGAAGAGCACACAAGCGTTAAAGAGGATCTAGCGGTTATGTGGGTTCCAGAAAGTGTGTGTTGTCGTCGAAGCCACTTACTTTGAGGACCTTCTGCTTGAGGTCCATGCTGAACTTGCGGTCGATGAGCAG
>NW_026267143.1:1538592-1558611 GCF_000697945.3 Frankliniella occidentalis | reverse complement strand
CGTTGACCGCCGTCTGCGAAACAGGCAGGCGAGTGAGAAGTCGGTCCCCACAACCTGCCTCAGGTGACTCGGACTGGACGCCCCGCCGGGCGGCCCCACCTACCTTGATGCCCAGGGTGGAGCACTGGGTCGCCAGCACGTGGCCGTCGTACTTGTTGCCCGGCGCCAGGTCGAGGCACAGGTTGTCCCAGCAGGCGGCGGGCGAGAAGCAGAAGACGAGGCGGTTGACCAGGTCGCTCAGGTCCGCGCCCTCCTCGCTGGAGAAGAGGCCCCTCCAGTTGGGGCCCTGCTGGAAGAGCAGCCGCGCCTGCATGGGCCCGAGCGCGTCCTGCAGCAGCGCCGCCGTGCCGAGCTGGCCGCGCAGGCAGCCCGCCGAGCCCCACACGGCGTCCTGCAGCCCGGCCTGGAAGCTCTTGACGTTGGGGTCGAGCGGCGCCGAGCCGCGCAGCGGCAGCGGCAGCGACAGGTAGCTGGGCACCTGGTTCATGAGGGACGGCAGCAGGCCGCCGCCCGCCCCCGCCGCCCGCTCCAGCACGCCCGGCGAGCGGCGCGGAGAGGCGCCGGGCCCGTCTCCCCACGGCACCCCGGGGGCGGCAGCACCGCGCTGCACCGCCGACCCGATGGTGCAGTACGTGAAGGGCTGCGCCAAGGGCAATCACAAAACAAAGCTACAACTTCTCTTCGAAAAATAAAGAGAGGGAAATATTGAATAAGTAATTGAATACTTTGGGCCTACCTCACTCATTGAGGGAAATTTGATGGAGACTGACAAACGTTGGGTACCGTCCACAAAAACCTGAATCTGGTTGTGTCCAAAAGGCCTCCTAGAAAGGTACAGCAGGGTGAGTAACACATGTGCACATACATCATGATTTTGATGAATTAAAACTTTACCTTGCCATAGTTATACACACGCCGATGCAGTGCCATCGGTTGTCAGTGAGGGGAATGTCTGGGACAGTAGCAGTAAGGAACTCTTTCTTGGTACTGATGGCTACAACTAGCATGCCATCAGCACGAAAGAAAATTTCCACACCAGTATTATTACTAGTGAGTAAGCTGAAATTGAAGACAACAAAAAGATCTGTAGACGGTAGGACATTTGCAATCAGGATACAAGTAACAAGTTCATGCACAAATTTACTTGAAAAGCTGACGTCTCTTGTTCTCCACACCAACTCTACTGCTGCTGGTTTGACTTGAAGCTGGGCTAGAAGGGTGACTTCCTATAGGGGTTTTTACTGTCATAGGACTTAGACCACTGCGCCCACTGGCTGGGCTAGCGGCAGACCCTGGACTGGTGGCACGGCTTGCCGGGCTTGTTGGGCTTGGAGCTGCCGAGTCAGGTTCACTGTCAAGTTTCACCCAGCAGTGGAAACTGAAACCGTAGCCTGCACCTGGCCATTTACGAATCCCAGGAACCGAAAGACCATCTGTGTCATTCTGGATGTTGAAGAAGTAATGACAGTCACTATGCTCTCCACGACGGGCAACCGCAGAGATGGCATGAAGTAGTTGACTTTGATAAGGACACTGCAAACATGGTAATCAAAATATTGAAACTAGTCTTATTTTCATCTAAAATCAAGTGCAGCATTCTCACCTTCTCCTCTGAATCTCCCTCTCGTAAGAGCAGGAATATGCTCTTCAATTCCAGTGGAGTGATACAATGAGCAGCAAGCCCTTCGAGTAGCCCTAGGAGTTCCCCCACTGTTGGTCGGGAAAGTGATGCATGCTGTTCCATCAATGCACAGATCTCAAGGATAACTTGATGAGCAGAACACACAACACGACTGGAACATTTCAAAGTGAACAAGTCATTGAATGCCAACAAACTAAAAGCCTCTGTACTTCAGCTCCAAAATAAAACAGCACTATATTAAAGATCAGGGACAATGAAAATTATTTCACATTGGAGATTTAACTTGAAATTTACCTTTGAAGTGAAGCATTGCACAGTTTAGCAATATTTTCAGCAAGCCATACTTGATCCACATCAGGAACCGCAGGGAGCCATCGGAGCAGTACAAGCAGTGCATGGCCATTCTAAAAATTGGAATGCAAGAGTTTAAAGAACTTGTCACTAACAGTAATTTAAGTTATGAAAGTAAGTAAAGAAAAGTAATCAGTGACACACTTTTAAAACATTTTCTGATTCTGATGAATGACACTCATTTTCCTCTGTTGCCAACGCAAGCAATGCACGCAGAAGTGGTCTTTTGGGGTCACCTAAAGACCGCAAAGCATCTGCTATGCGAGTATACACATCTGTTTTCAGTAGCCGCTCTTTAACAGAGTTGGAGCCAGCTAAAAGAGCAGAAAACACTCGCACAACCTCCACTGCCAGCGACTGCTTCTCCATATTTTTACTCTGCAATTTAAGAGTTAATGATAGAAAGCTCACTCATTTTCTACATGGTTACTATTGTGCATATGTACAACTTAAGGCAAAATAAATCAACTAGGCTTAGACAACAAATTTAGCATACTTACAGCAGACTCATTCAAAAGTAAAATAAGAGCATCTGGAATCTGGCAATCCAAGAGCAGCTGTTGCATATGAGCATGCAATGCTTGAGCATGCGAATAGGAAATATTGTGAGCTTGACTTTTTTTTGGAGGTAAAGGCCATACTAACAGAGCCTTCACTGCAGAAACTATTTGGGTAAGAGCATGGATACTGTCAGATGTCCAAGATCCCTCTTTTACTTCACGAATTAACAGGTCACGAATTAGTTGAACCATTGTTCCCACTTCAATTTGTCGCTGCAATTCAGACATGCAAAATTCACAGAACTGAAAACTATATGAAACAATTTATGATCAGCCAACTGAAACAGATAGATATTTACCTGGTCTGGAGATGACTTAAGAAGTACTCGTGCCATAAGCACAAAACACTGAAGAGCATGATATCTCAGCTCAGGAGGCGTAGCAAGGTTCCCAACAACAGCAATAATCATGTTGACAGTGGCTGGACATATTGCACGAAGGGCGTTATGCTGTGTAACATAAGAATAAATCAGCATTCATCACATAACACTGAGCACAAACAGATTTTGAAAAAGCTATACAAAACATTTTTTGCAAAGCAATCCAATCATACACAGCCCCCTCCCCTACACCCGCCCCTTTTATGAATTCTAAATTCTTTACTCAGATTCAAACTGAAGCCACTGTTAGTGATTATGTAAATAAATAAATAACACATCTACAAAGCAAAAATTAAAGATCAAATATTGTCAACAGAAGAAAGAAAAAAAAAATGCATCAAATATTTCACTTTTGAAGTACCACGAGTTTGTCATATCTAAGCTCACAGAAAACACAGAAAAATTACATTGAAACAGGCAGTAGCGTGCACTTTACCTGATCCGAAAGCACTCATCATTGGTGTTTTGGACGAAAGAAGCTGCCACACATATACTCAGAATTAAGACTAATGGAAGACGTTCCAGCAAAAGTAACCTTTTTCAACAGCTTCTGAAGGCTCAAGACGTAACATGCACATGCACTACAGGTGACAAATGTAGGAGCAATGTCACTTCACTGCCTTCAACTGACTCACCCCATCACTAAGGCAAAAACAAGATGATGTTTTTGATAATCCTTTAGCCAAAACTGGACTCTTTTTTGCCTTGTCTGATTTAACAAGTGTTGACTGTGCTAGGGAAGGTAGTGCAGGGAAAACAGGATCCAATTGCACAATTATGCTCTAGAGGAAAAACCAACACCGAAAGTTAGTTACAACCACCACAAGACCTTTTAGAAAGAATACTGCCAGTATTCTGGAAGAAACTTAAAACTAGACGTGTCTTCTTAAATATTTGTTACATGGCAACACTTTAGAGGGTATCTTTTCACATTAGAGGAAAATTGTAGTTAGATATGTAAGTTTTAAATAGAAAATCTAAGAGAATGCATGTGCATCTGCTAGGTACAGTTTCCACAAGGCACCTCAAATCGCATAGGAGAGCAGAAGATAGTGTGATTAAAAAAGCCCACAAATGTAACATTCCACCCATGCTTTTAATAAAAGTGCATCAAATGCCACCAACGAATGGTGCAAACATATTGGTGCAGTGTTTTGACTGAACAAAAAAGAAGAATAAACCACGCAAAGAAAGTGCAGAGGCAAGAGCAATGCATGAAATCATAACAGGTAAAAGATTTGAGAAATATTTTTAAAGAAGACCATAGAGGTCTGGAGAAGGTACATAAATTCTTGACCCTGAGAATGTTCGATGAAATCAGCTCAAATGAATATAATTTACAATAAACTAAGGAAGAGAGAAGTATTAACTACAATTTAGGGTACATGTATATACAGTGTTAGTTTACCCAGATAGTCTCCCACATATAGATAGATATATGTTAATACATTAAATGAGCATTGGCTGGGAAAAGTACACACAATTTTCCACACACAAATCATCAACAAAAATGAATACCTGAGCTCCCGAAACAACAGCTCCCAGGACATGAATAAGTTGAGAGCCCAGATGTGGGTAACTCTCAATTAAATTGGTTTCAAAACAATCTGGAAGAAAATTGAAAATAAATGTAATGCACTGAATCAGAATATAAAATCTCATAATCTTATTTCCTATGACACACCATAAATAAAGGGGACAACTTCAACATGAAGAAGGGCGGGTTGAAATGCAATCTTCTCAAAGTCAGCCTCATTGCCACGCAAAAAGTGGTGCCAAGTAAAGTAAGGGTCGTATAGCACCTCCAAAAGGTGACATACACTTGTAAAGAAAGAAACACCAGCTTCCCCAAAATGAGCACTCTCTTCTACAAGCTGTAAATAGAAAAAAGAAGTTAATGGTGAACTACCTCATCACAATACATTTGTCCTAACTTAAATTACTGACCTGATGTATCACAGTAGCTGCTATTCCAATACTTATAGATACATAATCACATGAAGCTATCAAGGGAATGTTGTCTAAGTTACGGGCTAAAATTGTAAGAAGGTGAGTGAGTAGCTCAACCTCTGATAATGACTCACAATTTAATGTTCTCTGAAAATATAAATGTATGTAAGTCAATTAATTAGAAAATTAATCTTGATACCAGGGAAGAAGGATGGTCATATTTACATTTTCTGTGTCACTTCGAGCCTCTTGCATAAATTGGCTAACTGTGGGAAGTAACTCTTCAGGGAGACGAGAAAGATGCGGACCCGAATCTGGTCGAATATCTGTCCAATTTGGCAGAGATGACCAATCCAATGGTAGCTGTCCCTCCCATACTGATACAAATCCACGAACAAATAGACGGAAGTATTCTTCTTCATTCTGTCAATAAAATAAAAAAGATTTAATTTCTAAATAAAAAGACTACAGAGGCAATCATGACTGAATTTTGAGAGAAGTATTTAGTTTTCAACATTTGAATCTACTCTTTCAAAACATCAAACGATTTAAACTTCAGTCATTAAAGATTTCTCCAAGATGTGAAGTCCAATAGTTTTGGCAGGTTATGAATCACTTGAAACTGTTTGCCAAGTGCACATTCCAGAACGACAGTTTGTCGGTTCGCCTGCAATTTAGCCTAAAATATTCCATTCTAGAGGACTAAGTACTCGACGTGAAGCGAATGGAATAGCATTAAAGACGCCGCAACCACCTGACAAACAACACTAACCTAACTTGTCAACCACTGTGAAGAAGTTAAGCAGTTACCACAAACTTCAACATGCATCAGAACTATGACAGTGCAGCTAAGGCAACAACAATCGAAAGATATTTGAGAAAAATCACTGGCAACGTTCAATGCTCCATTGATAAAGTTTGAAAATGACATTTACTGTCGTACACGAAAGCAAATTATTTCTCTCTGTAATATCTCACCTTTGCCTTATAATGAAGCCATAGTTGATAAATGTCCCTCTTAACTTCCATTCTGTCCATGATAATTGCTCATACTTGATGACTGAATTCAGGAATCAGGAAATAAACATCAATTTGTTGTGGAAAAAGCACTCTGTGAGTCCACTAAATAAACATGCCCTCTGCGAGATCCCAGCCCTGGCGCTGGCGCCCAGCTGATCGAAGGGAAGGGAACTCCACAGAGATATTCCCCCTCTGGTGACTAATGTTTTGCGTTTAAGTACCGCAAGGAATCTGTTTGGGAGTGGGAATATATGACCCCTTATGTTCTAAAAATAGATCCAAACTTGTGGCAAGGAAATGTTTTTTCACAAGCGAGCGCATTCTTATATTTTTATTTAGTGGGGTGAAGTGATCTCTATGTTGGCAAAACTGGAGGTTGTGGTCTGTCCAAAACAAGTAACATTGCACTAGCAGAAAACAACAAATCAAGCTGAAATGGAATAATTTGTGTGTTTCTGCCGTCAAATTCCAACGAGAGTTAATTTTGCATTCCCTGTTTTGTATCAAATCCTCGCATTTTTAATAAATAAATTATATATTTTACTCTTTAAAAGTGGGTTTCAGGTAAGGTTAGCTATTACTGTTTTACAGTTATGACATTTTGTCAAAATATGACAGTTCATGATCAAAGTAATATAATTTTGTTCACATCTTTGTTTATCAGATGGAGGAGCTATTCTCAATTCACTTGACTGAATCTTCAGCATTTAGTTCTGAAGAGGAAGCAGTCGCTGAAAGTGAATCTGATCCCCTTGAAGAAAAAGGTGAAGGAGCAGTTGTCGAGGAGTCAGAGAGATCAGTGTCCGAAACCCAATCTAGTGTGAAAGATCCTGTTCAAGACCCTAGTGATTCAGAAAAAAAGAAATTTGAATGCAAGTATTGTGGGAAGAAGTTTACCAAGAGTGGTCATATGACAGCACATATTCGGAGCCATACTTCTGAAAAGCCATACACATGTGCTGTTTGCCTCAAAGCTTTTTCATTAAAGAGCACTTTGATAGCGCATGTTCGAATTCACACTGGAGTGAGGCCGTATGAATGTTCAGAATGCAATCAAAGGTTTACCCAGAGTGCTACTCTGAAACATCACTTTGAGAGACATCACGTGTATAAAGAACCAAAGCCTAAGGCACCCAGAAAGAAAAGAAGTGATGCTTTTGTTGATGATGTTGGACCTCATCCATGTGACCAATGTGAAAAGGTTTATGAAACAAGACAAAAACTAAGGGTACACCGATACTCTCACAGTACAGAAAAATGGGTATGCCCCATATGTCAAAAGAGATTTACAGCTGGTGGTACCCTCAAAAGTCACTTAAGGATTCATAATGGTGAGAAACCATTCGAATGTGATGTTTGTGAAAAGTCATTCACAAGCAGCAGCAACCTTCGAGCCCACTACCGTATTCATACTGGAGAAAAACCCTTTGAGTGCATCACATGTAATAAGAAATGGGCTAAAAAGATATCATTAAGAACTCATGTGTGTTCATTGGAAGATGATGGAACAAGTAATAGCAATGCTTAGACATTTGCTCAGTGTGATGTGTGAAAAATTGTATTATTATATTGATGGGAGCAGAAGATGAAATAATCCCAATAAAAGTGTTCTCTTAAGCGTGTATTTTGTCAAAGTAATCTGTTGAACTGTTTGCAAAAAGAATATGAAAATAAAACAATCAAATGTAGCTGAGGTTGATAACACAATGCACTACTCTACAAAATTGTCATCTTCTTCCTCATCCTTACTGTGTTCATGTAGTAAGACAAACTCTCTTGTACTGAAGCCAAACTTGAGAACATCCCTTTCAAGGAGTTCTACATACTTCCTTGGTTCAATTTTGTTATTATTTACAAAAGTTCCATTAGCAGAATCCAAATCTATGAGATAAGGTCGTATTCTCTTTCCTTCAGAACCATTATCTCTTGTATAATGAACTAGCCGGAACTGAATTGCAGCATGCTGCTTAGAACAAGAGGGATGGTCCAATGGAATGTCAACAATCTTTCGTTCACGCCCCATCAAGAAAGCACTTGCCCTATGTATGTACAGAACTTTCAATGCCTCTTCCCCTTTAAAAGGGTACAAACGCCAGCGTCTTTTAGGAACTCTAGCTTCAGGAGGCTCACTGTACTTGATAACAACACCTTTATATGTGTTTGTGTCTTCGGTCAATTTTCCCGAAAGACCAAAATTTGGCTTGTCTCTCTCTTCAGGAGGAAGAGGTTTATTCCCTGACTGATCACTTTTCTTGCCCCATTCCATATTACTGGTGTCTTCCTCGTCTTTAGGAAACCTTGATCTCCCAGGTCCACCTCCTCTGCCTCCTCTACCTCCTCTGCCACCCCTGCCTCCGCGACCACCTCTGCCACCTCTTCCTCCTCTGTCTCCACCACCCCTGTGCTCATCAAAGTCTGGTCTGAGTCTGCAACATAAAAAAACAGATAATGTTTCTGTTCTGTTAGTCTTTAAAATCAGAAACCATCAATGAGAAAAGTGAGATAAATTACCCTCTTGGTTTATCAAAACCTCGGTCAGTGGGATTCCTACTTCTCTCATGGTCTCTGTTGAAAATTTGGAAAAAGGTTGTCATAACTGTGCTTGATAGTTACATACAATAAAAAAAGTTCCAGGAAGAAAGAAAAAATTACCTGTTGTTCCTGAATCTATTTTTATCGCCATCTTCATCCCACCTTGACGATGAGGGTCCATCTCTATCACGGCCATCATCACTGTCAACTTCTTCTTTTATTCTAATATTGTTAAGAGGTTTGCGATCTCTGTCATAGTCTGAGTCTTTCCTCCTTTCATGACCTCTTTCTCGATCTCTCTCCCTATCTCTGTCTCTATTTCGATCTCTATCTTCACGATTTCTTGACGAATCTGTCCTTGAAACCTCTGGGTTACGGTGTCTGTCATGTTTGTCATGGTGCTGCCTTTTCCTTTCATGTCGCTCATGGGCGTCTCTTGATTCAGAGGGTTCCCGTTTAGGAATTTTCCTTGGTACTTCAGGGGAGTCTCTCTCACGGGAACCTCGCCTATGCTTTTTATGTTTATGTTCCTTCATTTTACAGATTGCAAAATTGAATGGCAAGTACAATTATCAGATCAGAATTAAAACCTGCAAGAAAACAGATTAACAGGTTAGAAACATTAATGCCGTGCAGCTGGGAAAAAAAGACCAAACCGATTGGAGGAGAAAAATAAAAATTGAATTCTTAAAATTGGAATAAGTAAATTTGGACTGAGTGAAAGCCAACTGTTGTTTACTGAAATGAACTCGACAGGTTACAGTGCGGAAACACGTCAGCGGAATAAGCTCAGGAGAATAAGAGCATCGTGCAGCTTTCTTTTTAACAATTCCAGCGAGATAACACAAAATAAAACTACTCACAAGCGAGGAAATTACAATCAGTATAACCTAAGTGGAATTTTTCTCGAAACGTTACCGCAACAACAAAAACAAGTGATTATGGGTCTCTATACTTTGAGATCAATATGTTAAAAAAATGATTCCTGTTGCGAGACTACAACGAAGATGAAAAATTGAACGAAGGGGACGTCTGTTGAAGCAACTTTCTATACACGCTGGATGTGTGAAATCTCACTGTTTCGGAGTTCAGAGTCCAAGCTCTACAGAAACTATCACAGATATAACGTCAACACCACAAACATCGCGACATTTACTGTTCGGTGTAAAGTGGCTCATGAGGAGAAAATATGTGACCTGCGAATACACATTGGCGAACTATTCGCACGTCCAACACACCTGTTATGTGTGTGTTTACCAACATGTGCGATTGCCGTACAAGTACCGGGGTTTAAATTCCTGCTTGTGAAAGGCGTCTAGTATTTTAACTCGAAGGTGTATTACTTCCCCATAGATTGTTACATTCCGTAAGTATAGAAAGTTTATTTCTGACAACGTGTCACTTAGCTCATGTGACATTGCTTTCGTTTTGACCCGGATGAGACGATCATCACGTAGTCACAATTGTACGATCACAAACTTGACGAAAGTATTGTTTTAGTTTCATTTTGATCTGACCAAATTAATTGGTTGACCACTGCTTGTGGGTTTAGTGATTTGATGTGTGCAGTGATGCAATCCACTCATTTTATTCATGTTACACTTTGTCATGTCAACAGGTGTGAACATCATTGGTGTCGTGTACAATGCTTCTTCAACTATATGCATTTATTGTGCTCTCTTGGGATGCACTGTGTCTTCTTGTTCAGGTGTATTTTGCATTTCTAGAGGCATGCTGGCATCTTATATGTCCTCCAAGGCAGAAATCAGTGAAGAATGATATTGCGGTGGTATGATTATGATTTGCCTCCTGCTGATTTAGATACACATGTGATTGAAGATTGGTGTTCTCACCTCCAACTTTTGTTTCCAGATTGTTGGCGCCTCAAGGGGAGTGGGAAGAGAGCTAGCTCTTCAATTAGGGGCACTTGGTGCGTATATTATCTGTTGTGACATAGATAGCATGGGTAACAAAAAGACAGCAGTTGACATTACGCAAAATGGAGGAAATGCAATTGCATATCAAGTAGATGTTACCAATAGAGAGCAGGTAACATCCTTAGGACTTCTGAGACTGCTGTAACAAGAATCTCACACAAACAAACCTCAGAAATTTTATCAGTTTTGCTATTTCTCCAGGTTTTTAAAATGGCAGATAAACTTAAAAGAGACATCGGGCCTGTGAGCATGATTTTTCATTGCTGTGGAATGCCAAGCCCACACTCTCTTGTTGCCCAACCACCCCCAGACATAAGAGCAACTATAGACAGAAGTGTCATGTCCCATTTCTGGGTAAGTGATTTTGATTTAGGTCATCCAATAATCCAATAAATAAATTATCCTTTTTACTAAAGTACTTTTACAACCCTATATCCACTAGATTTTGCAAGCTTTACTACCTCAAATGCAGGAACAGCGTAAAGGACATATTGTTGCACTAAGTTCAGTGGCTGGCCTAACTGGTATCAAGGATCAGGTTCCACTTAGTGTTTCTCAATTTGCTGTAAAGGTGAGAATTCCTTTTGAATTTTTAAAATATGAATATCTGCCTTGTTGTAGACTTAGTATGGTTTTGTCACCTCTAGGGTCTTACTGAATCTCTTCGGCAAGAACTACGGACATCACAGAGACATGCAAAGATTCAAGTAACTCTTGTACACATTTATCCGTTTCTTGTAAGCCCTGAGTATTCAAGAGATATTAGACTGAGGTAAATCATTTGATTAAAATTTTGCAATCTTTACAAGAGTCAATGGATATGACGTATTTTATGCTTTGATTTGATCAGGATTCCAAGTTATTTCGGTACCCTAGATCCTAGAGAAGCTGCCCGTCAAATAATTGTAGGGGTACGTCAAGGGTATGCAGAAATGAGTGTACCAGGCTACTTGCTCTTTATGGGTAATCTGTTAAGGTAATTGCCTTTCCTAATTCCTTTCGATTACTTACCTTTTTCTTTCTGTTACACGGTTTTCTTGTTTTCAGGCTGTTACCACGAGAAGTTTCAGTGAGGCTTAGAGAGCTGCTTGACACAGGTGTAGATTTTGGCTGAAAACATTGCTTTGTATCAAAGGATTTGTTTTAAACAGTGCCTGTAGAAGATATGATGGTGTTTGAAAATACCAAATGCCCTGATGCATGCCTGATGTTTAAATCTAATTTACCTATTGCAAGTAATGAATATTTTGAAAATGATGTCACTTTTCATGTACCTTGTGCCATAAATATGTTTCACAGATGTCATTATATAATAATGAATCAACTTATGTCTAGTCAGTCATTCAGTCAGCATCACAATATTTAAAAAAAAAAATTTAAAAAAAATCACATACTGCTTTTAGCCAGAAAAGACTCAGAAAAGTGTTTCATTATGTTTAGATTTATGTTATAAAGCTTTATTTTATCTACAAACAGATCATGTACCCTATAGGTTCATATATTCAGTCTTGTATTTCTCACATTTCCTCTCATTTTGCATGAAAAATGTTAATGTTTTGATGAACACAATCATGTTAGACTTAAAGTAAGTAGTAAGAACTTGTCTTCCAAACCAATAAATTGTAAAGAAATTACTATGTTGTAAACACTATTTTATCACTCAATAGCGCAAAAATAAATATCTTGGTATAAATAAATAGTTATAATTAATTAAAAACAAACTCGCGTTTCTTCAGGTACTCATTTAAGACTACTACCACTTAACAAGGTCTGATCGTCCACCTCGTAGTGCGCATCCCCAGTTTTCGTCGGGGTCGGTTCCCCTGCGCAGTGCTCACGTTCCTAGCGAGGTCCGAACAGTCTGACCGGAGCTCGTTGTAGCACCCGAGCTGGCGCTGGCTGCGCTGGCGGCCCCGGAGGTTGACGAGTGGGAGACGGACAGCACGGAGGCGCGGTTGTTGTGGGGGATGGTGAACACCCGGGCCGGGCCGCCCGGGTAGGGGTGGCCGCGTGGGGCTCGGCGGGCCGCCGGGGGCAGCACTCGCAGCGCGGTCAGGGCGGCGATCAGCGGCCGGCGGATGGCCTCCGTCTTCCACGCGTACACGAACGGGTTGAGCAGGAAGGAGGTCATGGCGAGGAAGAAGGCGGCCTCGAACACGACCAGCACCCAGGGTCTCGGCCCGAGCACGACGAACAGCACGAGCATCACGTCGAGCGGCGTCCAGCACACGATGAAGCTCGTGGTGACGCGCAGCAGCAGCACGGCCGACTTGCGGCAGCCGTGCGAGCGCCGCGCCGCCGAGGCGGTCGAGGCCACGAAGCTGGGGTCGCTGGCGCGCAGCGTGTAGGCCTGCACCTCGCGGTGCACGCGCCAGTGCGTCAGCGAGATGAGCAGCAGCACGGACACGTTGGAGGGCAGCGCGAACATGATGAGGAAGTTGGGCACGATGTGGTGCTCGTCGCAGAAGGGCACGCCCGGGCGCCACTCGTTGACGAGGAACACGGCGCCGGCCCCGGCCACGGGCACCACCCAGCCCGCCAGGATGACGAGCCAGCTGACGCGCGTCGTCAGGTAGTCCTTGTAGTGCAGCGTGTGCACGATGGCGGTGTAGCGGTCCATGGCCACCACGAGCAGCGCGCAGTGCGACCCGAACATGGTCAGGAAGCAGACGGAGAAGCGCAGCACGCAGGGCAGCCGGTACTTGGCGAGCTGGGCGGCCATCTCGGGCCAGAACTTGAAGAGGGAGAAGTAGATGAGGCCCACGCCCACCAGCAGGTCGGCCAGCGCCAGGTTCAGCACGAGCCGGCCCGAGGAGGGCAGGCGCATGCTGCTGTTCTTGCCCCTGCGGAGGAGGGAAACGCGTAGCGTTAGAGGCAGGGGACGTGATTCACTTCCGCCATCCCTTTCAAATCTGCCGCGCCCGTTAGTGAACAAGTTTCACCCTACCAATGCTCAAGTGCGAGACAATGGGGAAAACGAACGTTCACTAAATGCTCTGTCGGATTGAGTTTGTCACGATCTCCAGCGACGTGGGGATCGCAGTGGGTAAATCCCCGGAAGAGTCTAGGCGGTCGCACACACAATGGTACCAAGCATCACGACAACGTCCGGACCGGAGTAAATGGCGTGACCGGACCGACTTTGTATGTGGCCACTAAATAGCAATAATTGGACGTAAGTGGGAGGGATGGGGAAGGAGGGGTGGGGGCAAAAGTTGTCTAGGGGAAGGGTAATGGAACCACAAAACTTCACGTGCGACGGTTCAGACCGTCATTATTTTTTTGTGCGTGCAAGTTGACCAGGTTTGTGAAATATAAACTACGTACCGTGTGCCCCGGCCCAGCAGGGCACACACTACACACACACTTCAAAAGTAGATCTACACCAGTGCTACGACACGACACGGCAGTGAGCGCGTTTGCCTACTCGCTCCACCCGTAAGGCGCCATGGCCCCCTAGGGTAGGGCGGGCAGACCCGCAACACTGCTGTGTCGAAGGCCTTACACGCGGTACTATGTCTACGCCGTCCTCTGCATCAGTCTCCAGCCAAAGCACGCTCTCGGCGGTGAATTGCGTGGTCCGCGACGCAACGCACGTGACACCAGAAGAGCGGGCTGTGGCGGGTCTGACTAACTGCTGCAGAGGACGGGGCGCACATGAACTGCCCCACATGACCCTCATCCGCCTGCACCACTTTGGTACCTGATTCTGCCAACTGCGTAAGCCACCAGGATGAACAGGTTCCCAACCACGATCAACACCATCATGGTGTACTCGAGGATGGCGAACACCATCATGATGTAGGGAAAGGCGTGCTCCAGGTCAAACACGTCGACGACGACCAGCCCCGGCGTTTCCGGGAGAGAATCATTGTACGGGACCAGGCGCTGCAAAATAGACATTTGGAATTAAAGACGAGCTCGGAATTGCCTGGAATTACTCCACCAGACAAAGTGTTAGGGGTTGATAATTAAATTGCCTTCAATTACTTGAGCTGTCTGCGTTGAACTCACCTCGTCGGCCTTCTTGGTGGGCTGCGTGAGGCGGGCGAGGGTCGCGGCGAGGTTCATCGGCTCCGCCGTGGCGGCGAGCGCGAGCGCGGCCGCGGCCATGCTGCGAGGGGGCGTGGTGGTCCACAGCGCTGCCCGCCGAGCAGTGCGGCGAGCGGCGGCCGCCAGCCTGGCCGGTACCGGCAGGGTGCCGGGGAGGCGAGGCACTCGCTTCAGCTGCTCCCGGCACAAGCCCGCGGCTCGGGCCCGGCGGTGGCACTGGCGGCACGCGCGGCGTGGCTTGTGTCGCGGCAGCCGGACGGCTCGGCAGGGCGCGCAGCTGCACCACCCCGCGGCAGGACGCTCGCGGCCGACGGCGTCCTCCTGGCGTGGTCCTCCCCTCCGCCTCGACCTGCAGCCCTGGCCGGAGCGTGTGGACCGCGCTGCGGCCGAGCGAGCGTGGGACTGCGGGCGTGGCGGGGGTCCGGGCGGGATGGACCAGGCGCCGCGACACCGTTCAAAGAGCGCCGCGGCGCCGAGCAGAGGGAGAGAGATGGAGCTGTGTCGGGACGCAGCTCATAGCGGAGGGGCAAAAGGAAAGGGGGGGGGGGCAACGACAACAGGTTTATCCACCGCCCCCCTCCCGCCTAAATGGCGCTGCGTGGCGCTGCGTGCTCGGGAGATGTGACGATAGCTCGGAGGTCGCCGCGGGGCTGACCCCGCACCCGCACCCTTGACCACCAGGATGCGGCGGGGACGTGCCGCTCGCCGCGCCACACTGTTTTCACAGGAGACATTCGGAGCTGGCGGTCACGCATCTCCCCGCGGCCCGGCTCCGCCCGGCTCGCGACGTGGACCACAAACGGGATTATTCTGTTTGTTGACCAGACGGGGCCCGGGTAAACATCGGAGGTTGATCTCAGCTTCAGTGACTCCGCCCTCCCGGCCTTGAGCGCCCGGGGCCGGCGGGGATGCGCGCCCGTCGAGCGGCCGTGCGCAGCGGGAGGCCTACCCGTGTCCCTGCAGGCGCCCGGCCCGGCCCGACCTGTACGGGGAGGGGGCGGCCGCGCCCCGCTCCAGCCTCCTTAGAGACGCCCCTCCGCAGGCGCCAATGTGCCGCTCTCCCCTCCAACCTCCTCCCTTCCCTCATTTCCTGGTAACTGTCCCCTCAGTGTCGTTGATGACACATTTGAGTCGAAGTAACGGTGCATAAATCGCAGGGGCGTAAGCAAGTTGTGGACACGCCAGTATCTCGAGGAAACCGGACTATGTCTTTCGCGTTCGGAACTTAATACCTTAATACCTTAATTCTGTAGGCCTACTCAGAAACAGAACTGTTCGACTGGTACAAAGGGACAAAGACTTGACCGTGTTTGAAAACATGTTGAAAAGTACTTTCCTCCAGTATAAGGCACAGAATCAGACTGTTGAAAAAATTATCAGACCATTCTGTAGTGATTTACTGTTGTAATTTTGAACAGTGCACAAACCGACTGCGCCGCCTGCCGTCTCAGACCGAACGGCATTTGTGACTTTCGGTCTGTAAATAGGAGGTGTGTTCGGACAAAGCTCATCTCGACGCTACATAAGAGCTGCGCCGGCAGCTCCGCTCGGCCCTGTTGTGTTGAGTCATGGATGCGAGTCTGCCGAGGCAATTATTGGCTGTCCCCAGCCTGACCCACGGCGCGGGCGGAGCGTCCACCTGGCGGGGACCGGGCGCGTGGCGTGTCGACCGTATGGGGGCTTCCGCAGCGTCCCATAAAACAACTTATGCCGGCTGAATCGGGGATTCCCCATGGGGATGGCCAGGGGGGCCACCTCCGCCAGGGCCCGGCTCGTGTCGGCGGAAAGATATGGTGATATGGTTCAGCCGATCCGGCCCGGATACACACTCTGAAAATGATTCAATAAAATTCCATTGAAAACTTGATTCCACCATATCAAAGGTTATATTCAATGGGAATTGCATTGATTCGTAGTCAATTTCTATCAATCAAAGACATTTTCTTCGAAAACAACTTCCTATTGCTATGGTGTAATTAATTTTCATACATTAGAATTGTCTTGTCAATAAGAAACCTTTTCTCTGAGTGCAGGCGGCCAGGCCAGCTCCAATAGATACCATCTCGTCTGCACAGTTGGCGCGTGTAACCATAGGGCCTAATAGCTACCCCGTCCCATTCGCCCAGACAAACATAGACAGCATCCTGTCCTGTGAGCTGACGAGAGAGTGGGAAATGTCATCTTTGGCGTCAATTTTCACAAAGCTTTTGGAAGCAGTTGCAGGCAACAACACCCTCCACCGCCGCCGCCGTGCGGCCTGCCCTGTGCTACGTATAGGAAGAGGGCGGGGACGGAGGGGTGGACTTTTCCTTCTGGTAGAGACAGTCTCGAGGACTGTCTAGAAATGATCTCCCCAATAGGTAATCTGATCCTCCTGGCGCGGGGGCGGGCAGGCCCCGGGGCTCCTTGTGAGCTGACTCAACGTCTCTGCGCTCCACTCGGTAACGAGGCACCCCGGCCCGCCCGGCCCGGCCCGGAGGACCAGCGCTATCAGGTGAGGGCGGGGCGGCACGGAGAGGGGCGCCAAGCTGCGCCAAGCGTGAGTCACGGCGCTCACCACCGCGCGGCCCACACCGGCGCTAGGGGCTGCTGCACGGCCGCCTGGCCGGTCGCCTCACGACCGAACCAGGGGGAAGAATGACTCGCGATATTTCTTACTTCTTTTTTTTTTTATTTTTTTTGTGTGAAGAGGCAGGGAGTGGGAAAAGTCACACGAAGCAGAAAATTTGGTGGTGTAAACTGCCGAGGGAGATTCTTTGTTTCCAGCAGAAGGGGACCGGATGTGTGGCGTAGCGGTGACATCGCGATACAAGTAGGGGTTTTCAGAATCACAGCGGTGCGAAACGACTAGCAAAAGCATTTTTTTAAAAGTTTGTTGTTTGCCGATTACCAGAGAACGCTGCGCGCCTCCGGGTCATCATGCCGCAGGGGTGTACATCTACACCGTTCGCGATAGCGTTTCACTGAGTTTCAAAACATCGTCAATATTAAATTTCAGTTGGGTTGTCAAAATTTCAGTACTGCATTGCAACTCATAAGTTGAAATAACATAACATAGGGAGGAATGTTAATGCACGAATCAAAAGGTGTCGTAGGTACTGCCATAGAACCAGGACTATGTTTAATGCGGAATAAATCAATGACTCGTCACTGATTTAAAGTCAATTTAGTTATAAGAACCCAGTCTGAAATTCATTAATATACATGACTTCACCTCTTCACCACAAAGACCGAAACCGAAAGACGTACCCCATGTGTAGAGCGTGGAGTAGCACCGCTGTCGAGGGGTATTTCCCAGATGACCGATGGCAACGGTACGGATGCGTCAATAATGACACTTTTCACAAAGAAAGATGTTAAATCGCACCTCCGCAGGGGTGCTAAAGATATCCGGAGTTTTTTTGCATAATGCACTAAAGAGTTCGAAGGGAAGGGTGCTATGCTATAAAGAAGTGCTTTTGACAGTTTTGATGCCCTTGGAAAGGAAGGAAACCCTTGACGCATTCGTTTTTCCTGCGTTGAGAGAGCGCATTACCAGCGGTCATAGCTGGGTCATTGACCCCAGGTTATCGACTGGGTACGCCCACCGTCTCGTTCCGTGTGGAGTTCGTCGAAGTGGACTCCGTTTTCAAGCAAGTGACAATGACGTCAATACCATAATAATTCTCTAGGCTACGAAACTTACACCGGAGGAACGGGTCTCGGACACAACGCCCCCAGACAGCGTGGCGCCACCAGTACACTGCTCTTTGTGACTATATTTATTAATCATTTTGTTGAATTTTGGAGAATTGCTTGACTTTTGCTATCTTGCAACCACACACGAAGATGTTATTTCTATGACTACTCAAGTAGTACTGTAACGTATTCTCCCGTTTTGTACCATTTCTAAGAATTTCCCCAGAATATATTCTTTAAACAATGGAGTATTGTCCTCAGGAAAAAGCTGTAAAAGAAAACGGGAAAAACATAAGGTGAAATTATGACCATTGGAATTGTTACGTGTTACGTGCTACTTGTTTAGTGTCCTCTTCTGTCTCCAGGAAATAAAACCCCTTCTATTTATGAAATGCAGAATTGTTTTGCCTGTCACCCTTGGTGTACCGCTGCTGCTGCCATGGTGCCCAAAGAGCCGCCGGGCGCCGGGCGCGCAGTCACGCCGATAGAATCGCTTTCTGTATCCCTCCATTCAGAAATTATCTTTCTCTTCTTCGTTTCCTGGCCGGGGGCTGTTTGTGGCAAAGCGCCATCGAGAGAGAGAAGGGGGGGGGGCAAAAATAACATTTTTGATATTGTTGACTTTATGACCAGATCTTGATTGCGTTCCAAACTGAAACCAGGACGAGAATATTTGAAAGCCTGGAACCTGCTGGAACCAAGACTAAAGACCTCAACAAATTTCTTGAAGGCACGTAGATTTTGAGGGTACTTGTGATTTTCCGGTGTTCACCCCTTATAGAAGCGGCAGAATGAGGTATTTTCCGAATAAAAAGAACAAGAGGAATATCTTACAGAAGATTGTAGACTTTCTTCTTCAGCATCAGCTGCAACAAAAAGTTTTGCATTGGTGTGCCTAATAGGGAGGTGAGCCTGCACTTCAACGGTTAGCGTTGCGTTTGAAAACGTCGATCTCCTACCCGACTGTAGGACTTTTATTATTTTTCATAGCCACGGGCCACGCGCTTGTTGACCGTGGAGCGTCGTCGCTGGTCGCCGCCGCGCCACCCCGCTGCGTTTGATGTCTCGGGGTGCATCCTCTAGCGCCGGGCAGCACGGCTCCCGCCCCACTGTGGACTCTGTTTATCCTGGTCCGCTCGTCCCCGCCCCGCCCCGCCCCGCACTGCGCGGCAAGGCGTTTGGGGCGGCCGTGAACCACCGCCGCGCAGGACGTTGCTGTAGGGCTCTGCAGGCTCCGCACCATGAACTTGACCGGCGCCCCGGCGGCCCGACCCGCGCCCCACACCGGCCAGACACGCGGGACGCGGGACCTAGGCCGCGGGGTGACGCGCTGCAGCCCGAGACACGAGCAAAGAGATCCTCCGCGGGGATGAGAATATTATATACTTTACATCTGAGTTGTTCCCGCGGTGAGGCGACCCCCCCGGCCCCCTGTAGTCGTCGTAGGGAGGTGATTACAGTGCCGCGCGCGTTCTCTTGTCTGGCATAAAACTGCGGCGGGTCTGAGCTCAGCGCACGTAGTGGTGACACACTACACGACGCACACGTCACGTCACGTCTCATGTTTGCTCCTGAGTGAGGGAGGACGGGGAGGACACGTCCAGCTCTCGGGACCAAAGTGCGGCTGCCTGCGAGGTGTCGGGCGACGACGAGGGAAAGGGCGGCAGACGTGCGAACTGGAAGCGAAGGTCGGGGTCACGTTAACCGTACACGTACAGGACGAACCAGGTTGGAAACGCTCATCAAGGTGCACCCTCTGTCTTCCCCGCTAGGAAGTGAGCAAAGTAAGCTATATGACTGATGCTTAGGCTTTGGAAATTTTAAAAATGACAAGATAAACACGAAGCAAATCAAGAGGGTACACGGCGGGTACTGTTTGCGCAGGGAGAGAGGTGTGGGGGCACTCTGTCGCGGAG